>NW_002060949.1:3292448-3668217 GCF_000150275.1 Trichoplax adhaerens
CAGAACAAAGTGCGGTAGAAATGTTAATTTAATACTAATGGAGCCACATCATTGGCTACTATTATTGCGATAATCTTATTAATATTAAAAGAGGAGTTCTAGCATGGTACATTGCTCAATTTTAAACTACTGTAAATACAGATCATGTAATTAGTTATCAGGATATTATAGCAGCCTATAGGTTAAATGTGCACAGGTTACAACTAATATAAAATTAGTTTCAGTTCATTTGATATCAAATATTGTATGGCTAGGTGCTGTTAAAATTACGCAATTGAGTACACTATGAAAGCTAATATATGCTAGGAGGGTTACAAGGCAATTGGAGCACGAAAAATATCGCAATTATGTATTTGATCTCAATACCCGAGTTTAGATATGATATTCTAGCATATTCTCCTACCTCATTATATTTTAAACGAACATAAGCATGATACCCTGGTGGTATTGCAACTCCTTGAGCCTCAATATCGGCTGGCTCATCAGGCTCGTGAATACGAAACTTTATCCCAACATCTGGCTCTGGATTCATTGTTGTATATTGATCGGCCTCAACATTGAAAGCCAGACGTAGACCATGAGATCTGCCAATTCGTTTCTGATATAATGCTTCATTATCAGCCGATTCTAAATGATTAATATCGGTCAGTTATCTAGTAATTTATTGGTTACTGATTAAGCAATGGGTAAGATATTGTTAACTTCGTAAATAAGGGGAATTTAACACCTCGATATGCTTGAATTTTTGGCCTAGCTATACAGTACAATGAAATTAAGACTTTCTAGTATCATAGTAGATATGATCCAAAACGTAGAAATACCGTAGATTGACGGATTAATTAAGTTACAAACTAATCTGCTAACAATTTTACGAAATCAAAGTATATTTTTCTGATTAATAAAGAAAGGTGCAGTGATAGATTACTTACGTCCATTAAAAAGGAAGCAGTTGCCATATTTTGTATAAGTTAGAGTAAAGTTTTCAGCAGAACATGAATGAGGTTGATTATCCCAGTTACAATATCGAATCAAAATTTGGCGCTGTATGCCAACCTTTGATAATAAATCTAAATCATCGTTAGTATTGCGAGAATAATTGACGAGGTCGTTTCTGAAACTAAATTCACTCCTTTTAGATGGTGCTTGTGGTGCATTCATTAAGCGCAACAAATATTGTAGACGATAATGATTGCTTTCATTAATAGTAGAATTACGAAATCGATTAAAGTTACAAATAGTAACGGTAGGAAATCGTATCCGCGGTGGTATCTCATTTTTAATGACAATTTTAGTTGGATTACTGATTAAATAGATCATTCGATCGGCGCATTGAATAATGCAAATTGTAGCCATAGCAAGAGTAAGAAATACCCAACTTAAACGACGTAGTTTTGGGGTCTCATCATCAAAGACGTGACTAATACCATGGCATGATGTCCTTTTAGCAAAATCTTCTTCATGCTGATATGAAATATTGAGTGAGCTCTGTCGCTGTGAGAAAAAATCACTATCTTGTGATTGATCTTTCGTGCTTGTCGTAATAGTAGTTATTGTACTAAAATCAACACTTGGCTTTCGTGGCCTTTGCTGGAAATTTCTATCCATACTCTTCTGTCTAATTTCGTTTTTCTTTATTAATATTTATATTTTCTTCTCAGTTCTATTTATTTTATACCGGTATTTTATGCTATAGCTACGGGGGTTGAAATAAGTGAAGCGCTTGTGGGTTCTAATTGGAAATGAAATAAAATCGATATCTTCAATCGACGAAAGAGAATTAAAGGTATTACGGAGCTGGCAGGATTGATAAAGTCGAATCTTAATTTCTTGATTAAAAGCGACTAGAATAGAGGATAAATGTTGCCAAGGAAGGTTAAGAATAACGACGATATCAAGGTATGATGAAGATTTTCAATTGATAGACGATGACAGAAGATTTAAGGCTGATCTTGATTAATGCTACAGAGGATCAATAGAGAATATAATTTCCTTTTTCAAACTATTATTTACTGAATGGTATTAGTGTGTAGAGTAGAGAATAAATTTTCTAGTTCCGATTAAAAACGATGGTTAAAATGGATATCGCTAATTGACAGAAAATAGAGCGATTAAGATGGTTGCTTCCAAATGTTGGATACAGTCAGTTTTGAGACTTGATAGGCTTTGGCGGTTGAATAAAATGATAAGCTTTGTCAATTAAGATTAAAAATGATGATATCAAGTTTTAAACCCAGATTTTTAGTCGATGAAGGGGATGGATGGATTACTGGAGGGTGGATCAATGCTAGATAAAATGGTTTAAAACGGTGTCTTCGTAACGCTCTTTCATATGCTGCAAAGTAACAGGAATAAAAACTGAGGCTAAATTTACCGCTTTAAAGTTAAAGATGAGAATGGCAGTATGTGGAAGAAAGGCTTATATTAAAATCCTTCGATTATGACTGTATAATCTTGACTATTGCAAAGCAATAGCTATTATAAAGATAAGATTTGCCAACTTAGATCGAAAATGATATATCAGGATAAGGAATTGATGAAAGGTTGAAGTACAATATTTTTCAACCAAGGAATTTTGTTAGCGAACAAAAATTAGAAGTAAGCTGGTATTTCAAAATGTTGAAGGCAGTTATAGATAGCTTGAAAGAAAGTAACCATCATGATGATTCAATTTATCTGCAGGATTGATGGTATTTTGTCAATATAATCACTATAAAACTATCGTTAAATCGTCAAAGAATTGACAGTTACTGGTACTAAGTTAAATTTCTTGACAGACAAAACGATTATTTCCTTGATCAAATGGAAAAATTGTTTATCTATTAGAGAGCTTCGATCTTGATTAAAATGAATTTTATCGTTGTTCAAGGCCTCATATCCATGAAATCAAGATTTCTAGAATCGTAAATATATAAGTAATCAATCAATTGAATTTTAATACCTATCAAAAATTACAACTAGGAAAGATATTGTATCATCTATGTTTGATAATTTTCTAGGGAGACTATCAGTGAATTATGATCTTAATATCAAGATTTAATATGGTAAGGTAACATGAGATCATTTGTTATAGCTTCTGATAGATTTGAACTAAATGTTTGTAAAATGAAGATTAATTACAGTCAGATAGAATAAGAGGATATTTTCTTGAATAACATTGATTAATTGATTGATGAAATACCACAAGTATTCTAGTGATTGTTGAAATAAATATCATCAGCTAAATTTTATAACGCATTACGGTACGACTTAAAAGACGGAAGCAATTCAGATTCATGCAAGACAAGCTGCTCATATTACCTAAATAAAATGATCAAGTGATTAATAACCAACAATATCGATATCCTTAGTCGTTTTATTTCTATTTCAAAATTTCATCATCATGACTGGTCAAAACAATGTCTACGACTAAGAATTCATTATTCAAGAAGGGACAATGCCCCGTCTTAATATCAAATTAAGTGGTATGATTTTCACTATGATGCAAGGAAAAAAATTTGTTTATTTTGTGCCCACATGTTGATTAAGATATGTTACCAGAAATATAGAGGGATAGCAATTGATTACGTTTCGTCTGCCGTAGATATAAAAATCCACCAATATCGATAACCATCTGGTGTTATTGATATAATTGGATTCTTAATTATATTTTTTATGCGTCATCACATATCCAATTCGAATTCTATCATCGGCTTTCATAGCAATCAATCCATTCATGTTTACATATTTATTCTCCATAGAGCGTTCCTCCCACTTAGCTTACTGCTATTTCCGTCTGGATAGCGGCCTAGTTAGAGTAGTTGGGTATGGAGTACGGTATAGAAAATTCGCTTAGAATTGGTTTATATCTTGGCTGAATTATATCTTAACTTACCAATAAATTCATATTATGAATCTTATCTAACAAAACTAGATAGGCTGACTAGATAAGAAAACAATAATCGGCGTTGATTGGTAATAAAAGTAATGAATTTTAACCACATGTTATCATCACGTTGTAATTAGGTGTTGGCATCCGGGGTCAATTCTTTTCGATCAGTTATATTTGTTGTAATAGATAAGTCATTTGATGTTGTTGTCACCCTGAGTAGGTGTTTGCATCCGAGGTCAATTTGTTTTGATCAGTTTTACTCGGCTACAATTGAGAGTTTGAGCGTGGTAGATAGTAAATTTAACTATAATTCTACAGCTTAAGCATGTATAATAAATAGTCAATATAGAATAAACTTATTCCGTTCTAAAATCGATTTTGATATTATATATCTTATCTAGCCAAGTCAAGCAGGTTAGATTAGAGACAATCGCTCACAATCGTATCTTATTATCATTGCTTTGTTATTAGATGTTAGATACTTAGCGTCAACTAATCATGATCAATTATCAATTAATATAAAATTAAGATAGAATGTCTATGTTTTAAAATTGGCTCTGATTAATTTTTTAACCGTTTCATTGCCCGCTCCGATTTTATGCTTTCTTATCCTATCTGAGTAACTAGAATAAACAGGCTAGATAGGAAGTTTCATACACTGATTAAAATTGGAAACTATCGATTATCAATTGAATTTTATCATCAAATTTCAGTGTACATCCGGAGTCAATCTATCTTGATCAGTTCGTACACGCCATTAAGAATAGTGTTTTAGGCGTATGCTCTGACATACACTCTGTAAAACTTTAGGACTACAGTAGTTAGGAGAATAATTGAACTTATTTGTTTGTTGTAGTCATTACTTTTTAATTAGGCAATTAGGCATAGCACTTAAGATTAATTTATTTTGATTATATATATCAACTGGAACCTTTTAGGTCGAGATTGCAGACTATAAATTTATTTAAAATATCCGGACTTTCACTACTGGTCCTTTTAAAATAGTCTTAGCCTAATTCTATCTTCGATTTCAGCTATCTTTCTGCACTATGAACTTTACTATGACCATTGCATCTGATTTCATGTCAGCGGTACACCACAATTAATTATTAATGACTCTATACAGTACTGTCAAATAAATAATCGTAATTTAGTCGAATTTAAAATTCAGCACAAGAAGCAGATCTGGTAAGCAATTATTATTTAATACTACCTCAACAATATATCCAAGTGGTATAAGGCTTGAGCTGTATTAATTTATCCAATTCATTCTATTTACTGTCAATGATGTAACGCTTCATCATCTATTTATTCATGTCTGCTATAATACATACTGATAAGTTGGAAGAGTGATTTAGTTTTCCCTGGAATGTAGGCTGTAAATAGATTAACGTTTGCATTAATATTAGTTTAGACGTTAATAGCAACCAAATTATAAGTAAACGAATATTAAAATTAACATTGTAGCTTTGTTTTCTCGTATCAGATTATTACTCTTGCAGTAACTTCAGCGAGAGAATCAGAACACTTGTATATGACCATCTTATAGTTGAAGATATAAAATCTTCAATTATCTCTCCATTTAATTCGATAGATTGTATTTACTCTGAGGTAGCAGTATTAACGAAACTATACCAGGTCTTATTCTAGTAATAAGTTACCAATAATTAATTAATAGATTAATTTAGAGAGCAGAGAAATATTTACTACTTTAGATCTTTTACAAGTTCATTAAAATCTTCTTATACTGTAATTGCAAAGTTTGGATATCTGTATGATAATGGCACAGCAATCTAGTCTAAATAGTAGAATGCATGTTATCAGAATTAGCACTCTATGCACTGGAGTAATTTCTCTAAAATCAATAGAAAATTTATTTCAGATCTCAATAATGAAACTATTCCGGCCTACAATTAGGACTATATTTATTGCTGCATTGTTATAGAAATAGTAGAAGATGACGAGTAATTATAGTTAAACGATTTTACAGTAGCAAAATTCCTAAATTTATAAGTTGAAACAATTTATATTCGCTACTAACTGTAATGAATGCAGATAAATACAGTTTATACATTCTGTATATTTTGATCAATTGAACTTAAAAGAAAGGCATCAGATAGGTGTAGTCGCATATTCTATATGTATTGATCACTTTAACGAAAATATCTATCAGTAAAATATGGTAGTCATATTATGAACTATTTTCATCCTACTGTTTGTCTTATATTAAGTATAATATGATTGATAATGAATATTGTTTTGAAAGCGAATGCAACAAGAACCAATTACTAGTGGTTGAAGTCTCGACAATATGGCATTTTACTCATATGACAGGTTAGCTTTATTGATTGAGTGAGGGAATGTTAGAGGTGAAGGTTAGAAAAAAATCAAGGTTAGGTGTGGTATTTATTGATAGTGGAAATGAGTTAACAGATGGAGTCAAGGGTTTGAACTATTTGCCAACGAAAACATGTTTACAAAAGTTGAATAAAGGAGTCCGATATTACATTGGTTGCAATTCATTTTGAATTCATAAAATTTAAGCTTTAAAATATTTAAGACAAAATATTATTAATAATTTTTTGTCGCAATAGTTGATATTAAAATAAAAATATAGTACTGTTGTGATAAATTTGATCAGCGACTATAATCACTTTTAAAAGATTTGCATGTCAGAAGTGGCATGCTGATAAAAGCTAGATTCTAATGTAAGAGTCGTAAATATCTTATTTCCAATCCTCTTTATTAAAGCTTGATATTAAAACTAGACCTTACTATTTAGAACTTTATTTAGCGTGCTGTATTCCACTACGATTGGATCATACGTTTAATCTGACGGTACTTCTGCTATTTACATATTTATCGTTAATTAATTATTGTTGGTACGAATAAGCTGAAGGTTAAAATAATTCATTTGTTCAGACTTCAGAATAAATTGATACTACTATCATACATTTAAAAGATATGACCCTGCTCTCTTCTAATAACAATTGATGGATAAAATAGGAGGAATTTAGGTATATTAAATATCGAGATTTGCTCTCTATAAGATTAGCTGCCTGCTGTCATCTATTGTGACCTAGATGAAACGTTCATAGTAGCTGATTATGAAATAAGTTTAATAAATAAAACTCAAATTGATACTAGTCACATCGTGTTCGATATTTAATTCAGGCATGTTTTTAATACCGCGATTGACCGATAAAGGCCAGTTTTTCCCCTAATAATATATATCTTACACGAATAATTTATTCATAATTGCACCTACATTTAATAAGCTGAAGTATACGTAATTTTTAGTATATAATAAAATTTAAATATGATATTAGTTTGCATAGATAATCTGTAACATTTACTATTCTCATCATAGGTGGGTACATAAGGCTAATTTCTTCCTATAATAAATTTCTCACTTGGGTGAGATACTCATAATAACAATTGCGGTCAATAACCTGCTTAAGCAGTATTTACAATTTGTAATGGCTTGCATCTAAATAGAATTTAAATTTTACATGAAGTTGCGTACTGTCAAATCTAATCCTGTATTGTAGAAAATAATCAGTTTAATTTTATTTGTAATGTCATTTATATACTTTTTTCATGTAACATCTCGATTTATTAAATGCCCAGATACGATTAAGAGCTTTTTATATCGTCAAACACATACACTATACTATAATATGCAATTTTGCTTAAGAAAATACAGTAATTCGAATTGAAAATTTACAGGAATTCAATACAATCTTACATATATCCAGTGTGAATATTTAAGCTCAATTTTAAGCCTTTCTTTACACTTTAGTAAGATAGCAGTAGTCTCGTTCACTATAGTTTCTTAATAGTAGGGTGGATAAAATAGCGGCAGCAAGTACTGTATATTCATGATATAAGATAAGATTTAATTGTACCGTATCTTACACATTCGAATGCCATAACAGTATGCATAAAAGCAAACCTTCTTACAAAGATCTTTTAAGATTTCACTCCTCATTTTTATTGTTATGAGCTTTACCCTATATGAAATGTAGCTTACAATAGCATGATTATACTACACCCTTTACAAACCTGTACCAGTTTAATTCTGACGTTATTAATTTACTTTTTTCGTATAACCTATTAACTATTTGTATTTGTTGAATGTATATGTTATGTATACTAAATATATATATATGGATTTTGTATAGCATAATTAATATGAGTATTTATCCATCTTATATTACAGCTCATGTCTACCGTTAGTAAATTTGCTTAATTCATGTTAAGCGCCATGCATATACGCAACGTATAATATAATAACTATAAAGAATGATCAGTGTCTTACAATAGGATTAGCTAATGTTAGGGTTAGCCTTAGCTATGATTCAACTCTAGCATTAGTTTGTATGCTCATTTTACCCTAAATATCCGAATATAGAATGGCAAAAGCAATAAGAAACAAGACTATCATTAAGATATAATTTAATAATAATTTTCGGTATCTTACATAACCATAATAGCGATAACACAATAGTAAAACTAAAATTACGACATTAAAACTATTTAACTCCACCTGCTTGAACTACCAGGATATATTGAATATTATTTTGATCTAAATATCAAGGGCATATTATAAGTTAATCTAATTAGAGAAATTAGAATTTAATTCTATTTATCGACATATGACCAATGCTGTAGATTAACAAGTCTTTCTGGTTAGAAATCTTTGAAACAATATGGATTAGCTTGATGGGTAGTATCAAAAGTGTAGCTCAAATAGGATATATTATCTTATTTTTGAAAATTAAAATACCTAATTATGATATCATAGCTAATTACATAAATGGTCAATGAGAACATATCATTTATTATCACATTTAATTTTATTATAGTTTATCCATTAGTGAAATTGACTTCCAGGACAACTCCAACGCAGTTACGCATATTAGAACTACCTTACTGCTGTAAATCATATGATTTATTGAATAGTAAATATTACCGATGATAATCTAAACATCGAACTACGTAGCTAGACCCTAGTCAATACTGGATGGACTAATTCGAATATTTGCGAGATGTTCACTGTTAGACCTTCTAAACTTAGACTTTATTCCGTTTGATCTTACATTATGTGATGAAATGCTTTCATTGACTTTAAAATTATGGACATTAGTGGATAAATTACCACGAACAGATGTTGATGAAGCCATTGATTCGGGGCGCCTTTTTTCTCGTATACTTTGCATTCGTCGGCTAATTTCACGTTTGCTTCTTTTCGTTTGTTGAAAGCATTTATCATAGATGTATTCAAAAAATTCGAACATGGTAAGGAAACTACCGCCAACAAAAAGTCCTAATTGACCACCAATATCACCTAATCAATGTAATTCAAAGAAGAGAAATAGGTTGATTAAAAAGTAGCCTTTATATCACTCTTTACATCTTAATAATATATCCATGTGATAGTAGTGACTTGTTATTTCTTAGGGATAATTACTTAGAAATGCCACAAATCCGCTAGCCTGTTTTTGGATTGTCTTAAATAGGTATAAGTCCTTATAATAGACATCAAGGAAAGCAAAATTTTCGCTAGAATAAGTAAAAATAACGGTTATGTTGATAAATAATTCTAGTATCATATAAATTGACTATAATTATACAACGAAATCAAACAATGAAATTTTGTTTCATGAGTTTTAATTAATATTTTTATAGTAACTTCCTTCTGTAACGAACTGCATAATAATTCTAACGCGAAAATAGTTATGTTTATAATGAAGAAGTACGAGGTATCTCGATATGCATTAGTATTTGCACTACACATTATATTTTGATTTTATCAAGCGATGTAAGACTAAATTAAACTTGTTAATCACACTTGAACAAAGATAGGAATTTCTGAGTAACCATCTAAGCTAGAGGTATATTGACTATAGTAAATGCCGCAGTAGTAATAATCTCCTTGAAAAAATGCAAGGATTTTAATATGTAAATATTAATGCTAACATAAAACGTTGCCGATATACATTATGTAAACGATAGAAGACCACAGTATATGGTTATGAAACTAAAATAAATTTGTTGACACCACTAGAGTAGCGAATAATTTTATGGAAAGGTACAGGTATTTTAATACGTAATTATTAAAATTGTTATCATATATTAGAAAATATTCTACATCCGATTTTGTCAGACATTATTTTATTACAAAATTCAGATGAACTGATTAACAACATTATGTTTGAGAAAGGATTTTAAGGAGTTTATATTTGCTTTGATACCGTATGAATTCCAATTTGGACATTGTCAGATTTAGGCGTTGATTTCTTGCATTTTCAATTATTTTAGTCACATTGTATTGATCGCTAATGTCGTTAACCACAACTTGGGAAGGGATTAACGCATACGACACTTCGACGTTGTATTCTGTTTGCACGCAAGCTACAGGACATACATTTGTATTGATACCGACACTAACTGGATTAGAGCTACCTATGAAGGAAAAGCGCTTCTTTTAATTTACTAACAATGAAGTAATAGAGATAGTTCAATATTTTCTTATCTGGGCAAAATAGCATATTATCGAATAGATAAACCTACTCATAAGTGGTAAAACGCATTCAAGCATTATTTCAGGTGAACATGGAGTTAAATTTCCTTTAATTTAGAGAGGGTGAGATCGGAAAAACAATAATTAAGATATCTGAGATATTTTTGTTTAAACGAAATACTCTTATTATACATTATTATTATTATGAAATTTGCACATATTTTCGTATTTTAGTCTAACTTATTAATATCTATTCTTAGAGTGAAATCTGATAACAAACGCCTATCAATTATCAATGTACGTTCTAGCAAATATTTTCATGTAATGTCTAGCAAATAGCATTATATAATATCTAGTTAATAGCATTATATAATATCTGGTAAATAGCTTTATATAATACTATTTATTCTAGTATTATCATACGTCTATTATCTCTCGTTTAAGCTTAATAATGTACATCAAAACATATCACTGCAGTCACTATAGCTTGTTATTACTGTAAATAGTATTTAGCACTATCCTTGCTTATCCTGTAAGGCTTTGGTTGAGCTATAAATATAGTCGGCATGTAAAATTGAAAATACGGTAAAACTATTATGATTTAGTACTTTAAATTGGCTTGTTTAGGACTTACTAGCATGGTGTGGCTCAACGCATCCGCATCTTTGCAATATGAAATCAATTTCTTTTTCTCTCCTGCATGATGACACCGAATAATGATCGAAATACTTGAGCTTTTGTGAACCACATTGACCCCATGGTTTTGGTAGGCCTTCAATAACCTTATTTAATTGAAGATAAATCTTCATTGTCACTGATATGATTACAATTATTCAATTATTATTACGATTCATTTGCAGTTAAAATGTAAACTTTATCGCAATATTCAGTTCTTATAATTTACTTTCACACTCCAGATATTAATTCAATTTTATAACTATAACTTGATATCTGCACCGAATGGTAATTAAAGATTATATTGTCTTTTGAGGGTCATTCGGTAATTGATATTAGGTAAGTATTGATTATAGTAACTTTTATATTGTGATTGCACCGCAAGCAGGTACGACTAGTTATGTAAGGTAAAATCAACCTACAAGTACAGTACACTCGTACTAAAATATAAATTACTACCAATCAATGTAAGTATCTCAACGATGATTTTAGAGAATAATATGATGTTTTTAGGTTTTTAAATACTAAATAATCATTAACGTGTGATAAATCTAGCATAGGAATATTAAATAGGACTATCAATTGTGATAACGATATTTATACAGTATTGAAAAACTATAAATCCTTAGCGATTCATGATTGTAAACTATCGGTATTAACTCAGAAATTATTGCATGGAATTACAGATTGAAATAGCTGTACTTTAGATTAATTATCAGTCATAAGATATTCTTTTGCATATAGATTACGGCTAATATCCAATAAAGAAGAAAAAGTATCAGTATGCTAATACTTGTCCACAATTTGATCACTGATGTATGCTATTAACTTACATCAGCTCCAGGTATGCTGGCATAGGCATGCATACCAGGTGGTATGGACATTCCTTCAGCATCCATTTCAGGTAAATCAGCTGTAGAATGGACGGCAAATCGTATTCCTGCATCTGGTGAACCATACGATAATTTTCCAGAGTATTTATATTGTTCAATATTCAAAACTAAACGTAGTCCGTGTGCAGAGCCTTTCCCACGCTGAGATAACATACCTTCTTTTTTCGCACCTATTGATACATTAGAAAAGAATCGCTCATTACTTAAGGACCAATATGCATCTAAAGACAACGATTTTAACTGCTAATGTTATCATTATGACTGGGATGAAAATAGAGTTTTGTGGAGTTTATTAAGCTCTACGTTATAGCTGCTAAAGATGTTAAAATAGCATAGGCAGGCATCTGCTAATAAACTTATGCACAGCTGTAATACTGTTATCAAATTGGCCTTAGCATCACGATATTGCCATAGGAGTAGGCTATTACAGTTTTATATTCTAAAAGGATGTTATACTGTAGGTAAAGAATAACTTACGAAAAGTTTTCGTATTATTAGAGATTACAGCTTTACTTGTTAATTCGTATGACAGCAAAAATTATAATTACTGTATATGGAAAATTGATTATGAAATCGAGTTAAAATTGAGGAAATCTTATTCTATTCATTTTTTTATGTAGTGCCACTGTCATTCTCGTCTAAAAAATGGCGACTTACTAATCACTAAACAAAATAGCCATAAAGATGTTCGCGATATTAATAATATGGAACAATAGTCCAAAGCAATTTTCTCATGGCATTATACGACTTATCATACGAGTATGCAAACGTATTATAGGCGAATATCTTAATAATTTCGGAAGTGATAATAGGGAGTAAGTCAAAATTAGCCTTACAGGTGGTATTTGCAAATAGTTTTCATAATCTTTAAGGCGTAGCATGTATATGGATTAGGGTAGGAAGATGTGAAGTTTTAAAAAAGAGTGTGTGTACTGAAAATAAAAATTAAAAAGAAGCTTACAAGCTCTGCGTTCTAGAAAATATATAAAATGAACAGTTATCAACAACTCATCATCCATAGACTTGATCATCGATAGTAGATCAATAATTTCATCTTAAAAGTATTATCGACGTGTTCTTTAAAGCCACTTTACACTATAACATCTTTGTTACATTAATCGTCGTAATTTTCTGTCTATCTAATTAAACTACTTCTATCAATCTTTACTGTCCTATAGAGGAATACATCTATAATATACATGCATCTAATGAGGAATGCTATGCTGTAAAAATAGATATCTAAAACAGTATTTCAGTTTTCTGACCTGAATTAAAGGTATAACAATTGCCGTAAATGGTAAAAATGGTTGTAAAATTTTCTGGACCACAAACTTGATCATCCCATAAACAAGAGACAATTATATCATTTTTACGATGGCCTAAATCTTGCGTTAAATTTTGTAAATGGAAATCAACTCCTGTTTTATTACGGAAATAGCTTGTTGCTAATTCCAGGTCTTTCTTGTTGATAGCTCCTTTTCGATGATAGATTCTAAGAAATGTCTGCAAGTGTCGATTATCTTCTTCCGATAATGCTGTTTTGGTAAGCTGATTAAAGTTGCAGATGGTTACTGCTGGGAATATTAAGCTATCTTGGTGTATAATTTCGATATCAATATTCGTTGGAAAGGATAAAACATACTGCAATAATTGGATACTGCCAATCATGCAACCAACACTAGCTGCTAACGTTACTATCGACCACAAATAACGACGTACTTTGGGAACGTCTTGATCGACAATATGTCCAAGCCCATGGCAAGTTGTTCTTTCGGCAAATTTCTTTTCCAAGTTGATCGATTTTGATCTTGGCCTTTGCCAAGGATGAGTATCCATCGTTTAAGTAGACAGATTGTAAGAGCTGTACAGCAGTGTCGAAAGTTTGTAATCGTTAATATTTTATAGAGAAGAAGTGGTGATTCGATGAGATGATTTAATCCTAACAATTTCCAGTTGTGCACTTTACAATCTACTTTCTAGTAGCGGTTACGGAAATGAATCGTTACTTGAATTATATTACTACCGACACGATCATTCTAGAATGAATCACTTCGGTCATTCCACAGCCGGATAAGAAAATATTGGTAATAAAAGAATGATTTTCCACTCTATACAATCAAGAAGAAATAGAAACTACTTCAAAGAGTGTTATATTATTACATAAAAAAATGGAAAGTCAATCTGCTATAAGTGCTTTATATGTTGATAGAGTAGAAGGAAAAGCTGAAGTGTTGGAATATAAATATAAAATACTCTCTTTCTATAGAATCAATCTTGAAATGGAAGGAAATCGATTACATAGAATTCTTCGTGTGAAAAGGATTATCGCATAGTAGTTAAAAAGGATTAGGTAAAGTGACAGCGACCCGTTGAACTTATCTCCACCGTAAACGAATTGAAAAGAAAAGCAATGCAAACGATATGCTGAGAATTTAAAGCAAAATCTTGCTATTTGAACTTGCTACACGCGTAAATATACTATAGAAGAATCAGTTAGTATGGACCAAAGGTAGCGTTCAGGCTGAATGGGGGGTGGGGGGGGGGGCTGGAAAGAATATTAGATAGAAAATCAAATCTTACCAATAGATTATACTGTAAATTCAGG
Source organism: Trichoplax adhaerens (assembly GCF_000150275.1). Classification (NCBI taxonomy): domain Eukaryota; kingdom Metazoa; phylum Placozoa; class Uniplacotomia; order Trichoplacea; family Trichoplacidae; genus Trichoplax; species Trichoplax adhaerens. The sequence continues at coordinate 3,307,016 of NW_002060949.1, forward strand.
GAAAGCCTTAATTATTTCCACTTTGGATGGCGAGAAACCAAAAAAAGCTATTTAAAATTTTAGGAAACTTTTAATTTATAATTGTATTAGCCAGAACCTGTTGTAAAAACAAATGCTAGGATTAATTAGTTGCAATCAAATAGTAATTTCAAACTGAATAGAAATATGAAGATCTTAATCTTAGCTCTTCCATGCTTAGATTAATTATTACTATTAAGGAATTTTGATACTGAATTTGAAGCATTCCTTTAAATTCTTGTAGAAGGGTTAAGTTAACAGCTTTTGATAATGACTAGTATCAGCTTTTATATTGTGGTTTTCTTCTCAGAAAGAGTACAACATGTTGATACAATTACATGTGCACGTAGTATTATGTTAAAATTTAAAATTTATATAATGTTAAGCCTAATGTAGAAGACGATGATGCTATTAAATCGATTAAAGATCAGAAATATTCGTGTAGTGGCGTCGTCAATGCCATGTGGTATCGGAAAGGCTCAAAGTAAAATTATAGGTAGGTTTTAGTCTTGATGGACTGATTTCGAACATTTTTGTTTAACTGCAATAAGTTAATTAATCAAATAGCTACACGAAGGTTTTCTATGAAACGAAATGAATTATAATCTAGCTTAGCAAGCATGAAATCTATAAATGGATTCACAAGTCATTTTAAATAAAGGACTAGTTACTTCTAAAGCTCAAATTTTATAAACCCTGGTCAGGAAATAAGCAATAACTCTATTCTCAACTTTCATTACTTACAGATATATTAGTAAAGTTGGCTAGATAGTGGCTAATAGCGTTTAATAATTGGATCACTGACTTGCTCCACAATTACAAATACTAACTTTTAAAGGCCTAAAGAGTTTTAAGTTTTCATGTTTAAATCAAGTAAACGACGCAAAAATTGTCTAAAACTTCCTCTTTTGAGTGCAGTTTAAAAGTAATCGCGGCTAAATTCTCGACTGTTGATACTTGGCAGGCACAGGTATACTGGTGTAATGAATTTCAATCCGATGCAGTTAAGGAACGAGTATAAATTTCAAGATAAATCTCCAAATTCTTTTAGTTTATCAATAGAAAACGAAGTTAAACGGTTGTCGAAGAGTTGAGTACTGCACAGTATGTTTATTAGTTCTGAAATGATGCCAGTTTTATTTAGGGAATTAATAATGATACTATTTGGACTTATTATCACCAGAGTCGTAAATATCCATAGATTGTTTTACATACTTTCTCTCCGGCTTCTTATTAAGGATTCTTGATGACAACTATAAGACTCATAGTTCAATCGACTTATAAGATTGTGATCCTATAGAGAGCTATATCGATGCTATATTACTCTAATTTATTGTATAGATTGAAAAGTCTACGGCAGATAATTTAGCGTGATATTATTGGATCTGTTCATGCAGATCTACCGAAGGGCATTCTAACAACACGGTATTCTATTTTCACATTGTAGAATTTGATTCAAGGATAAAGAGAGAAATTCTAATATTATACACCTATTTCATTTTTCCTGTAAAGTCAAGAATTAAAACCTTTCGGAGATGCTTGAGTATTGGATTATTTGAGTAGTTTACTGATATTTTGTAATCTTTCGAATAACGTTGGAAGCTCTTGGGTACATGGAGAAAGTTTGATTTACACTCTTATTGGGCATAATATCGTCAATGCGATGAAAGAAAGTGTTATTGAGAAATTGACTAGTTTCCATTACAACAAATAATAAATAATCACCAATTTAGTTCGATGTGATTTTAAACTAATTTAGACTTTGTCAGATCTTTTTAAATCAGCGTTGATAAAATTGCTTGTATCATTAAATGGAAGCTTTTGACATACATCTCAACTTACAAACCTTATCCTATGGTCTTAAGTAATAAAATCTGTCAATGGTTGATTTAATTGCAATTCATTACTTGGTATTTGAAGAAAACGATAGATGATTTGAGCCAGAATTATGGAATATAATCACTTTCTATAGGTTGTCTCAAAGTCCTTTCACGAGGAGTAAATTGATAGATGTACACGTAAAATGAATGAAAATATTCTAATTTACATTTCTATTGAAAAGAAACGTTGCCTGAATAGGATTCGTGATTGTTAATAGTGTTTAATCAAGACTATTCAAAATTCAAGGTAAGTAAACAGAAAATTGTTGATTTCAATCATCATAAACAACTGCAGCTGATCCTTTTAATATTAGTCATAAATTCCTCATCAGTATTCATGAGTTCTTAGATTTCCATTAATTGGTGATAACTGGTTATAGTATTCGTATTTTTCATTGGAATGTATTATGTCAATAAGATAATATGGGCGTTCTATAATACTTAATCTAAAGTCGTCATTTACTTTTTAGATGAGGTAGTACAAAAATTTTCAAATGATCTCATTTGACGACTAATTGAACAAGTTAGAAATTAGGATTAGGACTTGGTTCATTGATACCGAATTCTTAGTCATTAATGTTTTGGTATGAAATTAGAATAAGGATTTATATAAGAATAATGAGCATGAAAAATCTACAGTGGTCTTGCATAAAAACCTGGTTGATGATTATGAAATTACTACTAAAATATCCAGAATATATTAATCTCTCCTATTTTGATAGTTATGTTGTAGTGGGAATTTCTTTTGAAGATACTATCTAAATTTCGTATGCACTAAAGGACGCAAATATATTGATATCACTTTTCGGATAAAATATTACTGAAGAAATGCCCATAATACAGTATCAGTTCTAACCTAGAAATAACCACCAAAGTGGAAAAAGCAGATTAATCTCTTCACTTTTGAAATGTAATATTACTGAAGGAATACGTATAAAATAGTTTCAGTTCTAACTCAGAAACTGCAACTAAAGCGCGTAATGTGGATTAATCACCTCACTTTCTAGAATATTACTGCGAAGTATCTTTAAAATAGGTTCGATTATAGTCAAAATTGGCACCGAAGTATCTAAGTTTACTGTTCCTCTCACTAACATCGATGACTGTAGCGTAATTCGTTCTAAATTGAATGCCATTTCTAACTTAAAATGAATACTAACAAATCTCTCGATTTAAATATTTAATAAGTGTTCTTGTCGAGATGACTGTAACTAACCCTAATCTCAACCAAAATTAATACTGAAAATACAATAAAATCAATACATTTGATTTTTTCACTGAAAGACTATTCTGGGAATGCCTACGGCTCCTGTATTAAGAAATGATTTATAGACTCCAATTAGGCTAGGAATACGGTTATTTACTGTAAATCTAAAGCTGAATTATAAGATTTCGATATCAGCTACGACTCAAATATCTGCAATGTACCCATCTGTAGCGTATATTTATTATATGCCATAGAGAAATATCTACAAGACAATGCAAGTCTTTCATAAACTCCAGTAGAATATAATTTCGAAATTAAGACCTTAACTTTATTTAACACTATTGGACTGATCTATCTCCTAGCTTAGCAACAAGTTATTATCAATAACGCTTAAAGAAGCCAAACAATACTAACTAAGCAAGCTGTTTTTCTTAGTGTTGTTGACATACTGAAGGTGGTGATTCATCGAATCACCTCCAAAAATATGCCGACTGCATATCACCAAGGTCAATAAATCCAATTCTAGCCTATAATACAAGAAATATACGAGCATATTGAAATAATGGATGACCTATTGCCCATCGTTTACTTTCAATAGATGGGAAATAATTTTTTCAGTACAAAAAGTACGAATGCTACTATAGAGGATAATTACTCTGAGGAATAGGTAGGTGCTTGATTCAGAGCATAAGGTAATCGCTCTAGGCAATGTGATTGTATATCGACTTAAGTTAAATAAACTGTATTTATAATGTATCAAGGTTAGAACTAAGCCTTCATATAGTCTGTTAAATCAATATGGAGTGTAAACTTAGAAGGCTATTATCGGAGTTCAATCGGTCCGGATTTGGAATAAAAATATAGCCTAAATTATTGAACATTACATGCAAATTTTAAGATAGTGTAATACTGCTCAATTTATGTCCTGTGCAATTGCTGTTACAGATCTGAATGAGTAATAAAAGCAATTACGGATAAACATTCTAACTTCAATGATAAGGTTATCCAGTACTAATAAATCGGAATAAATGCACTTTGAATGATTTAAATGCCAGCAAATTTACCCATAAAATGCCTTTTTAAAATGTTTTTCTCTTTCTGTTGGGGTCGAGTAGAAGCATGCACACATGATGCATATTTGTGACTTTCTTGTAATTGTTTTCCTGTTGTTTTCATGAACATATGGATAGAATAAATATGTCTTTTATACTATAAGTCATTCAGAAGTCTTCTGCTCCAGATTACTTATTCTGCCACCTACGAAATTAAGATTGTTAATTTAATCATCCGTGTTAACAAATATAAATGGTATTTTGTAATTTAAAGTTTAAGAAGGGTTTTGCTAGAAGGCTAGAATCAATACCAATCTATTAAATTCAGAATAACTGTTAAGTATTGATTTAATGTTTATTTCAAGTAAACCAACACATACCCACAAATGCACAGAGACAATTGTAGCATCGATTCATGGCGATGACTTAAAATGATGCTTAGTAGTGTTATATTAATGTTGTTGCAATAGCATTGTACTAAATTAATATTCATCGCACGGCAAATATAACAATTACGTCAGAATGAGTGGTTTCACTGTTTCTTTCTAACTATACCATCATGGTGTTGATTTATTATTTATACAGTATATTAATTATGAGTTACTAAATTCTTTATTAGATTAATAATATCTAGTACAAGTAAAGTTGTCCGTTCAAGTTATTAGATGTCAATATTTCTATAGATAAATATTTTAACTTTAATATATACGATAAGTAGTTAATTTGAATAGTCCGTTATATTCGTAATTGACTGCAATTTACCTTAAGTTAAAGAAGATTGGATGTATCGATGAATATGAAGACTGTTGTCTTATCTCAAATAGTATTTCTAGCAGTAATCAACTGTTTTATTGCAATTCTTCATAGCAAATGTTATGCATATCCTCTCAATTCTATTAATATCATTAAAAATGAATTAATTATTTATAGGCTATGGAATGGCCAAAAACTAAAGGATGGCTATCCTATGATACAGCGTTAAAGCCAACTCAAATAGCCTCAACTCTGAGCTTGCTTAATACTTACTATATGCCAAATATCATTGCTTATTAGCAGCAGAAAGATCGCTATTGCGCATTTATTATTTTACTAACTTTTTTTGTAGCTCTTTGGCACTTTAATATCACATATACTAACTATACTTACGCTTTCTAAATCTTCCTGTCCAAGAATACGATATTCACTACTCTTTGCAACTCAAGTTTGCAATTATTAAATAGCTGAAATTTCAGTAATGCATTTCACGTTAGAAAGACCATGTTAATTACTAGGATTCAGACCAACAAACAGTAAACGAGCAGTTTTCATGCATAACTAAAAGTGATCGATTTTAAAATATCTTAGATTCTTCTTATGACTTCTTGAAAAAAAATAGCGATTTGCATGATGGCCACAATATAGTATTTTATTTATGCGAGTAATATAATAGAAGCTTATAAATAAAATTGATAACTATTAGCAAAACTGATCGCAGACAAGCAATATGACTTTACTAAACAGATTTATTTGTAACATTTCATGCATTATATTGTCATGTACGTATATGCTACCAAGGATTTTGCACAGTAAAGCGAAGGTAACTCTGTTACTTTCATTGAATTGATTGATTATTAAATGTATCTGCCGCAAGTAACAGTATACTTGAACACTTACAGTGGGGGTAGAGGCAGGTTATGTAGTAGACTAGAAATATAATAAAATAGCAAGTACCGGTATAAATTATTCTAGTCTATGTACTCTTATGCGTGATTTAATTAAAACATTTTCATTATCGAATGAATTTGAAATAAAAACTGTTAAAATAAAAATCGGGAAATTAATCTTACAGATATACAATCATAGGTGACTTAGAACAAAGATCTTCTACGCTTTTTTTCGAGCCTTTGATACTTTGCAAATTTAATAAAATCATGACTCGATACTAAAGGCTACAAAGCTACAAAATTTTTTCCATGGATACCCGTCGACTATAATTAGTCAAATACAAAGTTTCAGATGTTGGTTCAATACAAGCGCAGGTAAAATCGATTAAAGCTTTACAATAATGGATAAAGAATGTTCATTTCGGAGGATTAGTCTTCTAAAAGGCTTAGTGATGCTCTTGGTTAGTAACACCGGCTAATTATAGTTAAAATTAACGAAAGCATAAAGAAGAATAACAAGACAGATGTGTTAGAAATAGTGAGCAGACTGTCATGATGAGACCCTTGATTAATAATTCCTTTATTTTATATTGACGATGTCGAATAAAACTAGTGAAACATTGAGAAAAGCCTAAACGTTGGGATTGGTTGAAGATGTTTCTTGACCATCTTCGCTAGTATTAAATACAAAATCATTATTTTTATTGGGTTTAGTCTCTGTTTGAAGATCTTTTTTCTCTACTCCTACTTGCATGATATCCCTTATCATCTGAGATTGCCGGTGGATACGCATCTCTCGTTTCTCTCGCTTTTTTCTCTCGCATCGATCACATAAATAAGTAATAATTTCGCATAGAGTGATGATACTAGCGCCAATAAATAATCCTAATTGACCTCCTACATCACCTTGAATAAGCATATACATTTTTTAATGTTGATGCACATCTATTACTCTATATCATCTTGATACACTAAGCTGGGCTTTGATATGATTTACTGACAGATATACGTATTCCTTGAATAGGAATATCCTATAACCAGTAGTAATTTATCTTGTAATAAAAGATACGTAGAGTGACTGTCAATAAAATTGATTTATTCTAACTGAAAATATGCTGATATATTATTAGAAAAGTGATCTTACTGAAAGAATATGTTATTATTATTCTAAGTTACCAATCAATGCTGAAACAATCTACAATCTATAAGGCTTTAATAAATAGTTAATTATGCGGCAAATCAACTTTACTAACTTAAAACTTGGGCGTATCCTGTTGCTTTAGACTCCGTCGTTGTTGATGTTATAAGCTCTCGAAAGTAGACATCCAAATAAATTAAATTTTCTCTAAAATCAGAATGTAAGTAAACGTATGGAAAGATTACTTAATTTTAGTGCTAGATTAAAGAAGTACTGTGACATTGTTATATACTGTATTAGAGTAGAAATATCTATGTTAGGATGATTCTGTTAGCCTATCCTTATTTAGTTAACTTCTAATTTGGATATACTGTGTTTTAATATAGCACTGATTTATTATGACAGTGGCATAGATACACATACTGAAATTAATAGTTATAATAGGGAATGCAAATGATCTACTTACAGTTCGAATCATTGTGATTGTAACTTACTTATAGTAGACTGTAAATTATCGTGGAAATGTTCCGTGATAGGACATATCGTAATTTGACTATTCTGTATTAGTCATCAGATGTCTATGTTCGTAAATACTGTTGTCGCCATTAGGGGAGCAGTAGCTATAATTAATATCTAATTCAGTAAATGATTCCAAAGTTAATCGTACTAACCAGGACTCATGAACTATTGAGGAAGAGTATATAAATGCAGTATATCGTGTAATAAAGAGGATTCTTAAACTTAGTGTTTAACGTAAATTACGAGGCGTCTAAGTCTTTGTGTAGTCTGCTAGTAGACCAAAAGTGTTTCTGATAGTGCAGATATCGTTCCTTGATACGTGGTTCAAGGAATTGACTTATTGATGGTATGTTACGTTATCTTGTTGCAAAGCTGTTTTGTGACAAGTACATATCATTAAAGCTCACTTTCAATGGTCTATGTATCTAAATGAAAATCTCAAAATTATTTATGAATAGATCAGAACGCTATCTCACAAATTATGTTGGATCTGTAAATTGCATGAAACAACACTTTTTTAAGTTGACTGATTGTTACTACTTGTGAACTAAAGCTAACTTGATGATATTATGGAGAGTAGTCATTTTGCTTTAATAAATTTAGGGTAAAAAGCTAAAATTACCCTAAATGCTACCTCTAGTATTGGCACATCTCAAACCAGATATTTAAACATCTGAATAACTATTTATAGTGGTAAGCAAGGACTTTAATAATTTGCTATTCTTATCGCTTTATCAAGATAAATTGGCTATTGGCACATTTCAAGTCAGATATTTAAACGTCTGAATAATAATTTATAGTGACTTGCATGACTTTAATAACTTACTACTCTTGTCATCTTAATAAGTCAAGATACATTGGCTAATTTAGTTGGATTTTCTTTAAAAAATGAGAGTCGATCATGTCAGGTATGTTTATATACATACCACTGTAATGGAAAGCATCATGATTAAATGATATCTACTGTAGATAAAGCTATAATTAGATCAGATGAAAGCTATTAAACTGGATGGAAATAATTGAATTATAACCGGAAATAGTTAACGTTGAAGGTAAAGATTTGATCTGTCATGCCAAAATTAGAGTTTACATCATCTTACCTATCGCAACAACCTACCGAATAAAGGCTTCTGAGGTATAATTTGGGTATTTTGAGGGATCGTTCTTTACCGAATCTAATAAATTGGCCAACTTGCCATTATGACTACTCGAATCAATTATGGCATTGGTGGCAATACCGGCGTAAGATAAGATGATTGGATATTCAGTTTGCTGGCATGGATACGGACAAAATGAGTTCAAAGTTTTTTTGTTTTCTGTATTAACTGAACGGATTCAAAGAAATTGAATTAAAGAAATGAAATAGCAATTATAGCTAAATGCTTATTTTGTATTAGTAATATTGAATTGATATAGATAATCATTGCAATTATGAACATATTTCCGTTTTTAGGCAACATATTTATTCACAATATCATTTTATAGCGTACTTAATTTCGGTATGACACAAGTAAATGATTCTGAAATCGTACAAGGTGGCTTGCCTTTCAAGAAGGAAAAATAGAAATAATTCATTTTGCATCAATATAACTTAAAGTGTACAAGTAGAGTAAGTAGCTAAAAAAACTAGAAGTCATTAAAACCTGCTATTATCATGCTAGGAGAGTTTATAATGAGATATTTATGTATAGAATTGCTGCTATAGCTAATTCACCTGTTGCTTGCTGATAGCTACAGTTGCATTGCTGAGCAGCTAGATTGGCTTCAAATTCTCGTCTGCAAGCACTGCGTGAATAATAGCGAAAGTATTGAAGATTTTTCTGGCCACATTCACCCCATGGAGGACCTAAATTAGATAGTACCTAATGCACCAAATTGTTAGCTCATATTAATAATCTGTTGACCGACAGTGGGATAGGATATATAAATTATTATGGTAATAACGAAATAAAAAATGAATTTTAACATTTGATTGTATTATTAAATATCAAAGATAGTTATGGAGAGGAGATTTCAGGTATGGCTTGGTAACTGATAGATGTGTAAGATAGTACTAGGTAGTAATATTGAATGATTAAAGACTGGTCTTTCAAATACAATTTTAAGCCTAGCGCTGAAAGATTCTATTGTTCAAATGGATCTTGATTTCTCACTTAAATACTTTTGATATCGATCATAAAATACACATGATATTTTCCTAATCATTTGATGGGCATAAAATAAACCTACATGTGTGTCGGTAATGGCAATATAACCATGCATTCCAGGAGGCACAAAGACGCCACGAGAACCCATATTTGCTATTTCATTGTAATGGTGCACAGAAAGGCGAATTCCAGCATCAGGTGTTAGAAATGATAAAGGTAATGTGGGATAAACATATTGCTGTACATTAATCGCTAATCGCAAGCCATGGGAAGATCCACTTATTGTCTGATATAGCAAAGGATATCCTTTCTGACCTGGAAAACATGGAAATGGCAAGTAACGATCCGTTAAATTTCAGAATTGGTTATAAATGAATTAAAGCTCCATAAGTATAACTTTGTTGTTTTACAAGTCTAAATTGCTCAATATAAATTTCGTGGACAAATTGAAATCAATTCCATCAATACTACAGATTAAAATAGCTTAATGATTCTGTAGACATCGATTCTTACATATCCGAACTATAGAATTGGTTGACCAAAAGGCTAGTTTGTTAATTATATTATTTACAATCATAGATCAGACCAGTTTAAAATTTAAAATTTAATACATAGATAGTTGGATCAATTTAATCACTACTATGGATTAAATTTTGTTTCAGATGCTCGTGCGATTAGTTTATTTTTGACTACTTACAATGTCAAAATATTATTTATTACCGATTAAAATAACGTAAAAATTCAACAAGTAATGACTTATACATGTTTTTATTTTTTTATAATTGGAAATCGATCCTCCTATGGCCAGCTACGCTAAATGTAGAGGTCAATTTAACTATTACTATAAACTATCATAATCGAAAGACTTTATAGAAAACTACTGCTATGAAATGGATACAGCTCAACTTTTGAAAATAAATCACATATACTTAGTTATAATAATAAGAAAATTGACTAAATTATTACCGTAGATTAAAATATTTTAAAAACTAAATGAAACATCTTTTGGATAGGCTTCAAAGACCTACAAATTAAGTACGATAGCTTAAAGCAGACTACAATAAATATGGAAACCAACTAGGCTGCTATAAAATAAGATAATTTAAGATTCAGTTGTGCATAATTTTTGCTAAACTTAATGTCTACGAATTAATTAGCTAAAAAACTAGCTACGCTATGTACATATTATGTCATACATTAACGTAATTTTATTGGTCAATAGGGAACGATTTTTAATATGTACAGTATTGTAAAGCTAAGTAATTATGATTGTAACGTAAAATTAGATGAGTTTATAACATTTAATATGAATATGTAATCATTCTGTTACTAATATGATGTACAAGAATTCACTGTGTGAAATAGCATAACCTAGATCATACCCTAAATATACTATATCTAGTAAAGTTCGCGTGTCACGATAGCATATTATGTTATTAGTAGAAGTATATAAGCATAAGTTGAGTTATAAAAAGGGCTAATTTAAAATCTACTCTCGAATTAGCTAACTTGTAAAATGATAATGTAGATACATAATGATTCTTATACTCGCATATCATAAAAAATCACTCCGCTTGGATCAATTATAAGTTTAAAGCTACTTTAAAATCGAATAGCCAAATATATGCATCAAACCTGAATTAAAGGTATAACAAGTGCCATAATCAGTAATTACTTGACTAAAATTAGCCGATCCACAAGGTTCTTCTCCCCACTGACAAGACACAATCATATCTTCTGCTTTAAATCGATATCTTGCAACATACTCTTCAAGACTGAAATTTTTGCCATAAACGCGATTGAAATAATTTTCGGCGCTCTGCAACTCTTGGTGCGTTATTTGATTTTTGGCATAGTAATGCCGATAGAGCAACATTGCATATTTTAACTCTTCTCTTGTATTGTCTATGCTAGCTATTAAATTGGTATTGCAAAGGGTAACTGATGGAAATAAAGACTGGGTATTGTATTTGACTTTGATATTAACGCGTGTTGGATATAAAGAGGCATCGTAGACAATGATACAGCATTGGACAAGACAAGCAATAGTCGAAACTAATGTAATGCCAAACCACATGCTACGACGAGATCCCTTAGTTTCAAAGATATGGGCAACGCCATGGCAAGTTGTTGAAGTAGCAAAGTTTTCCTCTAGATCAAATGATACTATATCTGTTTGACCATTAGATACTTTGCGCGGATTTTCGCTTTTAGAACCCATAACACATCAGCATATAGTCCTGGATTCACAATGAAACAGCGATATGCAATTAAAAATTTTTTAAGAAGCAAATATCATTTGTCGATTATACTTATAATTAATAAAAATTGTCATCTTTAACTTTGGTTAAAATATTGTCGGTATCTTAAAATATTTATCTAGTTCTGTAGAATACCGTATCAAATATGATCGAACAATTGTAGTTATAGAACCTTAAATTAGGCTTATTCAGCTCAGTTTTGACCGATATTACCAGTTTGGAATATTAAATCTTAGGGCATAAAGTTGTGATGATCAATAATATCGAGCTCAACTTTGTTATTTATCCTAATATTGGGTAAGATACGGTTATTAGCTAGAAATAAAATGTTCTAGCCGTGTACCGTAGCTAAAATTTTTCTGAGTAGACAATCGAAAAGAATGTTTAAAATTTGGCTATTCTTGCAATAAGGAAAGGTCAAGTATAGGTTTATAGGTATATTTTCTTGACGAGGACTAATGTTGACTATTATAATTATTCAACTTATTTTCCTTTCTTTTACGAATTAATCTGTGGTAACAGACGGAAATTTTCTCGTTACACTATGAAAATGGAATTTCTTTAAAATTTTGCATTTTTACTTTTATGCAATGAAGATCATAGTAGAACGAGTAGCACTGCTATATGCTGGACGAAAACTAGTGTCGATTATGGCGAATATTAAATTAAACTTATTTTGATCTGATTCCTGGATAATCCTTCAGAAAGAATGATGGGTTTTAAAATTTACTATGTTTATAACCGAATGTGATATAATCTATCTTTGCGATAATATATATTTTTTACAAGATTACTACTGTACTAATTGCTACGATTATTATATTACTTGATTTTCTTACTTTTGGTATTGAAGTATAATAAAATTACCTAATTAATTGATGCAGATTCTGAATAGTCCATCGATGAGGAGTGGGATCACCTTAATGTGTTGTAATTTTAACTTCTAACAGTGATCGATTCAACGCAGTCAGGTTACGATCGAGAAAAGGTTATTAATCTTGTTGCTGTTTGAAACCGACTCTGGGCGCAGTTTATTTAATAAATGAAATAAAAAGTAATAAAGCGAATAGGAATGGCAACCACTACAACTGGCATTGTTCAGAATGTTAGCAATATGTTATATTAATAGACCAATATGGTAAGAATAAAAAAATTTTAGACTTAAGGCTAGCAAAATTTTAACTGGGTAAATACGTAATTAAATTAAGGTCCCACAATATAGACGGAAGTTATCCTTAATAGCCATAATCATTTTCAGTTTACGAGTACAGTGTAGCTACGGAGCTTAATCTGGGATCAAGCTCTTAGGTATTTTACTATTATGCCAGCTAGTTTAGCATACGTATGGCAAAAAGTGGAAATACTGCCATTCGTCAATCCTCAATAAAAGATGTCCTCATCTATATAATTTAAGTGGCGTTCACAAATCTCTCCGATTATATATGATATTATATATCGTAGCCTACAGCACACTTTTAAAATTGCTCTATCCCTATTTTAGCCTTTATAAATTGCAAGATAATTGACGGTATATTTTGTATTATGGCTGCTTGAAAATAAAAGAGTTGCTTATACTTCTTTAGGTAGGTCTACTCAGCAAAAAATATTTATCCTTATCCCTATCCACTAATTCCATAAAATCATACTAGTATGCTTATTCATTGATAAAATTCTGAAGATTACTAAACAAGAGTGATACCACAGGTGTATGCGATATTTTACTAACTAGTAGCATAGATTAAGATATACGGTACATGGCATATATCTAATGACCATGGTGAAGGTAATAGAAGGGCTGGTAAAGTAGGTGACTAAGGCTGTGCTCAAGCCAGGAGTAACACATTGGTGTTGTAACCTGTAGTAATACGGCCATAATAACAAGATTAATTTTCGCTTATTAAATTTCTGAAAGGAAACATTTTTTGGGAATTAAAATTACTTAGTACCGGTACTTGTTTAGTAGCGATTGCATTAGAGTGTTATTCTTTCGCCCTTAAGAAAGGGGCTTGATAGCTTTTGCTGATTCAAATTGGTTTGCGATTGTGGCAAAAACCTAACCGCAAAGAAAGGGATTGTACTCGTATATGTATGAGAACTCGCTCTAAATTCGATTGTCAATCCATTCAATTGATGTTGCTGCATCTTATGGCAATATAACAGCTATTTATCTGGATAGAACGAAGATTTAATTTCTATGTTTGCGAAATCACTCAAATTGAATTATTCACTGTTGGACAAAATTATCCCGATATTGCGACAATCTCCCTGGCTGTAATCACCCTGATGTTGTAAGGTCATATTATAACATCAGCTTAGCCTATACTGATCAAGGCAAGCATGTAGAAGCTATTTAAACGAATGAAAAGCCGCTCAAAATTCGTTTTATTAGCCTTTAGTCAAAAACATCCCGATGTTTCTGCATTATGCAACAATATCGGAAATGTTAATAGAAAGCAAGACACGCATGAAGATGCTCATTCTACGTACAAAAAATCACTTAGAATTCAGCTTTCAGCACTTGGCTGCAATCACCCTGATATTGCAAGATCATATTGTAACATCGCTCTTACCGATGCCAATCAAGGCAGGCATAAAGCCACAGCACTTATGCGCGATAAGTAGTTTAAAATTCTATCATTAGTGCATGGACATGACCACCCTAATATTACTGGATCATATGGCAAGGTATAATGCAATAAAGTATGACTTCATATTTCTCATAGCTCAGTAATTGATTTCTAGAAGAAAATGTCATTGAACAGAACCACGATAGCTGTAGATACCATTAAACACATATTAAAAAATCTTTATTAACATTTCTACAAGACCAAAAAACTCGAAAATTAATTCTCCAGTTTTGAAGTAATCAAGCGCTAGTACTGGAAGCGACGGAAGGTCTCGCATATAATATAATTTTATCCAACAAAGTAAAATAACTCTATTTCGAGATATAATAGAAATACATAATCTGTTAGAATAAATTAAAGGTTACGCATCATATATTCAACTACTTCAATCTAGTAAGAAATTTTAGATGCATAAACCTGGTATAATATACAATTACACTTGCATGTCTTGACGTCTATATTAAAACACTCTTAGGCTGAACTGTGCTATCTTTTAAAAACAAAACTAACGTAGCGAAATGTACTACCTGAAATCTTGTAGTGCTTAGGTTTTACAGCCCCTTAGGTTCGCAATCGTCTAGCTCAAAAACCTAAAGTCATTAAAATTGAGCAAATCTCTAATGTGACACAAGATTTCATCATCAACAATCATGAAATTACCTTATATGCATAGTAGACTATTCTACTTCTTAATGCTACCGTAATTCAATTACTACTGTAATTAGCTGAAACTAATACTACAAATCTATACTAGAAAATGTACTGTATTGAAATATTTATTTAATTACATATTTGGCTAGGCTAATGTGAAAACGTATAAAGACTCTGAGTTTCATGTCACTTAATTTTAAGATATAACATTATCGTATATATCATAGTACATTTTGCAAAGTGATACATTAGTCTGCAGCTATGGTACTCTGATACGGGCAAAAATTGCTAAGGTAAGCTTTGAACCAAGTAGAAGATGATTTCAAAATATATCAGTAGACACACATTGATGTTCACGTTATGGTACCATACAGTAAGCTAGCAAGCAAGATACCAGCTCAAAATCTGTTGCTATAGTATAAAATCTTGATTTATACACCCCATTTTCCAGATATGGTAACATATTTTGGCCCATACATCAAAGTTGTGTTAAACTTTAAAAGCTGCCAAGCTAACTATCAAGAACATGTAATGTATTAAATGAATCCAAGTATAGACCAGATACTGTAATTAGACAGATGAGCTCTTTCTATTTTGTTCAAGGTTTAAATCTTCTTTAGACTTGTCTGCAGGTTTATTGAATGATTTATTGTAGAATATCCTAATCAAATATTGTAAGATTTCTGCTATTGTAATGATACTCGCACCGATAAATAGTCCCATTTGTCCGCCAATATTGCCTTTAGAGATTTTAAATGGGTTAGATTCAGTATACTTGTATAAAAAGTTTGTACATGTTTAAAATATAACGATACATTAAATAATCTTAAAATAGATGTTGATTTAATCGCAATTCTATCTTCTGTAACGTTAATATCATGTAGAGTAAGTATGCTAGTCTATTTACTATTTCAGATATATATATGGCATTATTAATAGAAAGAACAGTTCAATCAACTTTTCTATTTGAGTACTGTATAAAATATCATGTATAGTAAGTATGCTAGTCTATTTTACCATTAAAGATACACATTCGCCATTATCAATAGAAGAAATTTTTCGATCTAATTTACTATTTAAGTACTGTATATTAACCAACCATCTATCATACTATATTTATGATTTCGAGTATCAATTGCTATGAGCCTTATAAATAGAGCATAACCTCGGACAGAAAGTAGTATAAATTAAAAATAGAAAAGTAAACAAAAATACTAACTTAAAACTTCGGCAAATCCAGTTGCCCTTTTTTGTTCGATGGCATTGGTATGTAGATCGCTATAATAAATATCTAGGTATAGAATGTTATCCCTGTAACAGAATTTAATAAATGCCTATTCAAAATCATCCTTACGCTGGGTATCCTTTCAATTTATGCTTATACTGTAATTAAAATTAACATAAGTTATGTATCTGTAATTTCATACTACCGATGTAGCGTTTTTAGCTCGACATCTAAAATTATACAAACTGATACAATATATAATAATTTTTAAAACGATATTGACGGTATACAAGTTTTACTAGCATTGATATAAATATCATAATGATAAATGGCTATCTATACCGACACAAAATGGTACGTTAACAAATTTATAGTCTCTCATGCCTGACAAAATTAGCGGTGGAGTAATTGGGATCTTTAATCCAGTCCAAAGACTGTGCATGGCGTATTATCCCAGAAACATTAAGATAATTGGTAATTAAACTCGAAATCGGAATTAGTGCAAGATTTCCATAAGAGATTACAGTAGGATATGTATAAGTTTCACAAGCTACAGGGCAAGCCGCGATGTTTTCATTAGCTTGAACTCGTGCTTTAGCTAGCAGTAATCGGATAAAAGATCGTTAAAATAAAACATTATCATACATTTCCTAAAATAGTCGTTATCTAAGGTACACTGATATTATTTATTTTTGAAATCGCAAAATTGTTAATGCCTTACCTAAAATGGGGACGATGCATGTTATAAATTTAACGCTGTCACAGGCGCCATAGGGTCCTATTTTAAAATAATAATAAACATTTGTTCTCGATATGTATAATTTTCATTTTAAAATTCGTCTACTAGTGAGATTTATGCGATAGTTTGTGTATTATAACGATGTGAAATTGAGTAATGACTGTAAAATGTTGATGCCTTAACCAATCCTAGAATTATGGTAGCACATATATCTTACCAAATGCACCAATAATACTACAATTGCATAATGTAGATGCATAAATTGCCGATACTTCGTCAATGCAAGCGACATGGGAATAAAATTCGTGGAAAAGTAATTTTCTAGATCCACATTCTCCCCATGGTTTTTCTAACTTTTTATGCTGTCATCAATTGATCATTTACCGAAAAAAAATTACATTTAACATTTATATCAATAAATGAAGATAGAAGACCACATCTTGATCAATCTTCAGTAAGTATTATTTGAATAGGTCTTACATATCATGAAACACATTAATCTGAATGTTAGGGTTTCTATAATAAGCAAGCTAGGAGTATTTCGCTGATTGAAATAAAAGAACTTAGCATTTAATTTAATCTTTCGATAAACATTATCCGATTCTATGCTCAATCTTAAGATTGTAAGGCTTGAGATAATTTTAGGTAGTTCAACATAATACATCAGGCAAAGGTTAGGACTATTCTAGTAAATAAGCCAGACATATGAGAAAACGACTCAGAATGGCTCTATTGGAATTATACTGGCACAATAACTTAGATATTTTGTACCACGACAATGTAATTGTTTTGATTAAATTGCCTTCGTACAATCTAATATGTAATCAGACAGGGACTTACGTAAGTTCGAGTGAAGGAAACGTAGGTATGGGAGCCCACAGGCGCAATAATACTTTTTGCTAGAAGATTTGGCGGTTCTTTATGATAGTGTATTGTAAATCGGATACCTGCATCAGGGCGATTTCTGTCTAAAAGATCTGGATAATACTTGTATTGCCCAATATTAAAAGCTAAGCGAAGACCATACACTTCCCCTGGAACGGTTTGATTCTTCAGAGGTAAGTCTTTAGTACCTAATTTCCAAAAGTAGAGCAACATGAGCGTGTACGTTAGAGATTATGGTGCGGAAAGATACTTTAAACTAAACTAGACTAGTTGAAAAAATACGTGATATATTTATTACCAACTCCATCGAAATGAAAGTGTTCATAATTAATAATTTCTTGGTTGTCATAGCTTACTATTACGATCAATGTCCTATCTGTTATCTTACTATTATGATCAATGTCCTATCGATAAATTTCATTCCAATAATTGCTATTTTTTAAAGTAGATCTCTGCACATTAGGCAGCTCTTACTCTGCCATTTTCATTTTTATATCTTGTCACCCTTAAGTCGTACTGCCAGAAAATGTTAACAACTTAACAGTGAACTGCTGTATCCCTTCTACTATTCATTAAATTTTCATCAACTAATTTACAGTCATCGATTGAGATAGTATTATGAATTTCAGTGAACTATATCCGTTCAATAAATCGACGCGGAAACATCCTATTCATTTATAAAATGAACGTGAAATGTTTTGTAAAATTTCTACTAAAATAACTTGGCCATAATTTATTTGCTGTAGGATGGCTGACTATATAGTTACCAGCAAATAGGACTTGCCTAGTTTCTATTCTGAAGAAAATAACATTATTCTTCCAAGCTAAATTATACCAACTAGAAACTTTAAGCTTCTACCATGTAGTCTGTAAGTTATATCGTAACAAAATATTGATGACACGACGTTAAAGTTACTTTTATTGGATTATAGAAAACATATCCTACCTGGATTAAAGGTAAAACAGTTGCCGTAATCGGTTACAATTGATGTAAAATCAGAGAGACTACATGGACGATTCATCCACTGACATCGTAGCAGCATGTTCTCCAATTTTGCACTAGATGTTCGTATATAGTTTTCGTAATCGAATTTATCGCCATATTTCTTTATAAAATAACGAGCTGCCTCCTGGACCTGAGTTTCGTTATACGCATTCTCTGTTGATTGCGTGTGCAATAAAATAGATAAATATTTTAAATCAGATTCTGGTAGAGCATCTCTTGGAGAATTATCGGTATTACATATCGTAATAGAAGGAAAGACAGTCGAGTTGGCTGAAACATCGCTAAAAGTAATTCTTGTCGGTAGTTGAGAAGCGTCGTAGATAATGATGATACATTGGCTAATACATACAGCTGTGGCTGCTATAGTCAAAATTAACCAGATCATTCGTGGTAGTCTGCCACTATCATTTTGGTAGACATGAGAGATTCCATGACAAGAAGTCGTACTAGCAAACTTCTCTTCCATGCTGAGGTCTTCCTTAGCCATTTTTCCCAAGTATAGTATGAATATTACGTCAGTGATCTTCGACTTGATGAATTAACAATGATCAAAATAGCCCAACAAATTCTCTCACTAATTTTAATCCTAAATAACTATGAATAAGTTGTTTCTAAATGCTAAAGGATTATTGATTTGGTTTAAGCATAATCGAAGTCGACTTGCGATTCGAATAGTGATGATCATTAGGCTAAAAAATGAACCCTTTCATCCATAGTAGTAGTACCGCCTATAGTCTGTTTCTGGACTCTAGTTGTGAGTAATCCAGTATCATACAGTTCGTGAAATACACTACACACTGTAAACTAGAAAGACGAGCTACAGGGCAGGGGTGACAACTTTTATGCACGGTGTCCAATTTCGATTGAGTAGTCCCTGGTCTTTACTGCACTGTACTCAGTGTACTGTACTTTTATAGTATGCTATATAGACTTCGCATTTCCCTCAGGCGCCATTAAAATTAAACATTTATCAACCAATCACCCTTAAAGTTAACTTAAGAAATTAAGAAAACAAAAATCATTCAAAGTTCAGACACAATTTACCTCATGATTCCCTTACAAAATACTATAGAACCAGCAAACTAACTATGAAATACATCAAGCTTCATTTCTAACACAATTCTCAATCATTACACACTATAAAAGTTACAGAATTAACCTTTAAATATCACTTAGTCATTAAAATAACAATTTAACTACTTGACTTTATATATATATTATTAGACCAGTTAAGTTTCGTAGTTAGATTTATGCGTGTACTCACAGCGCCAAATTATGTAGTGTTTGAGTTTTACAACCCCTTAGGTTCGCAATCGTCTAACTCAAAATCTGAATTATTAAAATTGAGCAAATCTCTAACGTGAAACAAGATCAGGCAAACACCGTATTTAACCTTAAAAGTATCCGTTTATGAATAGAACGCTTGACAAGAGAAAAATTCACTTTTCTTCCCTTATAGTAACAGTCGAAAGTAGCTAAGATAAACCGGATAATTGACTTCGTCTCCACGATAACAATTCCATATTATCTAAAAGTTATTGCGAATTAAGACATTACACAAAAACCTCACCTTATATGGCCGACTACTGCAGCCTTATACACACGTAGTACGAATAGTATAAGTACATCGTTTTATCATCAGCAATCATGAAACCTTATAAGTATAGTAGACTATTCTAATTCTTAATGCTACTATCATACTTCAATTACTACTGTAATTATCTGAAACTACTGCAAGAAATGACTCGAAGTAAGATCGTTAATCTTTCGATCATCATGATCTCTAAATTGCTAGATTACATAACAACATAGCAGTGGTGTATTTTCGCCAGAATAAGCATGAAGATACTATTACTATGCTTGCAGAATCATTCAAATTTAAATTAGCAATTCTTAGTAATAATCATCTTGATATTGCTGTGTCATATTGTAATATAGGATGTATCTATCTTACTGAGAGTAAATACGAAGAGGCTATCTCTATGTGTGAGAAGTCACTCAAAATTCGATTATTAATCCTTGATCATGATCATCTCGATATAGTGAATTCATATCTAAGCATAGCTTTTGCGTATCATGCCCAAGGCAAGCATGAAGATGCTCTTTCTATGTATAAGAAAGCACCCAGAATTCAATTATTAGTCTTTGATCACAATCATCCTGATATTGGTTTGACGTTCAAAAATCTAGCTAAAGCCTATCATAAGCTGGGCAAGATCGAAGTGGCTATCTTCAAATATGAGAAGTCACTCAAAACTCAGTTATCAGTCCTAGATCATAATCATCCCAATATTGTAACGTTATATGTAAATATGGCGTTAGCGTATCAAGACCAAAGCAAGCATGAAGAAGCTCTGTCTATGTATAAGAAAGGATTCGAAATTAAATTATCAGTTCTTGATCACAATCATCCCGATTTTGCTGTGATAAGGGAAATTCTAGCTCAAGTCTATCATCAGCAGGGCAAGATCGAAGAGGCCGTTTCTGTGTACGAGAATTTACTTGGAATTTCATCGCCATTTCTTGATCGCAATCATCTCCATATTGAATAATCTTATTATAATCTAGAAAAGCATTACTATAACCAAGGTAAGCGCAAAGAAACTCTTTCGATTGCATGTATCAGAAATTGCAAAAATTTTAATATCAATATTTTTGATATTGTAGGATTTAACAACACCGACGATGGCATCATTTAAATTAAATTAAAATCAATACTGAATTGGTTACAGTAAACCGAACAATTTAGGTCAAGTATTTTTCCAACACATGCTATGATAAAGTATCTTAATCCATTTACTGAATGGGAATTGACTTGTTTACTCGTTATATTACTATGTTTGGTTATCATCGGCTAAGAGTAATATTGAATAACACATAATGGATTCAAGCTATGACTTAGAGAAGTCTCCTTAATGATATCATTACTATGATGAGATTCGAGATTGATTATACTTATTACTAATTTTGGATGGCTTGAGTGGATAATCTTTATAAGTCATGTTCGTACTGCTGTTAATATCGTATTTCTTTAGAGTCGGTACCTTCATATATTTGCATTTGCTACTCTGTTAGAATTATCCTAGTAGTCAATATTATGAATATCTAACTTAGATTAGAATTAGTAAATAAACTGTATTATAGTAAGTTTACAGGATTACTTACACATTATAGACTTGGTGACAAATCTAGTTAGTGATAAGCGAATGTAAAATAAGATACGAAAATGATACTAAAACTTTTTGCCCGAAAATGCATAATTTCTTTAATTTATTACGATCAAAGGTAGGCATAACTAGACAATAAATTACGCATTCTCCAAGTATATTACAATATCTACTAGCTGATGGCATGAAATGAGGTACTGTCTATTAGAGTTATTGATAAATTGGTTATCATTAGAAGGGAATACTACTGAAGACTAATTGATACCCTCTTTCCTGGAAGTAACCTAAGTCGCTAGTATATACAGAATTATCTGAACTTTTTTTGTGTGCGTTTATTGAGTTTAAGTTCTTGCATTGTATTGTAAGCCATTATTATTCGATATTTTTAAGTGACTAAGCTTAGGAGCTGTATACCAACTGCGTTGTAAGCTTTTTATTACTGTACTTTAGCAATGTTGATAGTTTTGTTTACGTTGCGTATTGAAGTGATCTACAACAAGTAGTATTTCCTTCCATAGAATTTGCAATTCATCTTTCACGTTAATCATTTCTGTAAGGCAAAATATTTAATGATTAATAAATCACAATATCTCTAGCGGCTATATCGTATTACAAATTGTTTAAACGTATGCTTATAGGTCATGTTGAAGTCTAAGCTGAATATTCTATGAGGTGGAGAATGTTAGGTATTCGATAGTTCTAATAGATTGCTTTTGCACGTATTAGTTCGTTATCTACTATAATACATTTATAGTCTACCGTGATTCATACTATTTTGTTTATATCTCCACATGTAGTACTAATTATAATAATAAATAGCGCCTTGCAAGCTTATAATGGACTGTTAGACTTTGATATGAGTTAAAAATAGAAAGTCCTTCTTAATTTGTCAATTTACTAAGCCAATTCATCAGCTGCCTCGTGAATTGGAAACTACTTAAGATGAAAGAATGGTATCTACCAGGCATATGTACATTCTCGTCTTACAGATACACTGCAGCACGAGAATATTTATGCCTTTCTAATCTATATTAGTACTCTAGTATATCTACCAAACATACATACATTCTCTTTTTTCAGATACTCTAAAGCAAGAGAATCCTTGTGTTTTAATCTCTATTGGTAGCTGGCACAATATATAGCTAAAATTTATTGAAATAATGAAAATGCGGTACGATTGATAGAGCTAGATTTTATAATATCATTTCAGCTAAACGTATTAGTTCAAGATAACTAATGTGGATCAAATCTATAAAATTGATGGTAATAATGGCCAATACAGTATTATTAATCGGCTAGCAAGCTCTGTAGCGCTCTTTGTTAACAATATTTGCTTAAATTTAGATTTGATGATCAAAGTTCCTGCAAGATAGGTGGAAATGCCTATATTATTAGATCAATCGAGTAGAATCCATCGTATTTTTTTACTAATATTAATTATAGTATTAGAGTTGTCCTACTTAGTGGCCATTTGTTCATCTTTATTCATCTCCGCTGCTACCTATACTACTGCTCCATATTGTTTACGGCTATTAACATATGCATGAAATCATTGACTGGTTGGGTGGACATGTAGTCCAGTTGCTATTTTTTCTTGGAGTCAATTGTCGACACAGATAATTATTCTACTTATTCATGTCAGCAAACCGTTAAGCATTGAGACATATCATGCCGAATCGTCGAGACGTAAAGCATAGTATCTAAATAGCTTTGGTCTGGCTATACATCTCAAGACATAGAATTAAATAAACAAAAACAGATTAATCCAATTGCTACGTATACAAGTATAAATGTAAAATGTACGATAAACTAGAATAATGCCTTGATTTTGCGATGAAAAATATCTAAACTGGGTTAGAATTGTGGATTACATAATAGTTTTCCCTATTTTTCTCTGATTGTATTGTTGATATAGTATAAATTGAGAGGAAACTTCGAACTTTGATCGACGATTAAAAATTACGTGGACCGATAAAATGACGTAGCTAGGAAAGTTCTTTGATGATAGGCTTAAACATGCGATTAAATCCATAGGATAAGTAAAGAATTAATAGCTCCGATGTTGAATTTTACACACACTGACAGCTACGGACTGAATTGGATGTTCATTAAACACAATTCGATATCTAATCAATCGATATCATTCCTGACTTAATAAATGGATTTTCCAGTTATTAAATCTATTCCTGGACAAATAACGCCTATGTACGAAAAGGCTATAGAAAATTACCAATCCGGTAACCTTAATGGAGTGATATGTTATTGTATACAAATCTTGGAAAAAATTCAACGATTACCTAAGAGTAACATTGATCTAGATCGATTTCAATATGATATATATCTTCTAGTTAGCAGTATATACATGAAACGAAACGAATGGATAAAAGCCAAAGAAGTCAACGAAAAAGCACGACAAATAGCCGAAAAGATGCATATAGAAATCTTGACTGCCCGCTGTTTAGATAGACAAGGCGATATTAAACGAATAAGAGGAAATTGGAATGAGGCATTGGATGATTATACCAAGTCACTGGATATAAAATCAAGCTGCTTAGAACAAGATGATCTACGTATTGCCGATTCCTATGAAGATATAGGGACTATTTACAATGCGCAAGGTAGATATGATAAGGCTCTATATATGCATGAGATATCGCTGAAAATTCGATTATCAGGGCTGGATGATAATCATTCCGATGTTGCTGCATCCTATAATGGCATCGGAAACGTCTATTATCATCAGGGCAAGTATCAGGATGCTATTTCTATGTATGAGAAGTCACTTAAAATCCAGTTATCAGTCCTTAATCATAATCATTCTGATATTGCGAAATCATTTAACGATATGGGAATAGTATATGATGCACAGGGTAATTACGAAGAGGCTATATCTAAATACGAGAAATCACTCAAAATTCGATTGTCAGTCTTTGATCACGATCATCCCGATGTTGCCAGATTATATACTAACATGGGGAATGTCTATTATCATCAAGGCAAGTATCAAAATGCTATTTCGATGTACGAAAAATCGCTTAAAATTCAGTTATTAGTCCTTAATCATAGTCATCCTGATATTGCGAAATCGTATAGCGACATGGGAATGGTACATGACGCACAAGGCAAGTACGAAGAGGCGATATCGAAGTATGAGAAATCACTCAAAGTTGGAGTGGCTGTCTTTGGTCACAATCATCCCGATATTGCTAAATCATATAATAAAATGGGAAATGTCTATTACCATCAGAGCAAGTATCAAGATGCTATTTCGATATATGAGAAATCACTCAAAATTCAATTATCTGTGCTTGATTACAATCATCCTGATACTGCGAAATCATATAACGACCTAGGAGTTGTATATGATGCACAGGGCAAGCATAAAGAAGCTAGTTCTATGTATGAAAAGTCGCTTAGAATTCGATTATCAGTCCTTGGTCATAATCATCCCGACATTGCAACATCCTATAACAACATGGGGAACGTCTATTCTCATCAAAACAAGTATGAGCTTGCAATCTCTATGCTTAAGAAGTCGTTAAAAATTCGATTATCAGTTATTGATCATAATCATCCTGATGTTGCACAATCCTATAACGATATAGGATGTGTTTATGATGATCAGGGCAATTATGAAAAGGCTACTGCTATGTATAAGGTGTCGCTTAAAATTCGATTATCTGTATTCGGTTATAATCATCCCGATATTGCTATATCGTATAACAATATGGGAATTGTTAATTTTAATCAGAGCAAGTATGAAGACGCTCTTCTTATGTACGAGAAGTCACTTGAAATTCGATTGTCAGTCCTCAATAACAATCATCACGATGTAGCTAAATCATACAACAACATGGGAAATGTTTATTGGAATCAGGGCAAGTATGAAGAAGCTATTTGTATGTTTGAGAAATCACTGAAAATTGAATTATCAATTCTTGGTCCTAATCATCCACATGTTGCAATATCATATAATAACATGGGAAATAGCTATTTTAATCAATGCAAATATGAAGAAGCTATTTCGATGTATGAAAAATCACTTAAAATTCGATTATCAGTCCTTGGCTATGACCATCTTGATGTTGCTATATCATATAACAACTTGGGAAATGTTTATATGGATCAAGGAAAGCATGAAAAAGCTATGACTATGTTTGAAAAGTCGCTCAAAGTTCAATTATCAATCCTTGGTTGCAATCATCCTAATATTGCTAAATTATACAATAACATGGGATCCGCGTATTCTCACCAGAGTAAATACGAGGAAGCTCTTTCTATGTATAACAATGCACTCAAAATTGAATTATTGGTCGTGGGCCATAAACATATCGATGTTGCCAAATCATATAATAATATAGCAAACATTTATTTTCGTCAGAGTAAGCATGAAGAAGCTATTTCTACTTATGAGAAATCACTTAAAATTCATTTATCAGTCTTTGGTCATATGCATATCGACGTTGCTAAATTATATAGTAACATAGGAGTCGTATATGATGATCAGGGCAAACACGACGAAGCTCTATCCATGTTTGAAAAATCGCTTAAAATTCGACTGATTGCCCTAGATCACAATCATCCAGATGTTGCCGCATCATGCAACAATATGGGAAACATTTACATGAAGAAGGGCAAGCAGGAAGAAGCTATTAATATGTATGAAAATTCACTCAAAATTCAATTATCAGTCCTTGATTGCAATCATCCCGTTATCGCCAAATTATACACCAATATAGGAGCAGTCTACCATGATCAGGGCAAATATGAAAAGGCTGTTTCTATGTATAAAGAATCGCTCAAAATTCAGTTATCTGTCCTTGGTTACAATCATTCCGATGTCGCAAAATCATATGACAATCTAGGAAATGCCTACTTTAATCAGAATAAACATGGAGAGGCTATTTCTATATATGAGAACTCGCTCAAAATTCGATTATCTGTCCTTGGCTGTAATCATACTGATATTGCTAAATTGTATAATAACATAGGAGCTGTACATGGTGCTCAATGTAAGTATGAAGAGGCGATTTCTATGTACAAAAAATCTCTTAAAATTCAATTGTCGGCCTTTAGTCATAATCATCCCGATATTGCTACATCATATAATAACTTGGGAGCTATGTATAACGCTCAAAACAAGTATGAAGAAGCTATTTCTATGTATAAAAAATCACTTAAAATTAAACTGTCAGTGTTTGGTCATAATCACTCTGATATTGCTGTATCATATGGAAATCTTGGCACTATCTATTCTCTTCAAGGCAGACACGAAGAGGCTATTCCCATGTATAATAAATCACTTGAAATTCAATTGTCAATTCTTGGTCACAATCATCCTGATATTGCAAAATTGTATAACAATATAGGAACCGTCTATGATGAGCAATGCAAGTATGAAGAAGCTATTTCTATGCATAAGAAATCACTTAAAATTCGATTATCAGTCCTTGATCACAATCATTTAGATATTGCAGCGTCATATAACAATATGGGAAATGTCTATTCTCATCAAAGTAAGCATGAAGAAGCTATTTCTATGTATGAAATGTCACTGGAAATCCAATTGTCAGTTCTAGATCGCAATCATTTTGAAGTTATTAATTTATATAACAACATAGGAGCTGCATATAGAAATCAAGCTAAATATGAAAAGGCAATCGCTATGTACGAGAAATCACTTAAAATTCAATTGCTAGCCCTTGGTGACAATCACCCCAATATTGCTACAACATATAACAATATGGGAATTGTATATTCTCATCAGCATAAATATGAGGAGGCCATTTCTATGCATGAGAAGTCACTCAAAATTCGATTAGCAGTCCTTAATTCTAATCATCCCGATATTGCTGCATCATATAACAATATGGGAAATAGCTATTATGATCAGGGTAAATATGAAGAGGCTATAACTATGTTTCAGCAATCGCTCAAAATTCGATTATCAGTCCTCGATCATAATCATCTTGATATCGCTGCAATTTATAACAACATGGGATCTGTGTATTGTGATCAAAGCAAGTATGGAGAGGCCATATCTATGTACAAGAAGTCACTAGAAATTCAATCATCCGTCCTTGATCATAATCATCCAGATATCGCTACAACATATAACAATCTCGAAAATGTCTATAAATATCAGAGTAAGCTTAAACAAGCCACTTCTATGTATCAGAAATAGCTCAAAATTTCATTATCATTCCTCGATAGTTATGACTGCAGTAAGGTAAAGTTATATTTGCAGCATAGAAAAGATTTATTATAATCAAGTCAAGTATGAGGGCCACATTACATGTTTTAGAACTCATTCAAAATTACGTTATCATGATCATTCTAATGCTTGCAGTCCAACAACTACTTATGCAGAATCTTTAAATTAAATTTAACAATTGAATATCTTTACAAGAAACGTACGAACTGAATACTATTTTTACGCACAATTGTTTTGGTCGATTGCCTAGTCCATTTACTTAACTATATCAACTTGCTTAAATTGCAGAATTAAGCCATTTCGTCCAGTATAATGTTAACCAAATTAAATAACACTTTATCAAATGAGGGGTTTTTGCAATGCTCCGATATTGGATAACGGAGGCAAAATTTTAAAATTGAGAGAATATTATAAAATACGTTTACAACAGTAATGAAGAGCATAAAATTACTCTTTATAGATAAGTTGATAATAAATAATAATTGCTTGTAAATGTACTAAGTATTATAAATGCTTTTAAATAAGTGATTGATATATTGTAGGTATAATGTATTTTTGTGATCATTATTTTCGAGATACGGTATCGTTTGCAACGATATGTGTTATTTTGTAAGGATTATCCCGATGGTTAGTATTAACGAATTAAGGACATTAGGATCGTAGACTCTAGATGAATTTGTAAGAGAAATCCTTTGATTCCATGAAAATTTATAACATTTTACTTAATCGCTATGGGGATCTAGAGTAGCTGATGATTAAACTTTGAGCGGTCACATGCATACTTGTTTCGTTTATTAGGATAAAATTTAAGTGCGATTTGATGATCTTATCCCTAGTTCACATTAGGTGAAATTTAATCAGAAAGTATGAAAGAAGATGTAGTAGTTAAGAATATTGATTGGATTTTGCCGTTTTAAATGAAGACTGAACTAGGAAATATGAACCCAGCTGATAAGCTCTCTTGCTATACATATTATTTTGATATTTCCTGATGGTTGAGGCTACCGATGTGTCTTAGCCCATTGTATTGTTTTGTATAAAATTTTTGATGAACGGTAGTTGAACTTATTGATTGAAATTCTATATAAAACTATAAATTGCCTACATCAAATTATTAGCTATTGAATATTATGTGAAATTCAGTTGTGGTACCCTACTAAGTACGTACGTAATGTCCGCAATAGCCACAAATATATTACTACATTAACTATTATTATTATTCGTACATACTAGATTGCAATCGCACTTTATGCTGTACTTACCCATATCATCATTCATCATTGAATAAGTACAATATATAGTATAATAAGTGACTGTATAATTGCATATTGAGCCCTGTATAACCAATACTGTACAAGTGGTCAATCATCATATGTTGAGTCGAAATATTTTGTTAGGAATTTTCGAACTCTACATTTTGTAGAATTATAGATATCGATGATTTTATTATTGAATTATCAAGACTATAATCTTGGTTGTCAAGATTCTTTCGGTAATAAATAGTAGCAATTCTCTAATACCTCGTCTACACCGTCAATGACGCTATAACTATAATGTAGTATTCGGTCGTTGGAACTGGCCTATTTGATGATATAGCAAATCTCATCTCTTAAAGTTAGTAAGAGGCGTTTTTCATTAGCGTAGGTGTGACAGATATTTACTAAAATAGTGCTTGATATCGTGTCCACTTATTTTAGTAGACTTAATTTGATAATCAATCCGTCATATCTACTATTCCTCAGCAAAAAAATGAATTCTTTCAAAATAATCCATTGTTTTATATAACTTGCTAAAATAAAATTAGCATCGCTAATAAAGGATATATTGTAAGAATAGCAACAAGTTACAATAACTTCTATCATACAATTTTATTTTGGATGGAGTAATAACTGTCTATTCACAGTATCACTAATAATAACTTGTAAATACTCATATATTTACAGGTAGCTATGTATAGAACACGTTATACATTATATTTGATTATATAAACTAAATTTTATAGGTTATCCATCATCACTTCTTTCTTGATACAGTAGAAGTTGCAGATACTTTCTGATTAACAGAATGTATAAACTCCCAAAGATTTTTTCCAACGTTTGTGTTGCCTAACAGCTCAATGAGACGTTCCTTATTTGCAGTTCGTAGCTCTTGAAAATCTTTTATATTATTCATAATAGATCTACAACGTATGGTCAATATTAACCAAAACTTTTTACTTTTAGTGGTATAAAATAGCACAAAGTCCGTCATGAGTTGTAGTAAAATAACTATCCTGCGCTAAAAATTTATACATTGCATTACCTATAGTTTTTTATGGATATTCCTGGAAGTTTTAAAACAAAGTCTTGCGTTTTAGGTGTATACATATCATATTGGACAACTGCATTTTCTTCATCTCCAACTTCACTAGCATAATTGGGGTCAGGCTCATCATGATTTAACTATAGTATTTAGCAATCGCATAATAAAGTTATCCTATTAAATATAAATACACCTAGCCTAACTTGTGCAAAATAAGGTATCTCATAGTTATTTCGCTTGATCATATTGTGTGAAATAAAACGATGAACTAACCTTTAATTGTTCAAATAGCTCGGCAGTAGAGTGTGGACTGTCACACCATAGCAATCTTAACTAGTTTTATCAAAAATAGTAGTTATACACATCTACGCTCAAGGAACAATAGGGTTACATAATTTAATGTTCACATCTAAGTTATACACTTACTTTTGGAAACTGTAATGTCAAAAGAGCAACTTTGGAAGTAAGGTCTTGAAAGGAAATCTCACCCGGGTGAAAGCGCTTAGATTCAAGAACGAAAGGTTTATTTTTAACAAACTCTATCAACAATATTGGACGTTGATAATATCTGGTCATTGCAACGACTTGGTTATATCTTAAGATAAGAAAATAAATGCCGTATAGAAGAAGAGGTTAGTAAAAGTGGTACGAAAGATTAAAATATGAATCTTACTTACAAACGACCACTATTTAAAGAACCAATCAAGTCACTTAAACTCTTTCTTTCCACACACATATCTGGAGATAATATATAATCTCCAATCTAGTTAACATAGCCATCATTCGTCAATTTGGTTTAAGAATATGAATATTCTTTAATTAAAATATTATATAGAAGATATTTGGGCTACCTTTAAAGTAATAGGTACTATGTCAATTCCTCTCTTGTGAATTAAAGATGGCAGCTCACTTCGAAATTCACGTACATCAACAATAATCTATATTAAAATTAGAGAAAATTGTCATAAATGATATATAACAACACTTTTCATCTCATTAACTGCACTTGCATTAAAAGACTAGATAAATAACCTTCCTATTCCGATTAACTTGACTTCTACCGCCTGCTATCCTTGTGTCAACATTCATAGCTATCGATTGGATGTCGCAAGAAAATTGCTGACAGCTGTCGGATTTACCTTCCCTTTCTTCAGGTATAACCATTGCCTACGTTCGATCGTACTGCATTTACTTTCACGATGTTATATGAAATCGCGTATAATTTGTTACTATTCAGAATTAAAATACGGTATATATTATGTTTTTAATTTACCGCTTTTTCACGAATTAAAGTCTCAAATGCTTCTTTTTCTTTCCTTAATGCCGTTAGATATTTCTAAACAAGCACATATGAGTATGATAAATAAAAATATAGGCACTTCTTCAACTTTTGACCCATGCACAAATTAATCACATTCCTATCACAGCCACAAGGCTATAAGATTTAAAATTACCTGCTCTTCGGCTGATGATGAATACATCGTGAAATATACTCGAAGTTGCTGACCCGGCCGTGATGCTTTAAATACCTTTATATCAGATGATTAAATCCACAGAACCCGCAATTTAGCGTACTTAACCAGTCGTCTCACGAATAATGTTATTAGTTGACTACTACTCACTTCTAATTGTCGTACAAAGACAAGCTCTGGATCATACAAGATGACAAAGCGTGGATTAAGTGAAGTCAGAACCCGTGTAAGACTGTATGGATCACTGAAAAAAACGAAAATATACTTATTTTAAATGTCCGTAATGTTCATTCCATCATATGATCGTACCTGCAGCCATGTAACGGGTGAATGGTAATAGCGTTTAGAGGAAGACCTTCAATTTCCTCAGGATTTAAGTGAATAGCATCTAGAAGATCAAGATTAGAAGAGATATACTTGTGCATTCTTTGCATAGAAAGCCGTTTGGGTCATAAGCTATACAACAAACCTGTTTTGCTCTTCTTTTTGCTAGTCTCTTCCTGATTTTCTGCCTCATTACTTTTACGTTTTTCTTTCGATTTTTTTGAGAGTTTAACCATAATAGGTGAAATCTAAAGGTTGATATTACAATTACGGTTAATGACATATCTCTATACCGACTGTATACGTGTAGATGGACATAAAAGTCATGCCTTAGAGCTTGAACTAGCCGAGATTTCTGCGTTACGATTTTCATTCCCCGTACCTATTATTTGTTAAATATAAAATAATTTTAGTTTTATACGATAGCATATCAAATCATTAACGATGCATTTTCCACTTGAAATCGAGTTATAGCAATCTCATTAGCAAATAAAATACCGTGATTCCTTACCATCTGCAAGGGATATTTTATTTTTTTCTGATCTGGTTCTGTTAAAATTCCGCATAAGAGCCTCACGTTCTCCATGAATGAGATACTGAATGCAGTTACGTTTAACAAATCAACCGTTAATGCAGATATTAAAGTGACTTTCAACGTGAACTGCTCTATCAATCTAACAGATCTTACATTTTTAATCTGATAACATGTTCTTTCGTCTAAAGCACATATCAATACCCGTTTTTCTTCAGCTATTATTTAACGAAGTAAAAACTGCAACTTAGTATTTTCAAGACTGCGTACGCAAGGATCATAGAAAACATCAAATAATGACTGCCTTCCAAAATTTTATCATCTTGTACTAACAGTTACAATCCATATCCTTAATTTCTTCCAGAATTTTAGTCAGCAGACTCCATTTTGGATTTGGTTCAAGAAGAGTATCTAAGTTTTAAGATTGCATAATATTAGCAAGATAATGTATATAGTAATAAAATTATCAGATTATGCTAATCAGGTGTATGTGGTATGAGAGACCAAATGGTAGATAAACTGAAATCATACCTAACTGATCTGATTCTATAAATTCCGCCCTTTTCGTAATACATAATTTTATTAGACAATGTGATTTCAGCTTATTTATTTATGCCCTGAAATCTATAATTACCTTGTCTTCGAGTTTTCAGTCGCTACGGTACTGTCACCAAAAACACGCTTTCGAGCATGCTGGAAACATAGTAGATATTAAATATATTGAATCTGATTTAAGTGTATATATTCCATACAAATCCACGAAGGACGGTCTACTTACTGTAAACAATACGTTCGTCGAATCTAGAAATAGCCAAAGTGAATACTTATTCAGTCGTGTTCCGTTTGTTCTACGAAAGTTCATAACATCATAAGAAAATATATTTTCATCTTAAAAATATTACCATGTGCAATCATTTTTAAGTACGAATTATATTATTAGGTAACTGTTAGTTAACCTGACAGATTCCAAATAATTCAGAAATGTAATGCAATCGTACTGTGTCAAGAATCTAAAATCAAGTATTAGTGAATACTAGCGCTAAACAAAAATGAAACTATTAATTACTTATTAATCTAAAAATACAAACAAGATTAGCAAGCGCAGCATCTTCAAATCATCTATCAATTGCTTGGTCTTTCCACTCTATCAATATTATTTTCACATTATTAGTACAAATTAAATTTTGCCAATTATATTATTTTTTCCTTCTCACCAACTGGTGCCATATAGGCTCAAGTTGTACTTTTACTATATTATCGAACGCTTGGCTCATCGCATTCTCAACCACCAAATCCGATGTATCTAACTACATATCAATTGCACTTTGTTTACCGTTACATCATAACTTTCAAATCGAGAATGTGTAATTACATTGTATTTAACATGTGCTTAATTAATGGGAGTAATAATTTACCGATGGATTGCCCTTTTTCAGTTCTTTCAAACACGTATAGATAATATCTATGATCGCGGTTTGAATTGTAACCATGTGCTTTGTCATTG
Organism: Trichoplax adhaerens; assembly: GCF_000150275.1. Classification (NCBI taxonomy): domain Eukaryota; kingdom Metazoa; phylum Placozoa; class Uniplacotomia; order Trichoplacea; family Trichoplacidae; genus Trichoplax; species Trichoplax adhaerens. Next base: position 3,341,528 of record NW_002060949.1, read on the forward strand.
GTATCAACAATTCCACTACATCAACCTGCGGATAAATTTAATAGTAGTAAGGAAATTAAAGCTTTCCCGAGAAAATTGCTTTTACATTGTCGTCTGAATTATTTTACCTTATGTTTCTCCAAGCAGCCTGTAACCGTAGCATGAAATCTTATCGATAATGTTACAAAATATAGTACATTAGAATTATCTCAGAATTAATAAACTCCGTGAAAATTATCATACCTTGGCCAAAGAAATAATTTCCTGACAAAAAGATTTTTCATTACTTTTTCAACTTGAGAGAAACCAGAAGTGAACGTTGAGGGAGCATCAGAGAATGCTTTGACAAATCCGTTCTAAAATATTGAGAAATTGTTTAAAAATTTCACAGCTCAAGACATTTTGATTAAGTACAGGTCAGTAATAGAAAATTAGTTATTCGATTACTTTGTTATTTTGCCGATATAGTCTTGTAATGAAAGCTTCTTGGTAAGACTCTATCATTCTACATTGTAGGTAAAATAAGCTTTGCTCGTATATTGGTAACAAAAATGATCAATTTCATGAATTTGGATAGCTAACTAACTTGTGAGCCTTTGCAACAATGATGCCGTTGATAAGGTGAATTGGGACTCTCTTCGATAACATATCGACAACCAAAATTCGAGGTGTCACAAACAAAACACCACCTTGTAGATAGATTTCTTCCCTGGTTTTAATAAGTTTTTTCGGGGATTAGGTATCGCCATCTAATACGTAATATGTCGCTAGAAGATACTAGCTTAAAGATACATATTTCGCTCATCTATTTTTATAGATTGTAAAGTAATAGTAGGTACTACAGTACGAGGTATAGAAGATAGCTTAGGTCAAGGTAAGGTCTGCCAACATTTTAATCTCATTCCAACTACATGATTATGAAATTTTCGATTTCCATAATGCCAAGATGTGATATCATTGGTAATTTTTAGCTCACCTTTCAATAGATGAATACTGGCTAGTAATAATTTTGGGTATAAGATCTACATTGTGTGCTTTCAATTCCTCGATGAAATATTCCTTTGACATACGGATAAATTCCAAAATGTTAATTTATAATATGAAGGTGTTATTAATTACGCTTATATTGCTTACAGTATATACTATATCGTACATAAAAACTACGGTATGAAAATTATCCAAAGAGATTGATTAAGTGGAATAATAACCTCTTGATAATTAGAAGTATTTAATACCAGTACAAATGACTTAGGACTGCAATACAATTTCAAAAAATTGAGCATCATTCTGTCAACTCCAAGGCCTCTAACGACAATAATAAATTATAAGAAAAAAAGATTAGCGAAATATAATTAATTTGTATCGTTCGATGATTAGTGGAGAAGCTGAATATAAAAGATTAGTATGGTAATGTACTATATGTTGAGTCTTGAATCACTGAATGTAGCCACAAATGCAATAACGATCAATAACATTTCCAATGCAATACAATAAAGTAGCCTTCAGCATAAAGTTCTATGAAAGTAAGGTTGTTTTACAAGGTTTACGTATATAGTATGTTACAAACTTAGATTTCAGTCAATGTATTAACACAGCTGAAAGCGTTTAGTTGTAACAAAAATCCCCTCCTGATGTGATCTTTGAAGATAGAAGTAATTCTAGTAAGACCGAAATTATGGCGCTATTTTAGTTATGTTATATAACGTAGAATTTAGCTTAAAATAAAAGTTCTTGTAGATCTAGTATCTTTCCAGTTACATCTAATATAAGAAAGTTATTACGGTTGTCTTCGCTGTATAAACAAAACATCAAGTGTTTAGTAAAAGGTTAGCCATATACGCGGATTAAAACCATACTGGACATTTCTAAATATTCCATAGTATTTGATTGATTCTTCGAGGATATAGTGTAGCGTTATAATTTTCAACTAGTCATAACTCCAGTCCTTATTAATGATGTAGTTATATCTACTTTCCAATGAAATCGATTATTTACTGTCGATGCAGAACCACTCGTATTATAATTATCAAGGAGCATTATGCATGTCTGATCAAAACGACTGTACTTATCTTTAAGTGACAGTCGAATTAGAACGTAATCTTCAAATAATTATACCAATCTACACGGCGGTTTTAAAAGCTGTAGTCATATTACACCATGAATGTAGATACTATTTGAATATACCGTACAGCAATACGATATCGGAGTGGTCAATTGCAATCAATCTATTCTTGAATTTTAGCTGGTAACTAATTTGTTTACCGAAATAGATGTCAATCAATTAAGGGATGTAATGAATGAATAATTTCATCTTCTGTTACAAAATCATTTCCCATTTTTCAAAGATAAAATTCATGGAAAATAATAGCAGTTGTAGCATATATTGGTATGGCTCAAAGAAGGCTATTGCAATGCTTATGCCAAACATTTGCTAATAGTCATTTCACTTACTTGGCCATGATAACTAAACCATCTTCATTCAAAAGATCCAAGAAGATTTGTCGATCAAATTCTAGTAATTCACCTGTATTACCAGCCATTCTATTCCTAATGCTTACAATCGATATCTTATCTACAACAGCAATAATTTATATTCAGCTAAGTTGATCTGCAAAGAATCATGCTGGACTATCTAGTCGTAAAATATTGATAGTTAGGCCGAATGCTGATGGTTTCTTTGGGCTTTTTCTTTCTGCCACAATCAGAATGTGCAAATGCGATTTTGATTTAGTCAGCAAGTTGTCAGGATTCAGTAGGACTGAATAGTAGTATAAATGCGTTGATATTGGGTACTGTTCTAAACTAGTCGTAAAAGAGCGGTGAAATTGAAGAAAAAAATCGAAAACTTTTTCTTACCTATGGGATAGAGCGTACTGTAGCTTAGGCTTTCGCTATACAATACCAGTAAGCATATTGCTGACGATACTAATAGCTGTGCTTTCGCAGTACTGTACGGGTAGCACTACCGATACATGCAGTGTTGCTGCAGTCACTGTATGTGATTTGGAGTTTTACCCACACTGCTGACAGGTAAACAAATTGATCTCATATCCCAATCTTGCAGTCTGATTTTCCATCGAGATTGGAAGATTGAAATTGGAGTAAGTTGAATCAATCTTATAACTATCCTTTAGAAGACGTTGTCGTTTGACACAGGTTAGGATGCGTTGGATTATTATTCTTGGATTACTTTTATGCGGTGTTCAGTGGGCCACTGCCAGCAGTTCTAAAATCCCCAAGCAAAAATGGGGCTATGTTGATGTTCGTAAAAATGCTCACATGTTTTGGTGGTTTTATGGTGCTAGTCAACAACGGCGCGATCAAGCACCACTTGTAATGTGGTTACAAGGTGGTCCAGGTGGCTCATCGACTGGTTTTGGTAATTTTCTGGAGATTGGACCGTTAACAGTCCAATTGAAACCAAGAAATACTACTTGGCTACAAAAAGCAAATCTCTTATTTGTTGACAATCCTGTCGGTGCTGGATTTAGTTATGTCGATAAACCTTCTGCTTATTGCACCAACGTGACACAAATTGCTAACGATTTGGTCACCATGTTTAAAGCATTTTTAAAGACTATTCCAGCCTTTCGTAAAATCCCATTTTATATCTTCTGTGAATCTTACGGAGGTAAAATGACTGCTGCTTTTGGTGTTGCTCTGAAAAAGGCAATCATGTCCAAAGAAATTTCTGTCGATTTTCGTGGTGTTGCCCTTGGGGACTCTTGGATATCACCACAGGATTCGGTTGATACTTGGGGCCCTTATTTATTGTCTACATCATTGGTTGATACTGAAGGTGCAGCACAAATTCAAAGCTATGCCAATAACATAAGGACTGCTCTTTCAAACAAGAAATATGCTAAAGCAACAAATCTATGGAGTCAGATGGAAAATGTTGTCGAAAACTTGACCAACAATGTCAATTTTTATAATATCTTGACACAACCATCAAGCAATGGGTTAACCTGTGCTGCCCATGATACTGCATGCCGGATTTTAAGTGAAATGAATACCCTTACCCTAGCTCAGCTAATGAATGGCCCTATTCGTAAGAAGCTTAGAATTATTCCAAAGAATGTAACTTGGGGTGGTCAATCAGGACCAGTCTTTCAATATCAATCGGTTGAATTTATGAAACCTGTCATTGATGATGTTGATAAATTATTAGATATGGGTGTATCAGTTACTGTCTACACCGGACAACTTGATCTTATTGTTGATACTTTAGGTACCGAAAGGTGGGTCAATAAGTTAAAGTGGAAGTATCTCAGTCAATATAAAAAGAGCAAAAGAGTTCCGATATACGCTTCTGGATCTCGTGAAACAGGCGCATTTTATAAATCTTACAAAAATTTGTCATTTTATTGGATAATGAAAGCTGGTCATATGGTGCCTGCTGATAATGGGCCGGTAGCATTAGAGATGTTGGAAAGAGTTATTGGCGCAAAGCATATGAATTAAGGTGTACTTTTAGTACTCTGCAGTCTTTTCGTAATCAAGAGTGAGTCAAAATTGTTAGAATATCGTTTTGACTGCACTTTACATTTATACGTGCAGTCAACGCATGCAGTCGGTATCATGTCATTTCTGATTAATGATTGAGTGAATATGTGTACACTGTATCGCATTAAATTGTTTCTAATTTGTTGATAGAGTTCTCGTAACGGTTTTACCGATTCGCTTGTCAGCTAGTTTATATCATAGTCGAAAATATTCAGTTTATTTTATAAAAGATGATGAAAATTTATTTTAATGATAGTCAGAAATTGTAGCGTCTTTTTGAAGTCTTTGATAATCTGAAAGTGTATCATTGCCGATTTTCGGTTGACTTATTAAATATAGCATCAACTAAATCAATCGCTCAATGTAGATGACTTGAGTAGGTGTAGTATATATGCAAGTAGTCATGTCCTTTTTTAAAACAGGAAGATTGGTATTTCCATTGGAAAGACATTGCTGACCGCTAGTTTATTAGGTATTTTTCAAAAGTAGGGATTAAATATACGAATTTCCAGTACACGAGTCCGGCCATTTAGATCCTATTACTGACATGTGGCCTAGTAAGAAGAATGGTGATGCACTCGATTTTCTGAAGTAAAATATTGTCTTCATTTCATATATCGTAAGTCCTACAATCAAACAACTAGGAGAGAGTTCAACGTTTACGAGGGTATCCATGCAATGGATCATAATTATACTGCTGCATTAACTTTGACATTAATGCATTTATGTAGGAAATCATGATTGTATGGAATGTTTTATCATGGACTACTGGATATACTGTACATCGATGTATCTAGTAGTTTATGGTTTTATCTTCAGTATGCCTTTACTATCCGATGTGTCAAAGCTTGTGATTGTGTAAGTTTTCATTAGCTTAGTAATTTCTATACTGTATTTACCACTAGTATGCGGTTGATTCATTCATCATTATACATAACATATAGTATCTACAATATGTCTCAATTAATTCTAACTGTCAGGAACCAACAACAGCTACTGTAATACTGGGGCCGATGTTCACTTCCTGAGCCATACATTAGTGCTGTAGATGATTTATTAGGTCTTAGACCAATGGTCATGAGTGCGCTTGAAATATTGAAGTAAAATCCTACTGAATATTGCTTATGTACGCGTATACTGTACTATAGGATTAAGGATTAATAAAATTAGGACTTTTGCCTACCTTTTACAGTTAATGCCCTAATTCATGCAGTTATTAAGGAATCACAAGAGCTGAATGTAATTTCAATTGGAATAAAATCGTCGTCAATTCTACCTATATATGACATATGACTATATACGCGTATACTGTACTATGGATCAAGGACATTTCAATTGAAATAAAATCGTCCATAATTTTACACATATACACGTACAGTATACTGTACTATACTGTAGGATCAAGGACATTTGCCCATCTTTTACCGTTAATGCTGTATTTCATGCAATTATTAAGGAATGATCAGAGCTGAATGTCATTTAAACTGGAATATAATCGTATTCAGTTCTACATATATACGCGTATACTGCACTATGGATCAAGGACATTTCAATTGAAATAAAATCGTCCATAATTTTACACATATACGCGTACAGTATACTGTACTATGCTGTAGGATCAAGGACATTTGCCCGTCTTTTACCGTTAATGCTGTATTTCATGCAGTTATTAAGGAATCACAAGAGCTGAATGTGATTTCAATTGGAATAAAATCGTCGTCAGTTCTACCTATATATGACATATGACTATATACGCGTATACTTTACTGTACTAATGGATCAAGGACATTTCAATTGAAATAAAATCGTCCATAATTTTACATACTGTACTATAGTGTAGGATCAAGGACATTTGCCCATCTTTTACCGTTAATGCTATATTTCCTGTCGTGGTGAAGGAGTCACGTGAGCGGAATGTGATCGATTGTATATACAGTATATTCTGCTGTACAGTGTACAGTAGAACACAGACACAGTAGGCAGTACAGTACTGTACACTGTACAGTGTACAGTACTGTCCATTGTCCAATGGCACGGCACACACACTCTTGATACAGTATTGCAAGAAGTCGTTGATAGCGCAGTCAGTAGCCAGTGTACTGTGTACTGTACTGTACAGTATGTATCCAACGCTAGAATGGATACCACTCGAACAAGCTGGCTGACTCTTCCTACAGTTCGACTCAGTCCGGTATGATGGGTGTGGAAGACGCGTCAGTCAATCACAACTCGCTATTTCATGACGACAATAGATCTCCAAAGGAAGTTCCTATTGCTATTGTTCTCCACTTTAGTTTCTTTTGTCTTACTGGTTGCCTGGTCGATGTTACGGTTGCCCAGTGTCAGCCCATTGCTCGGTTCAACCTTTGTCATTGTATGGCGCTAGACTGCAATCACTCTCATACTTGATTCTACAAATTGTAAATCATCAATTGATGACTGCAACAACAAATATTGTAGACGAATTGTGAATTTCCATCAAAGTTGACAGCCAGCGTAGGAAAAGCGACATGGCTGATTTCAACTGACAGTTTCGATCTCGTCCAATGAACGATTGAAGTTGATTATCCACAGTTTTCTACCTACGCAGTTATCGCAAGTTCATCGATCTTGTGCGTTTATATAAACAACATTGCTGGTGATTCCAAATCTTTAACCAATTGTTAACGTTCATTAGGGTGGACAAGCGGTGTGGAAAAACGACTTGGCTCATTCCAACTCCATATTTTGATCTTGCTAAATCAACTATTGAAGCTGGCTATCTATACTTTTCCACCAACAGAGTTAGCGCATGGTAATCAATCTTTTACGTGTATAAGTAGCATTGTTGGTGATACCAAAATCTTCAATTAATTGTCAACATTCATAAAAGCGGACGGTCAGCATAGAACAACCACTCCACTGATTCTAGCTCAGTATTAAACTCTTACCAAATCAACCATTGATGTTGGCTATCAACAGTTTTCAATCAACTGAGTCATCGTAAGACAATCTATCTTATAATACGTCTATAAACGACATTGTTGATGATTAGAAATCTTGCAGAATTGACAAATTGTCAACATTCACAAGGGCTGACACACAGTGTAGAAAAGCGCCTTGGCTGATTCCAACCCGGTTTTGAAATCTTCTCAAATCGATTGTTAAAGTTTACTATCGAGAATTTTCTACTGACAGTACTGGGCTTTCGTGGGGGTAATCGATCTTTTATATAAACAACACAGTCGGTATTGAAAAACTTGACAAAATTTATCCTTCAAGTTGAATCTGCCTACTCCAATTCAAAAAAAAAAACTCCACGCTTGACGACATCATCAAATATTTATATTGACTGGTGACCAACAAGGAAAGAAAAATGGAAGACGAACTATTAGATGAAACACAACATGGAGGTAAAGTGGCGTTAGAATTTGTCCAGAAAAAGCGATTCTCATCCAAAATCTATGCGGCTATCGTGGTTTTTGTAATAGCAGTAATTTTAATAGCAGTCTTAATCACTCTCTTTGCTACCGGTATCATCGGCGGCAACAAGGCTCAAACTCCAACCAATGTAACCAATGTTACTATCAATGGTGTACCAGGAGAACGCTGGGATTATGTCACCGTTCGACCTGGAGCGCATATGTTCTACATGTTTTATGGCTCAACAAAGACAACACCTTCACGCGATCAGTTGCCTTTAATCCTATGGTTGCAAGGTGGTCCGGGTGGATCGTCCACTGGATTTGGTAACTTTGCAGAAATTGGCCCGTTAGATATTAATCTGAAGCCAAGGAAATCTACTTGGCTATCGCGAGCCAACTTATTGTTTATAGATAATCCTGTAGGTACTGGATGGAGTTACGTTGATAATTCCTCCTTGTATACCACCGATGTGGATCAAATTGCTTCCGATCTCGTCGTAGCTATCAAAGTTATATTCAATCAAATTCCTAAAATGAGAAAAGTACCATTCTATATTTTTGCTGAGTCGTATGGTGGAAAGATGACTGTAGCATTTGCAATCCAATTGAAAAAGGCTATTGCTTCCAATAGTATTCAATGCAATTTTCATGGAGTAGCCCTTGGAGATTCATGGATATCACCTTATGACTATGTTAACACTTGGGGACCATACTTATTTGCTTTATCGTTATTGGATAAGAAGGAAGAAAAATCGGTCCAATATTACTCATCCTCTATTGCACAAGCAATGAAAAATCAACAGTATCAAAATGCTACTAATTTGTGGCGATCAGCAGAACGATACATAGAATTGGTAACTGGGAATGTCAATTTTTACAATGTTTTATCGCATCGCTACCGTTTCTCCTCTAAAAAACGAGAGCAGTCGGAACAAGAAAAACTTGAAGCTTATTATCATTCTAGAGTTCGCCGATCATCGGGGCGCACACTTTCTTCAGTCATGAATAGTGACGTCAGGAAAATGTTAGGAAGTATCATTCCTTCTAATGTTGTATGGGGTGGCCAAGCAAATCAAGTCTTTGCATATCAAGAAATTGATTTTATGAAGCCAGTGATTGATAGAGTAGATGAGTTGTTAAATATGAATGTTACTGTTGCCGTCTATAACGGCCAATTAGACGTTATATGCGATACCTTGGGTACGGAAGCTTGGATGGCAAAATTAAAATGGAAAAATTTGCAAAACTTCCAAAGTGCTAAGAAGCACATTATGAAATTAAGCAACAAATCAGTTGCTGGCTTTTATAAAAAATTCAATAATCTGTCCTTATTTTGGATACTGAAAGCTGGTCATATGGTACCAATTGATGCACCTGACGCTGCACTACAAATGGTAGATACCATACTCACATTTTAATAAGAACGACCCTACAATTTCCTGATATACATGTATTTTCTCCGATGTATGTAGTTGGCATAATGCATACAGTATCTTAACACAGGAGTAGCTTTTAGTAATATGTAGTTTTGCTTTAACGGGTTTGAAGATGATATCCATCAATGGTTTAAAGTACTCACATGTATAAGATAGCAAATGCTACTCAAAAATACTTTGGCAATCTTAACTGTGGATACATTTTAAATTATCATAAGTCATTACTGCATGATACGATTAAATTAAACATGATTTCATGCCTTATTTCTTTATTCTTTATGTTAATATTATTCCTGATTCAATCTATAACATGTTATTAACTTATTCTGTAGCAATTATTATCTTTGCAATTAACGAAACATTGAACCATTTGTCATTTTAAAAATATTATTATACTGTAGCTTGATTTATAGGCTATAACCAAATAGAATAGATTTCGTTTATATCGTAAAAATTCTTTCTTGTTGTATATATATCAGGAAAATGTTATTAATAAAATTAATTTGCTTGTGATTTAAGACAACTAGAATTTACTCTATCGTTTGCAAACTATTACTTTGTAGCAAGATATCCAACAATAAGAATAAAACTACGTCTCAACAAAAGATGATTTATGAACGTTCTGATTGTATGTATAATAGTTAAAAATAGGGTTTAGTAGTTTTCATTTCTTTTATTAATAATACTTCATAATCTGCCATGTTATAAGAAATGGTCAAATTCCAGTAAATTCTATCTATAGGATGGCATTGTATTATTGACATCATGTTCTCATAGTATCAAAATCTATTTTTCTTGTTTTTTAATGTATTGCTATCTGGCAGTGGCGATATCTTACCTTTGTAAACGGCATTTCTATGTAAATCCTCAACAATGGCAATAAAAATCTGTCAACGAAAGACTGCTCTATCCGCATATTCGTTTCCTATAGCTCTCTAATAAAGTAGAGACTATTAGATTTCCGCCTGTAACTTAACAACTTTTTTTAATAAAATGTACTAATCGTATACTAGGGTAATTATGGTAATGATACTTATTTTCTCAATTATAGCAACTGTAAGATGAATAGAACTAGACTTGGTGATATATCTTGAAATTCGAAGAATTTTTTGCCAAGTAAACCTTAAATAGAATTATGGAGTAGTATCGTTATTTGAACGGAATCGTAGCAATATACTTCAAATACGTGTACACCACTACGAGTTTTTGATTAGATTGAATCAATTCTAGCCTACACGACGACAATAATTTCAGTAGATAAATGCTTCATCGCGCTTTGATACATTTAGAGTATAGTACATATGAACAGGTGCAGAGAAAAAAATATTGAGATTTCTGTAATATTTATTTAATTAGTTAATGATAACATAACCAGTATTGGGTGAAATCTTATAAAAATTTAGTCTATTTCTGTTTAAAACATATTGTAACTGCATTATGATTTCCTTTATAAAACAGTATTAATTGGCGTCAATTTATGTTTACGTAATTTTAAGGTGATGTGATCCAGGCAAAGTATATTTAATGATATGAATTACAAAGCATGTATGTTTAATTTTTCCATAGTTATACAAATTTCTTTTCATGAAATAGTGGAAATTGTTTTAGAGTCTAATTAAATGACTTTGACAAAATATGGTATACCGTAAGTAAGACACATCATACTAGAGTAGGTTGCTTTACTTTAAGGCTTTATTTTTTATGTAGTATACGTTATTTTCTTCCTATAACAGGGATAATCTCTCATAAATGTCCATAAAAGAGGTTTATTGCTATAGTTCATGATAAAACCAAAGCGACTAGGGTGTATATTTATTTAGTAATAGACTAAAAAATTTAGATCCATTAGACCATTAGCAAGGAATACTCTCTTGGCAAAACGGCCATAAACGACTGATAGTAAGTACCCCATAGAAAATACTGTATACTAAGGATTGACTAGATACCAAACCCTATTACTGCAAAGGATTACTATTACTGTATACGGATATGATGTAGAAAATTAATTTTTCTAAATATGAAGCAGACATTACTTGTATTTGTATATTTATTAGAATGATACAGGTATTTATTTCATTCTTATTGACAACTTATGATACATGATTAAAATCCATAATAGCAGGGAAAATTAAATGAGAATCTTTATATAATTTATATGGCTTTAGGATCTTTAATTAATTTATAGTAATACTTATTCATAAATTAGCTTGAAGTAAGGCGATGACAACAATAATAAAAATTTGATGTTAGTAAATTAGGTTAAAAAGACATTTCATATTGTATATTATTCAATAGCTTTACAAGGGATATTCGGCAAATCCTTTTCCTGTACCATGACTACAAAAGTTTATGATTAACTTTTGTACAGTTTCAAAGTACAGTCTAAACTAATATAATTTCTTTCTGTATTTCATTATTTAAGAGAAATTTCTCTATAAAATCTAATCAAGCTTTGAAAATGATTTCAAGTGGCAATATTTCACGATCAATTTATCAATAAATCATTAAACATTAAGAAATACCCAACTGCCAACACTACATCTTTTGGTGACTTTTATTTATTGTGATAGTTTTGGCATTAATATTGTAGCTTGATAAATGGCCTTGAAATTATTCAGAGTAATGAAATAGTTTAAAATATCGTAAAAGTTTGAAGAATTATCAGTTATTCTAGCCGTATTGTAATGTTAAAGGCGCATATATTACTATTCTATTAGAAACTGAATTTCTTTGTTCCTCGGCAAAGAGTTGCGTTTGTTACCTAAAGATAGCTATAGTCTTATTTATTATCTGTCATAAGTAATGGCTCTCTCTCTATATATCTATGTTAACTTTTCGAAATAAAAAAAAAGATGAACAAAAAAGAGAGTTGCCCTATACATCCTTGCCGCACAGGTTATAAATATTAACTTTTCTATTATATCTTTGACAAACAGTCTTTATTTTAATGGAATGCTTCACACATGCAATGGGCATTATAAATAGATTTTTGTTTATGCTTTATATTCTCTCTAGAATATGAAATACGCACATATATGGATTCATCGGAATTTCATAGCAAGGATAGTCTACAATCTTACCATTATTTAGTTCATCACCTGTAATATGAGACAGAAGAAATATTTATGTCGCAAACGTTATATTCCAATCTTTTATTTTTATTCTATAAAATAGTTCATCATCATGCAGTATTTTACTAATATCTAGTAACTTAAAGCAATTAATGAAACTCACCTAGGGTCCTTTCATCCTGCGATATCAGTATGCTAGTCTCTAATACGTACAGCTTCATGCGAAAAGATTTCGTTCTAAGATCGCGGATAAAATAGAGTTAAGATCATATTTTTTAATTTTTAGCCTTCACTATCATATTTAAAATAGCACTAACTACTTCTTTATTCATCTTGCATACTTGTAATTGCGATTATTTAATTTCAAGTGCTCCACAACTAAATGTAAAATGATATTATTTACTTCTTTACCCAAGTAGTACATTCTTACTCACGAACTATCCATTCTTAGAGATAAATATAATAGCGGTACGATATAATCGTTGCCAGTCTGAAAATATTCTATCATAGAATTTCTGTGAAGAATGACCTTCGTTAGTAAAAAACGGGTAGCCAGTTCGAATTAGATAGGATTTTCTGTATAAATCTATATTGTTTTAAATAAGGCATGTTATCCCTGTAATGGATCCAGCCTTGTTCAGTGGCTGAGTATTTCAGGAAAGAAGTACAGTAGTAGTAACCTAATTTTAATGCCAGTATATGTAAAGCTAAGGCATACAATAAACCGTATTGAGAAATAAAAGCTGATAATTAAAACTCTTCAGTCAATCTGAATGGCATAATACTGGATTTCTATTTATATAAATACTTTCGTATCTGGTAAACTAGTTCGCAGTCGATGGCTGTAATTTCAATGAAAGGAACGTAAAATGCTTCATTTTTGTAATATGTAAAGCTGAAAGTTATTCTATGGATGTTATTGAAGAATTGTGAGCATTGCGCTATTTACTTCTCAGTTATATTCCTTTCATTAAATTATATGAAAGAAATAGTCTTGCTAATAATGGTATCCTACTAGGAAAGAACATACAGACAGTTTTATTCGTCATTTGTAGTCGAATTTCATCGCTATAAAGCTGGAATACATTCTGAGTTGAACAGTTTCACGTTGCATTTTAAATTCATATCTTTTTTGGGGTACTCTTTATAAATTAGGCGTCATTAAATTACGAGTAGATTTAAAAGATGTTATAGACTTACAATGCCCTGTACTTTATTCGCTATTAATGGTCTATTTGCAAATGATGCACAATTTCTTATGGAAACTCTATATAATCAATCCTTCTCTAAAGTGCTTAGCTTCATCCATTACCGGTAATGCCTTATAGTGTGTCTATACGACTTATTTTTCGAAAATTCTGGACAAATCATATTTTTTGCTAACATTACGGTAACGTTAGCTCTAACGATGTTGTTGGCATTGCTGTTTAGGTCATTCTATGATTAAAGGCTAAAAATCGAATACTTGGTGTTGATTCCATACAAATATCGGAATATTTAATTAACGTAACACCAAAAGGATTAATGTAACATTAGTATAAATTTTTAATAGCTAAAGGAAGTATGATGGTCTTTAACTTTTGATAGTCACACTACAGAATTTCTTCATAAGGCTACTTATAACAATAAAAACGGAAACACAGTTTACAGCGGTTACAATGTTAGAGTAAATTCTAAAATTTTTAGTTTTCATCTTGACATTAGATCGAATAGCTTTGAAATGTTTTCAGTTTATTCCATAGAATTTTAATGCTTAAATTTTAGGATCATTTTCTAGCAGCAGAAAACGGGTTGGTATTGCTGGTAATTTTTAGATTACACTATCAGAATTTACTGCCCAAAATCACTGATAGTTTTCAGTAGCATTAAGGATAGGATTACAACTGCCAATTTTGGCTATAAAATTAAGGTTAAAATCATTATTCGGAGTAGTTGCAATAACGAAAAATAATTTCGATTTGCTATGATATTAAAGTGATTAAATCATACAGATTGAATATTTTCAGATTATTTCAATTAATATTTAGCATCTCAAATCAAATCCACACCGTTTTCAGAAACATAAAATAGTGACCAATATTAAGACTATATTATCATAAACGGTATTATAACTTCTTACAATAACGGACCAAAGAAAACTTCTAATTTACTATAGCGCTAAAGCAATAATATTGTACCGACTCAGATATTTTCTGATTCATTAGGATATAAATTTCAAAACTATATCTTAAAGCAATCCTACTTTCTGCTATAAAAAATTGGATCGTTGTGATCATTGAGCTGAAATAAAGGAACAAAGAAAGTTATTAATATCATTTATCACCATAAGAATAGATTTCCATATACGGAATATCCTTGCAAAACTTTTTAAAAAATAACATATTTTCATTCTAGCAGCATTGGCTATAGTACAAATAACGCTATTATACCGATTGCAAATGTAAATACTTTAAGAAAGGCAGTGAAAAATTAAAAATTTTCCTTCAATGCCCGACATTTTTCAAAATGTGAATTATTTACTTGATCTATTGTCCGCTAGGCGAGTTTCTAGTATGCATTAGCTAGTCTTTAACGTGTTCATCGAGACTTTATCAACCTATACACTGGCTAATTGATCATGAGGATATTTGATTAATTTAATTTTCTTTTTGCTGATTAAATATTATGACTGACCCCGTGGCGACCCGCGAATACTTATGGATAACTGAACACGCATGTCTAAAATTCTCAATTTATAATTAAAATTGAGCAAAATCTTTTATTCCAAATTTGTCAAGAATAAAGAAAAGTGCTATTCATCTTGACTGGATTTAAATTGATTGAAGCGATCACTGAAAAGAAAGTAACTCTTCAAAATTGTTGGCTATCAACATTATTAGAAAGACTAAAAATAAATTATAACGTTCCAGCAATATTTCAACTTCTTTACTAAATAGAAAAGTAAAGTACAGTATTTTTGATTCTTATTTTTAGATTTTATTTTCTCCTAACTAATATCAAGTTGATTTCTAGTTTAGAACTATCACATAGCTTATAATCATCCTTATCGATTAAGATTTGGATAAGGAAAATAGGAGTTAATTACCCTATACGTATCTATTCAATTTTGATCTATTTCGAATCTACTGCAACGGTATTGAAGTTCTAATAAACTGCGCACTTTCGGTTTGATCTACTTTACAAATTTGATATAGTGATCATTTTCTGATTAAATTATTGACTAACGAAGAGATTTTCCTGTTTACTGATAACACGACAGATTAAAGATTACTTTATTTTACAATAGAAATTGAAGATTTAAGTTTAAAATAGCGAAGATTGACAATCTTAAAATGTTAACATGCTGTTAAGACATCAAAACCCCGCTAAGGTTATTTATAAGGCAGTCCAGTTTCTCCTTGCGGTAATTACTGTTGCAGCAAGCATACGTGCTGGGACTCCAAATATCGTGAAGGAAGGTGCGGACACATTGGTCAACAAAAATACTCATATTCCTACAGATTTACTTGGCAAGAAATGGTCTTATGTAACTGTTAGACCAGGTGTGCATATGTTTTGGTGGTACTATCCATGCAGAAACAGTTTCAAGACCAAAAGCCAACAAATACCATTAGTGATATGGTTACAAGGTGGGCCAGGAGAAGCTGCTAGTGGTATGGGAAATTTTTTAGAAATTGGTCCGTATGATATGCATTGGCGTACTCGAAATACAACTTGGGCCAATAAAGTTCATTTATTATTTATTGATAGTCCTGTAGGGACAGGCTTTAGCTACGCTGATGATTTATCGTTATATGCACGAGATGAGCACCAAATTGCTACCGATTTATTCTCAGTATTAAGAGATTTCTATAGCGCAGTACCAGATATGCATCAATTGCCCTTGTACATCTTTGGCCAGTCCTACGGTGGTAAAATGGCAGTTTCATTTGCATCTTTACTAACGCAAGCCATTGCTGATACTAGAATCCAATGTAATCTTACTGGAATCGGCCTATTCGATCCATTAATATCGCCTATAGATACTGTGACATCCTATATTGATTATTACAAAGCTTTCTCTTTAATGGATGACAATGAAGCTAAATTGGCTCATGAATACGTTTATAAAATTACCCAATTAATTAATAAACAACAATTTGATCAAGCATCCACAACTTTAATACGATTGCTTACGTATATCGTAGATGCTACTGGTCTAGTTGATGTCTATAATGTACTTCGACATGTTGATCATAATCCATTTACACCATCTCATCGTATCAACAATAGTAGTGAAGAAGTATTATTATCACAATTGATGAATGGCCCAATAAGGAACGCATTAGGCAACATACCTCAAAATTTAACCTGGTATCCTGGCAATGGTCAAGTCTATCAAATATTAGGAAACGACATCATGCAATCAGTTACCGATAAAATAGATGGCCTACTAAGTGATAATATAACAGTTGCTGTCTTTACTGGCCAATTTGATGGTTTAACTAATACCATCGGCACACAAGCATGGATAGATAAACTAAAGTGGTCAGATTTGTATCAATATCAGCAAATTGATAAAGTACCAATATATGATCAGGATAATATCATAGCATTTACTAAGAGCTATAAGCAATTTTCCTATCATTGGATACTAAATGCTGGCCATTATGCAATTAGAGACGCTCCTGATACTACATTTACACTTTTCCAAAAAGTTATTGGTGTTCTTTAATTTGCCGATTTATTATTTAAATGCTGATTGATCATTATTCGTTATGGGATAGATCCGATAACCTCATCAATTGTTAGCAAGATTATACACTTTCAAGTCCGTTAGAAAAATAGATTGTATTCTTGATTATTTCTGTCTCTCATTTATACTTTCTCAAAGGAGATGACTTGCATAATTCTTTATTCCGCCCTTTGATTGATATTTTAAATTATGATGTTTTTTCTGAAAGTTACTATACCTCACTACAAAGTACAATTATATTAGATACAGATTATTATGCAGCTACTATGTAGCTTAAATAATATTCTTGGCCATAAACTCAACTATGTACAACTTTAGTCTAATGATTGCGAATATCCTTATTGATATGCTTTCTTTACAACTTACAGCTTCTTAAGTAGGATCTAATCTAATTTCAAAATACGAAATAGAAGAAAATATTGTCACTGTGTTAGTTGGTATATTGGTTAATTACTATGGAGTAGCACAGATATGAATGATAATTTTACTTAATTTTATGTAGGCTGTCGTTGCGCTAACAAGGCACTAAAAAATTGGAATTGTAATTGCTTGCTTTCCCGAAATCATTACTATAGGAAGTATTACGCAAAATCATAATTATTAAATATTATTAACGACTTAGATCAATTACTGCTAGAGTAATAATATCTGGATTTCATTCGTTATAAAGTAACTGTCATATTTTTATACATGGTGTTGTAGGGCTTTAATTAAAATGGGAAGACTGACTTTACAGTAATAAATAAATAACTACATTTAATTAATATACATATATAGCCATGTTATAAAGAAATAAGTTTAAAACTTTCCCTAGATCTAGGCTACATAGTGATCAAAATTAAAACTTACTTCATGTGTTAAATATGTATTAACTACCGCTACAGTAATTGCAAATTAAATTATATTTATACCTACACTGCTTGATGTTGGCTACATTCTGAAACTAAGCATTTATATTAATCTTTGCGTCAGCATTTGCAAACTCTACGACGCAAGGATTTTATTGACAATATGATAGTAACTTTACAGCAAGACTATATTAAACAAAACTCTACAGCAATATTATATTCAAGAATCAGGTCGTCCACGAATAATGCTGAATTACATTTGTGTATAATGCTTAAGTATATAGAAAGATATTCGACGGATAATATAAGTATAACAGAATATAATTTTAGTAGGAAGCCTAATAGCATAATTTAGAATGATCGTAATTTAAAGTCGCATTCTTTCCCTAATGTAGAAAAATGAGAATAATTTACTATCAAATATATTATATCACATGGCATCAGATTTAATTGATAAAAAGCGCGATTAGATAATGCTATCCTTTGTAGGAATATACTGTATATGTCAGGTCTGTGAGTAATTAATGATAGAATACTCGGCCATAAAATATTGGCCAAATTAAATATTATCAAATCATATAGATACATACAGTCCACGACAGTTTTATACAAGTAAGCTTCTATAAAGGAAGGCTGTATAACATTCTTATTGCTATGAATACGTAACACAAAATCTTTCCGTGATTTTATCCCTGAAATAAGTTGACTCGATTACAATCGGTTGTTCCATTGTTTTTCGGTGATTCTTGCACCGGTGCGAGACTACTGCCCGTTTGGGTTTGATCATCACTAGGACTTTGTTCTACACCAGAATCCACACTATTGATATATAACGTATTGAATGTAAATTAGTGCTAAATTTATGTCATATCAATAATTTAATTCAGTTGGAGTCCAGCAAATATATAAATCATACACACTTTGTCGTGTGACCAGCAATTTCAGTGTCTATAAATTTATATAATTCAGATGTAGAGGGAGTCTTGATTTTGTAGCGATCGTAACTAGCCTTTCCGGCAACCGGTGTGGATAAGTCTTACGAAAACGATTTTGAAAATGATTTTATAGCTTCAATAACTTAAATTGTTCATAGCATAATGCAAAAGTACAACATAGCATTAAAAGCTGACGTATTTTAATTATAATTACTTTATATTAATAATAGTCCCATACCTTGTGATTTCTCAAATGATAGAGGAGATGCACCAATTTGTGCCTCTAATAAAGCCACTCGATCACTTTCGAATTCTTTTCGCTAACCAAATATAAATATATCATCAGCTAATCATATCGATATAGTAAAAATGTAAAGGGAAAGCTTGAAAATTTATTTTATTACCTCGCGGTTTAATTTAACGGCAGCTTCTGCCACAAGAGCCCTTTCCTTCTCAAGAGATTCCTTCTGCTTTCGTAATTCAGCCTTTAAATTCTCGACCTCCTCCTTCTCTGCATATAAAAGCGACTCATTCTGGAATAATAACAATATATCTAAAATGAGTTAATGCTAATTAAACTATCGATTTCAAATTGTACACGAAATTAAAAATTTACCAAGACATGGGTATCGTTCTTGATATCACTCTGAGCATTTTGGAATTCCTGCAGTTGTATGTAACATGATATTATATTGTAAAAGATTTTAAGAAATTGATAATAGCATCATAAAAGATCCTTGACGTACATGAATAACTTTGTCTCGTTCCGATATTTTTAATAAACATTCCTGCAATTCCAGTTTTAGACTATCGATTTCATTCACATTGGCATCTAAATTTTGACCAGCAGTGTCTTCAAGAGAGAGTAAATAAGTTTAACGTATTAAAAACATTAGAAGTATTTATAGTGATTGCCATCAATAAAGACTGTAATTAGTAATTAGAAGAAACCTATCGTTTGTTTAAGGGATGACAAAATAGCTTTATCAAAGTTATCCCACATATTCTGGAGAGTAGTTTCAATAGCTATAAATGAAAGATTCAAGATGTTAGAATCAAGATCAAAATTGTAACTAAGACTGGTATGTTATGGCAATTCACTTACAATCCCTTGACATCTCAAGTGGTAATTGAAAAATACCGTCAGGTAAAATATTTGGGTCCAACTGCTGCAAATTTTCGTCTGCAGCTTCTGCAAGATTGTGCTGAAAGAAAAGCGCACTTTTACTATTTGCTCAAATCACATACATAGACGATGATGATGCTACCTTTCCTTCGAATTTCCATTGTAGTCGTACTAAATTGCTATATATACTATTGGCAAAGTCCCGATAAGTACTATTTTCCATTATCAGATCCTACGTCAAAAAGTGTTAAAATTAGTAAAAGTAAATGCCTTTATCTCACATTTTGAATCCTATAAAAATTTATAGCTTACTTTTACTTTATCTTCGTATCCACACACGATTGATTGGTACATTTCTTCATCATCCCTGTACAGTAGGAATAACATTACAACTTAAAATAACCCGATAAATGGACTTAGAGAATGACATAATTTGAATACTGGTAAAATTATCGTTCATACTTAGCCTTGGTCTTCCATACAGCACGTTTACCGTTAGGATTCTGCAGTGAGTTTAGAACATCCATGCCAGCTTTTTTTGCTTGATTTTTGTCTGACATGAACTGAGTTTGATTAAAGAATGGCCGTATATTTTATAAGATTAAATATTGTATCGTGATTTGATATTAATTTTTGAATGAGTAGAAGTCATGTCATATCTTACGACGTTTAATCTCTCTTTTAGTCTTGTATTAATTTTTTCCATTTTATTCATTTCCTTTTTTTGCTGATTTTTTATATACTGTACGTTGCTTCTTAATTTCTTCAGCTTTAATCAATTTCATATAAGAATGAAAATGTAAGATACTCGTATATACATGCAGTAGTTCATAATTACATGTGTACAGTATATACGTGGACATTACAAAAATGATCGGAGATTAAATTTGAATCAAACCTTGATCAATATTAAATATGTGACAATGCGTAGCTCAAAGAATTTTAATAATTGAAATCTCCATACCTCATCCTTTTCACCTTTTAATTTACTATTCAACGACTTAATTTTCTCTTCTAACTGTCGATTTTGCTCGCTAATGCTTTGATTTTCTCGCAACGATTTGTCGAGTTCGTCCTATTGCAACGAAAAGTCAGTATAAGAACTAGCACGATAGTGTAATAGATTTTATTAAGTTACGGGTAAAAACATGGTAACTACGTCAATCAGCAGCAAAATCGGAGCATGTCTACAAAATGAAATGTTTGATTTTGTGCATACTAACCAATAAACAGAATTATCAGTATCTTTACCTTGTATAGTTTTTGACTTCTTTGAGCGGTTTGCATATCACTATTGCTTCGCAATAGTCTGAAATTATTAAGACGACGAACTTTTTTAGTGCAATAGATGGTAGTGCATACTCTAATTATCGAAGCGCTAGATACTTAAGTTAACACATGATTACAGTATTAGATCGACATTCGCATAGGTGCAGCGTGGAATAAATCAATATAGGAATAAGTAATATGATTATAGATTAAATTGCATAATTATGCATTTAGTAACCTCATACAGTAATAGGATATATGACATGTCATAGGAACTTGACTAATAATTAATTGTATTATTTATATATTATTATCGTTACTTGTCTTGGAGATCTTCTCTAATTTTCATATCATGACGATGTTGTTGTAGTAATACATATAAGTGATTCAATAATTCAATGGTTAAAGTACGCGAATTTTCTGATGACGTTTGTAGGGCCTGAAATCCATGTACTTGTAATTCCTAGAAAAGTGTATTAAAATGGAGAATTAATCTTATTACCCTAACCTATCCATGAATATCATCCTTATCAACTGTATTACAATATATATCAAAGAAAATCTTATGTAGCTGGAAGCCTAAAAGAGGTCAAACTGTATCAATTTGAAAAATACAACTCATTTAATGAACAGAATAGTAATAGTTCTGAGGCACTACTGTACTTTATCCATGAACAAGTGAGACACTGCAGTATCAGCAGGTACGGTTTCTAATGGAAATAGCTCAAGTTTAGTCATGCTAAAGTAATTTGTACACTGAGTTACGTTGTAGTGATTCCTAGTTAAGTGATGATAAAATTTCATCCATACCTGGTTCATATACGTTATACAGTCGTTAACGTTATCATCACCGGAACAAAACCGATTTTCTTTTTCTTCTTTTAATGCATAAAATGATTCCATGTTTGTTGTTTCAAGTTCTTCCTTTACCGAAATACGTGTGTGATTCAATTGCGAGTAAACTACGATCGAGTAATATAGTATGTTATCAATTTCACCAATGATATCTAATTTACGCTATCGAAGACAATACGCCTTTGACTTTACTATTCTGTGCCAGTCAGCAAAAGGTAGATACGTATTTAGCAGCAACTAAAATAAGTCCGGTTATGATTGATTACAAATCAGCACCAGAATATTCGAGTTCAAGGCGTGAAAAATAACAAGCGAACATTTAACTTTGATACGTCGATGAATGCACAGTCAGTTCTAGCCTTGATTCATCGAATAGTAAGTATCCAGTACACTTCCTAGTGCTTCTAATCGAAAATCCGACAGGCTCTTAGTGTAATAAATCATTTACAGTTAATAATATTCTTCCTAGTTTGCTGGTTGTGAGTGATGCAGATTAATTGATTTATTTACTAAATTAGCAACCGTAACAAATTTGAAATATTGCAAACCGATGTTACGGATATGCGCATGCTCGTGTCAGGTCGCTAAGTAGTTGTTTTCGTCTACGATCATGTATCCGCTGGTGCATTCTCTATGACGTTATAGCCAGTTTGGGTACTTTCCCTGCGAAGATGTTACGCCGTGTATACTGCATTACACGCTAATACACGGTATACAGTAACTGTAATCACTCGGCCATCCACCAGTACTGTACTAGCGTACAGTATGGAAAGTATCGAGCTAGGGGTCAAAAGGGGGCGCGCACCATTGTTAGCCATGTTTTGAAATTTTTCCTTCGCAATCTATAAAATGTCTCTTGCTCGATGCTTTACTTTGTCGTGTCTGTAATAAAATTCATGAGCCAACAGGAATAAGCTTTCTCCACTTCATATATGGATATGCAAAAAGTGACGCATGAACTAGTATTTTCTCCTTCAACAGCAGACGGCATGACTGCAGTAGAATGAAATGTCGTGTTTTCATTCCACAGCTCTAAACAAAAAGGAAAACTGCTCTTCTAAACGTTACATTATGCGAGTATATAACTAATTACTTGAAGACGGAAAGCTTCAAGTATGTAGTCTACTTTTTGTTGGAAAGCTCGTTTGCATGCCCGTGATAGGATGTGACTAGTTCAATATTATTCTCGGAGGCTCACGTAGATGCAGGAAGGAGTCAATGATTGTGAGTATAGGAATATGCATTAGTTTTTGATTTCATCTTCATTCAGCGTTGAGGTGCAACCGCGATAGGCACTCATCCATTTACATTTTATCTTACACTTGGATCAGTATAGTCAATTCTTGGGCTTGTAGTATTGGAAATATGTCTGTAAATGTAGAGTTAACCGTAGAGCACATTCACATTCGGCTTGAACTAACCAATTTAAGATAAAAATAAAAAGTGTATGTCTTTTCCTTCTATCATTCTCAACTTTCTTTAGCAGAACAGAGTTGCTCATTTACTCCTATTCGATTTAAACTCCTAATGAAATTAATGAAAACTACAATGCGGGTGCCATCTGAATACAGTATAATAAACGTACAGATTACTTTGGTCTAAAAGCGGAATCATTCCTTTCAGATTTGTTAACCTTGTCACTATAGCGGATGCTATATAAAAGCTGTAAACACATTTAGATAATTGAAGTAATTTTTTCTAGTTAATGCATCGTAGATCGAACCTCTGACACCCCTAATGCATCCTACCCTAAGATATATGTAGATAGCAAAAAGTACCGCAGGAGACATCTATTAAATCTTTAGAATTTATCACGGGTTTGTAACAATACTAGAATGCCTTTGCAATGATTCAGTAATGAAGCTGAAAGTAAGTTTAAAATAAGTTTAATAAATGTGAAAAAAAGATAATTTAGGTTGCTATATAGGTCCAAAAGGTATATGGGCTTGAGGTTTATTTCTAAACTTCCATAAACTTTTTTTATTTCTAAAAGACCAAATTTTCGATCAATTTATCATCATTTAAAGAAAATGAATATCATAATTTTCTCTGCATTAAATTGGCATGTACGTAAAATATGAACAATCCGAGGTACATCTTCTCGTAAAATAATGATTCTGTGTGATTCTTTATGTAAATGCTTGTAACTTTGAGGCTCTATCAGGCATGATACATAACTCCGAGCTTGCAGCTCGTTCGCAAGACCATCATTTCGAATCTTATAGTGCATTTGCCAGAGCATTGGAAGAAACGAAAGCAAACTTTTGATATTATTTGAGGTGCATTAGCATTAAGTGAGGATTTTCTACGAAAGACTTCCAAAGATTGGAAAAACGGGCCATCACAGCTCCTTCAATAATGCGATGATCTGCAGACCAGCTAACGTTCATTAATTTAGCTTCATGCACTTGTCCACTCTCATTGAATCTTGGAACAACCTGCCATTAGAATAATAGTTTAAAAAGAACATAGATAAATAATACAGTGGTTGCAGACATGACAAAAACGTTTATAAAATTAGAAATACCTGTGTTCGGCCGAAAGCACCAATAACCACTTGCGGAGTCAGTATAACAGGGTGTGAATAGGTACCTCCAATCTAAAGAGATGTATCAATTACAAACGTTAGAATTTGTGATTACTTTAATTGGCAAACTATATTCTATTCCAGCTTTGACAAAAAAATGTTACGACTATACACGTACAGATCCAATGTTAGACAAGGTAAATGTACCACCAGATAAATCATCCACTCCAAGTTTTCCAGCCATGCCTAATTCTCTTAGTCTGCTAAATTCTAATGACACGTCGACAAGTGATAATTCCTAGAAAAGAGTGTGCATCATTTGGCTATTCCTACGGTTCTTACCAGATTTTAAAGATTTATTTCATACTCTATCTCGGTACCTGAACATTCTTGATATTCGGTACAATTAAGCCTTGTTCAGAATCCATAGCGAAGCCAACATTGTGAGAACTCTAACAACAATAACATGATATCGAGTCAGAAGCCATAAATTAAGAGTAATTTTTGATATTCATACCTTATATATAATATTTTCACAGTTTTCGTCAACGCTGCTATTTAAAATTGGAAATTCTTTTAGAGCAAGCGACGCCGCCTAAAGTGAAAGTAATAAGAGTTGTATAAATACTATTTACTTCATCAAGGAAGCAGAGAAAAGAGAACTGCGAATCTACCTTAATGAAAAAAGGCATCATTCCTATTGGAGTACTACCGCTTTGTTTCCATTTTGCGATTAAGCTGAAAGGGATTCGATAAAATACAAAATCGATGTATTCTACTATCAAGGGTAATAGTTAAGAACTGTATTTTCATACTTACTCAGATAAGGCATTCATAGAGATTTCATCACAATATCCAAACTGAGGAACTTTCAATGATTCGGTCATGGTTTTAACCATAGCCTTGCGAATTCCACGTATGGGAACAGGAACACCATCGTCAATGGGCGATTGCTTAGGAGTCGGTTTCGACGAAATAGGCGCAGGTTCTTTAACGGTTTCTGAATGATATAATGTGTGCATTAACATTGCGAATTAGATTGCAATCTTCTTTGTAATGCTGCAAAATTTTCATTTCCCTCGATGATTACTATCGTAACTTACCTGAAGCTTGTGGTTGTTCAAGATATCGAAGCATATCTTCTTTTAAGACTCTCCCATCTTTTCCTGTAGCGGGTACTTTTGCCAGATCAATCTAAAATCAAATATGAGACTTTAAATTATAGCATAGAAATGCTATTACAATTGTTCTAGCAGTACTGACTTTATTTTCCATAGCAATTTTGCGAACAGCAGGAGTTGCTAACACCTTGTCAATGTTGAGATTGGCAGCTTCCACCTAGCGAAATAGATAATAACATCAGTTGACGCCCATGAGAGTAGAGTAGAGTAGAAGTGATGGAGGAATTTTAGTATTGGTGAGTTATTGGTTGGAAACTTTTGTTCATTACGGTTACTTTGTAAAGCGTAGACTATTCAATAGAACTTTTAGTGTTTCCAAACTACTTCAAGTTGATTATTTTCATTAATACCTTCCTGGACTGGGTTGCCTCTTTCGGGGTAGAATCCTGCTGTTCTGGAGTACTTTGAATGCCTTCTGAGTCGGCTGCATCATCATTTAATTCAATGTCAATTAGTGGAGTACCGACATTTGCGATATCATCAACCTCGTAGTAGAGTTTTGTAACAATTCCATCGTAGCGACTTGTGATTGTTACAGAGGCCTATCATTGCAAATAATTCATGTTAATCACTAAAGCATCACTGTAGGACAATAAGTTTGGTTTTCTAGAGACACCATCATAGGCTGACCTTGTCACTTTGCACTTCGCATACATTATCAAACTGTGCAACAGGATCGCCAACTTTAACAAACCTAAATTATTCCATTTATGAAAAGCGTAACTTATAATTTGCCAGCATAGAATCGATACGCAAAATAGATTAATATGACGGATTCATTTTTTCATGTAGAATTACCATTCTTTGATACTGACTTCGGTGATACCTTCACCGATGTCCGATAAATTGAAGGCAATCACCTTTCCCAACGAGGCTGTCAATAAAGTAGAGAGTGGATAAATAAATGTGTTTTATATTTACTGAAATGCAAGATATCAAGATATAGTTTCTTATCCAATTGTATCCTATCCTCTATCTCGTATGCTCAATCTGGCTTGGTTTTATCGTCTACTGTAATCGATCTACAGTACCTACACGGGCTTGTGTCAGAAATTTTCTTAACTAGTTTGCGGTGCCTACCTGTAGAAATGCGCAACTGTCTTGACGAAATAGCGTCGAATGGATTGCATAAAGTCTTGCCACTATCGCGTATGCTCTACAACATGCAATAGATGATCATCGTCATAAAAGTAAGATTCCATCATGATTTCGTTATCCTCTATAGTCACTATCCATTGCCTAAAATTAGATTAGCAGAATTGGTATCAAGAGAACTAACCGTAGCGAGAGACTTTGTCGACGTGCAGCTATGGTTGATGAATGGGCATGACGATGTTAAAGTCCTACAAGCTCGACGAGCAGCTGGCCCCACTGACAGTCGCTATTTCAAATAATCAAAATGATAGACAGTCTTATACAATTCGTCTGTAGCTAATCATTCAAGATTGGCCTACCCTATTTCAACTTACAGCGGGCAAATGGCTAGGCAATCGTCGGATGACTAGACGACTAGAGAGTAAAGCAGCCATGGAGAAGATGAATTTTCCACCTTGGGAGACCACTCACGTATGTTGGTCATGGACAGGGGGTTATGGGTTGTGGTCGACTTATTACTCTACTGTCCCGAACAGCTCCTAGCTCAATACGCTTGCGTAGGATCATCATTAGCGTAGGCTGGAGGTTTCCCATCGCTGTCTCAGTCGGTGCGGACACTGTACCATGTAACAGTGCAACAGCTGGTCTATTCCTGTAAGTGTTGACTGTACTACGTTACTGTAGCCAGTTTGATCACAGTACGTACAGTGTACAGTACAATCCAGTCCATCCCAATGACACTGTACCTTGTGCATAATAAGTTGTCACCTTCTCCCTTAAAAAGAGAATAAGCTCCTTGTTACTTTTTGGGGAGAAGGATGACAACTGCTATGTAAAGAGGATACCATTCTGATACTGTACTGTACAGTGTACAGTACTGTAGTCTCTGATGAAACGTACTGTACAGTACTGTACTGTACTGTACTGTACTGTACTGTACACTGTACGCCCAATGTGTACAGTGTACAGTGTACACTTTACAGTGAAATATGTACTTTGCACTGTATCCTTGTACTGTACTGTACTGTATAGCGTAGCGCGGTCGAAACGAGTCTAAACTACAGTACTGTACTATAGGCAATGCAACATTAGCGAAGTTGTCCTAGCTACTGCTATTTCCATCAAAATCCTTCATCTTTGAAGTGCGAGGTTGTCTGGCGATTGCTTGGCTTTTACAACAAGCTACAACAACTGTAAAATGAGTAATATCTACATTACTGAACCGCCAACAAGTGGCAAGGTAAGATTACTTTAGACAGATTGACTATCATTCTGCTTCAACTGTTGAAAACTGTTCTACTGGTGATGCTAGTACCTGCAGTAGCTCAAACGGCCACCACAGTAGCCAACAACCTATCCCTCGATACAACCCTTGCAGCGCTCTACTTGCAGATCATGGATATTGGTAGTCTGGAAACGACTACCAAATCAATTGAGCTTATTCAACATTCAACAATTTGAATCCATATAGACAGCTTTTACCATAGAACTTGGATATATCCTATAGTTATTATCATACCATGCAATTTTCCAACAGTTACTATTATCCTTTGATATGAAATAAATACTCATAGTCTATCGTACGTTTGCCTATTTCATCAACAGCTAAGGTATCTTGCCATCATGATATGCATGACGTTGCACATCTACAAAATGCCATTCCAAGATCTTCACTAGCTGTATCTAATTTTCTTGCCTATTTCTTGCATAAACTACATGTTTGATATTATCTCATGGCTATACCGTATAGTGGATATTCCCAAAGATACCAGTATATTCGTGCAATGCATACTTGTAGTCCATTTTTGGGCAGTACTTGCCTTCAAACCGTGGAGGTCATTACAGTCATTATCAGGGAGGTCTTCAATTTGAACCTCAATACCTAGCCTGTAAACCATAATGATGTATTATTATAGTATGGCAATGATATCCAATATTGGCCTACGATAAAATAGTATACCTATCATAATTATTATAGTAAATCAAACCAACATTGAATAATTGTCGAACTCATGAGATAATATCATCAACTCAAATAATGAATTAAACACAAACTTACAGTATATTCATCCTTGAGCTAATTTGAATCAAAATGAAGTATGTTAATAAAAATATTATGATTTTATAAACTCTGTATCAATAGCATTCTCAACAAAAATTTGATGTAACGTAGGTCTTGGTAGTAACTTCCTGTGGAGACATTGACATCGAATTATGGTCTAAAGAAGCACCTAAAGCTTGCAGAAACTTTATACAGCTATGCATGGAAGGCTATTATGATTCTACCGTCTTTCATAGGGTTGTCAAAAGTATGTATCTGAGACACATTCATAAGTAATCAGTAATCGATATGGCAATTAAAAATACTTTGACTTTTCAATTTTCTTCAAGTCGAATAAACATGCAGCTCGTCATAAATTTGTATCATCTACAGTGAACAAAATGTTTTGCTTCTAAACTAGATTTCATTATCCAAGGCGGAGATCCTACAGGAACTGGTCAAGGTTGCTTTTAGATTTAATTTTTGTCGGTATTAATGATTGTCAGTTCCACTGAGTAAAACAGATTTGTGCATGCAGAATAATAATAGCTGTTAATGATGACGAAATATTGTACACATTAAGAGATAATTCTTCAATATCAACACTCTTACCAGCCTTAGTAGCGATAATTTAAATTAAATTTATTCAAAAATTGTGAATTTAAACTAGTTATTCTTTATAATGCACATTAAAGTCAATGTACAGTAAATTGATGCATAATATAGAATTTGTACCGTATCAATTCAATGATATTTTCGACAAGTTTATAATAAGATAGCAATTAAGGTAGCTGTAATCAAGGCTAAATTTATGTAGCTGGATATTTAAATAGTCAAAGATCAACTCACAAAGGCTCGCTTTAACTTCAAAATGTAACTTTATCTTAACTAGGTGGTGAATCCATCTACGGAAAATCATTCCAGGTAAGATCTGTAACTTAAAATCAATATTATGCAGCGTTTAAATTAGCTCTAGATCTTCACTTTGTATCATCATTAATGGACAATAAAATTTCTGGCCTAGAAATTTGTATAATATTGACGTTTGATAGATATCTACTATGTAATATTATAACAGGACGAATTTCATCAACGACTAAGATACACGCGAAGGGGTTTAGTCGGTGTAGCCAATTACGGACCGAATACAAATGGTAGTCAATTTTTTTTTACCTTAGACCGAGCTGATGAATTAAACGGCAAGAACACTATATTTGGAAAGGTTGGCTATAGATTCCCTAAATAATTACTAAAAGAATAAATCGTTTGATCCATACTGATATGTACATAATAATACAATTTATTACTGTTGACGACTTAGGTCACCGGTAATACTATCTATAATGTACTTAAAATTGCTGAGGTTGAAACTGATGGGAACGATCGACCACTTTATCCTCCAAAAATTATTAAAACAGAGGTGATGTTCTTGCACTGTATAGACTGTGTCACAATTGGATAGTGAAATTAAGAATTGTGTAGATATTATCTTGTTTTGCAGATTATATGATAAACCTTTGTAATAACATTGCTGATCATCTATGATGTAGGTACTTGCAAATCCTTTCGACGATATTGTTCCTAGATTACTGCAAAAAGCTAAGCCTAAGGTTGAAATTGAAGCAAAGAAGCAGGCAAAATCAGCAGCAACAAAGTACAGTATTTAAAACTTGTCTATATGATGCAGTCACTTAATTTTAGCTAGTTGTGTTTAATCAGTATCTTTCTATCACAACAAATTTTAATTTTTATCTAGAAACTTTAAATTACTGTCTTTTGGGATGGAAGAAGAAGAAAATGACGGTGATGTTGCAGCTACATCCACAGATCGCAAAATTAGGAGTAGTCATGATGTCCTTGATGATCCAAAACTAAGTGCTGAGCCAGCCATCGAGTCAAGCAGTAAAAGGCGACTTTCTGACGATGAAGAAGTTAGACTCTTGTATAGCCGTAATTATTGCAAAATGACAATTAATTTAATTATTTAATGATATTTCTTACGTGATTTAGAATGTATCGGAAGAATATGACAACCTCATGAAAGAACGGATTAGGAATAAACTACAGAATAGGAATCAAATTGAAAAACCAGTTATTGAAACGCAGGAAAAGAAGATTTCTAGAACGTAAGATTGATACTACTATTCCTGCTACCATTTCAGTTTCGTAAACTAGACATTTTGAAAATTAATATTTATTGTTTATTTAAAAATTGTTAGTTGTAAAATTTTCATTCATTACATCGATATTACTTTAGTGAAGAGTTACGAAAAGAGGCAAAAGTACTGATGCGAGAAATAAAAAAATCCCGCAAACAGGAAACAGTAAAGGATGAATCAGATGGTATCGAAAATTTGCAAAGCATAATTTATTATTATACGTATAAGTACCTAGTAAATAACTTGTATTAAAAACATAATGACAGATGATGAGGATGAAGAAGAGGGTGAAAATGAAGTTATGAAAGAGTATAGAGAGCAACAGCAGAAATACTCTACGAATAAAAACTTACGAAAGGACTCTAATAGGGAAAAGAAGGTACATACACATGCAGTAGATGTATCATTCCTATGGAGCGATAACAGTAAAATGTACCAGTAGAGTGAATATGACAGTAGTATATTTACAGTTTTTAAATCTGCACAAATTGAATGATAAATGAACTCTTCAATCGGTATCTGGTATATAATATAATCCTCGAATAGGCTACATATAAATTTTATATCCGAATTTTAGACTCTTGAATTCTTAGCGAAATTCCAATCAAAGCTTCAAGCAGCAAGAAGTATGCCTTCGGATAACGACTCCATGAATACTGATGGAAAAGATAATAAGTCCTTATTGACTAATGATGAAGATACAGATGAAGATGTTCAAGATGATAGCTGGTATGTAAATCGTTATCAATCAATACCGATTGAATACTGACGATATAGAATTTAAATCATAAGACAAGAATCATAGAATAGAGTATCTAATAGACTTTATTGCAATGATAGGATGTCTATTCGATTGGATATCGATAATACAGAACATAAATCTAGGGATCCGAATAAGCAAGACGTCGACGCCTACCATATTTACGATCCGAGAAATCCGATCAACAAGAGACGACGTGAAAAAGGAAAAGAGAGACGTTAAATTTTTATAATTCATTGTAGGCCTGACTGAAATCGAAAAATATAACTTGATTTAATTTGACTGTGGATAAACTACTGTAATATACTTTATCATTTTTAATTTTAGCTTATCTCTGATGATGTATGTTTACAATATTTATTGTACATACTACTTTATTCATAAATATAGAGTAGTAAAGTTTGTAAATGATTACTGTAAAATGTCTTGTAACTGAAAAGATGCCTGTTAAAGATAGTTTACCGTGTGGATGCCTCCCTATACAAATTACAAACTGTAAAATGAAATTATGAAGAGTAAAGTTTTATATCCTTAAGCGCAATTCGAAATAAAACTACATTTCTTCACAATTGTTGTATAGAATAAGTTCATACGACATAAAACAAGGTAATTGCTTCAATAGAAGCACAGACTATTTGTTTGATTCATGCTAATACTACTGTACGACAACTTGCTTGTATTAGCACTTGTTCTCACAGTGATAAGTGGATCCAAACGCATTCTAAGATATAATAGAGTCTATGGTTCTGTTTGTATAGTCTGTGGTACAGCATAGTTAACATCAAGAAATTGCAAGCACGTCCTAGCTGTGCAAACTATAAATACAGCAGATCAAGTTTGCTAGCTCATTATAAGGTAGATATTGTACGCACCACACATTGTACAAGTGATTCCCCTTTACTGTTAGTAACATAACCTGTTAACATGCTCATCGTCAACATCTGCTGAAATTTAGCAGTCAACGAAGGTTCAATAGTACATCCATCAAAGTGTTGGAAGGTTTGTTTTTATTGCCATGTTCAATATAAAGAACTTTTGAAAGCATGCAATATTAACCTTTGAATCTTACTGATTTAGATAATATACAGTTAACAATAATTTGCAAATTCATGAAGAAAACGTAACGTCATCGCAGTGACTGGCAAGCGTTAGAATAGTATACATCATGGACAATTCCAAAGCAGTACTAAGAAAAAGTTAGATTTTGGTATTTGATTTCACATACTGTATCTTTAGTATGTAGTGATGGCCTGAATGAATTTAGTAGATCTGGACCTGTTTACACAATTTGGTAAGGATCGATTGATTGCATTATTTTCCTTTAATAGATGAAAAAGGTATTTACTTTCTAACACTGCGATAAAACCAGCCTTGACCACTTAAAAAATATCGACCCTGTTACAATGACTTTTTGGATTCATACCATTCTGGTACTTGTTTCTTTGACGCTGAGGAGATGGTTATAGATTGACTATCTTTAGGAAGGGGAGATTGCCATCCATAACGATTGTCCGGAATACTGGAACGTGAGATTGTATCAGGAACGAAAGTCTCGATACCTCGATGTAAGTCGAGGTATCTAAGGCTGGCAGAAGTGACTCCTATTAGAGTTCCACTCAAGATCATAGCTGCTACACTGCGGACTAATACAAACAATAAAAGGATGCAATTATAACTTGTGTTTATTTATTGATCGGTTATATCTTTAGCAATTTCAATTTTATCTCTATCCCGTATGCACGTAATAATGACATACATTTAGCTCCAATGACTAATCCGGCACCAAATCCTCCAATAAATTGATTGACAGAGTCGTCTTTTCCGCGAACATAGCTTGTATAGCAGCTTGTTACAGCAAACATGCTACCGGTAGCAGCTAGAGTAAGCAATAAAGACAAGTTATTGCATCGACTAACATCAAATGTAAAAGATACATTACATGTGCTGTAACTATGATTACACACCAGTCTACACAACTGTATGTGGTGGTATCATATTGTTCACTTTGTATTCACTTACCAAAGGTAACTGTACAGGTAGCAAGTTTTCCTAGATTTATAATACCGGGGCGGTAGAGAGGCGGGTACGGTTGTGGTTTTTCGTAGGCTAACGCGACGTACATTGCGCCATATAGTGTACCTTAAATCTAGATAAAAGTTAAAAGTTAATGTAGAATTGTGATGCAGTATCCACTACGGTAGTTACTACTTTAGTGTATTTATGGATTGAATTTGTGTCAGCGTAGATTAGTCGTGAAAGGATGATTTCTTTCATCAATGGGCAAATTTAAAAAATTAGCATAACTGTTAACAGCACTAGAAAAGGCAAAGTCAAAATCTTGAGCTTTTCTCGCTTGGTAGCACTCCTTACGATCATTTCAGTAAAGGGTTTTAATCGTTACGTGAGTCTAATCAATTATTGCTATCTATTTATGATTAATTATCAGCGATATTAGCATGAGAAATGAATTGATGATGTAGCTGAAAATTGGGAAAGGAAGAAAAGGCGTTTAGTCAGGTGCACTCGATTGGTACTATGCGAATAAAGACTACAGCTAAGGCTTTAGGAACAGGAAAGGTTAAGATGTTGTATTGTAGCAGCGAAATGATAACATTACGTATTCATTATAATCCATCCTTTGCTATCTTCGTATTCCATATGTTGATGAAAGGGTTGATAGGAAAATATGGCCAAAGTGAGCTAGCAAGATAGATGTATATTGTTTCGTTGTCTCAAGATCTTGGTACTATTTATAGTAAGAAGGATATTTTAAATCATATCCTTTCATGAACAGTGTAAGATAACTTCCTACTTTCCTAGTGCATTCTAGTCGACAGTACTCGATCTTTGTATGTTTATTAAGGTACGCGTATTTTTCGACAACTCTTTATCAACGCCTTGTTGGCTGTTGGTTTTGTCTCAAAGTTGACTGGCTGCATTGTACGCTGTATAATGATTTTCGGCCAATTTGGCATGTTGGCTAATAGTCCAAGATACAATGATGGTATTCGAAACTATTCAGCTTACGACACTATTCTAGTAGAGGTATATTCTATCATTGGAGGGAAATGCTATATGCAGCATGTTGCAGGCGTTGAAATGACTTTACTCTTGCCGATCAAGTTGAGTAGCAGCATGGTTGCATTGGTATCACTTACCGAATACACCGCCAGTAATGCTGTAACCTATCGCTTTATCTACACAATCTTCACCGTCTCCAGTATAGCGGATATTCTTGTGAACAATTTGGTTTAGTATGCCGCTTTTCCTATTTTGGCGAAAAGAGGAAATATTGGTGTTTAACTTTGGCGAGTCGTCGTTCTCCGCCATCTTGACTGGTATAGCGTCTACTGTAGTTTTAACAGTACTGCCCGTTTTTGTACGGTCTACAGTCTGTAGTTGACTGTGACTGTACGGCACTGTCCATCTGTCTTTCTGTACAGTATCGTGTACAGTACATAATACTGTACACTGTAGGCATTTTACACGTCTGTACAGTGTACTGTACTGTAGATACTCGAAGTAGTCAGTGCTTAGTTGAAAACATTAGGGCTTGAGTCTGTCTGTCTGAGACAAAAAAGACATCAGATTCAAGGTGGAAAACGTTAGGACTTGAGTCTGTCTGAGACAGAATGGCCATCAGATTCAAGATGGATATTTCAATACGTCTGTACAGTACAGTACAGTACAGTACTGTAGCCATAGAATACTGTACTGTAGATATTCGAAGTAGCAAGTGCCTTAAATAGAAAACATTAGAGGTTAAGTCTGTCTGTCTGAAACAGGATGGACATTAGACTCAAGGGGATATTTTGATACGTCTGTACAGTGTACAGTACTGTATGGTTAGTAGAAAACATTAGAGCTTGAGTCTGTCTGTCTGAAACAGGATGGACATCAGATTCAAGGGGGATATTTTGACATACAGTACTGTACAAGACCGTAGGAAACAGTTGAGCTTAAGTCTGTCTGTCTGAAACAGGGTGAACATCAGATTCAAAGGGGATACTGTATTTTGACACATCTGTACAGTGTACAGTACGCTGTACTGTACGGGTAGAATACTGTAGATATTCTAAGTAGCCAGTACTTCAAAGTTACCTTGTGTATGGTATGAATCAATAGCAGCAATGAATGTTCGAGTAGCTAGACAGAGAGAGTCAATCGCCCATTTTGACCATGTTGAACGACGGCTAGGTGTCCGTCCCATCCGTTTTTGTGAGAGCAGTCCCGGACTGGAGACTGTACTGTATGGTTTAGTATCCATGGTAGCATGTATCCGTATCAGGTAATGCCATCTTCAACACTTTACTATAGGAATGACCACTAATATACTGTGGCTAGAACATAATTACTGCCTCGACAGCACAGTATGAAGTAGAAGATCGACACTAGCTGTACAGTATATAAACAGCACAACCGACAGACTGCAAGCCATTTCAATATTTCAACAACGACAGCCAAGTTGCATTTCAACACTTGCTTGTGATCGACAAATCTGATCAATCAACACTGGTTGGGCCTTATCCATCATCGAATTCAGTAGGAAAATTACTCTCCATCTTCTTCAAGTGTTGCAAATCACTTTGACCGCTTGGTTGTTGTTAATGATACAACATGAAGAAATATATTGTGGATGTAGAAGCTCCAAGGATTGAAGGAGATAAATTACTACCGTCCGATTCCGACGAAAATGTCAATCAAGCTCAGTTAATCCAAGAAACGAGTCCATCTCGTCGACGAGTTCGTCGCAGGTAGAGTACTTGATTTCTTCGTCGTCTTCTTCTTTTTATCTTATCCATTCTACGCCAAGTTTTGGAGACATGCAAGGAATCATCGCAACATACGCGCTCTCTCATCAACTTGACGATCGTCAAGGATGAGTAATACAGTACAATAATAATGAATTGAATTAGCGATCTCTAAAAACAGACAAGACTGTCCGTACAATCATTTCCAACTAAAGCAGTTTCAATCCGTAGTGCACGCTTTTAATTTTACCTACTTTATTTCCCTCTCCTATGCTTATTCAAGGATAGCTTCAACGAGTCGAGTATGTCGACCACTGTACATAGTCGATGAGCCTGAAATCGCTAATCCTAATGAACTCGGCTTACAATGATGTTTTTGTAAAGTTGAAGTCCATCAATGGTACTAGAGCTATAGTAGAGATGTTAATCAGAGACTATCGACGATCGATCAACATGGCCACAAATTGGGATCCTGCGAACGAGTAAACTCCAGTCGATTTCCCGTCCAAAACCGTCGGCAATTTTATTTTTAAAATCTCTATCATCTACCTTAACCCTATCTCTTTCTCTTCCAGTTGGACAACGATAACGGTTACTTTAAACTCCTTTAAAGGAGAAACTCTACACCTACTAAAAATGGAAAATATTTCCAAAATCTTAAAAAATTCCAATGAAAAAAAAAAAGAATTACGTATACGGATAAATTATCTCGATACAACCAACCACTATGACGTGCTATTGAATTTTTTTTTTTTGACCTGTCTTCCGCTATTCCACTACACGCGTAGTCTGTGGTAACCTTGAATTGGACATCAACAGCTGTTGGGATAATTTGTTGGACTTTTTTATCCATTTATTTGTAAATGCGCCTTTCTATTCCCATATAGATTGCCGATCATTTCGATACAATGAGTGTGCACATGATTCAACATCGTATTCATATTCCTTTTACCACCAATCATTCAATCACTAGCTCGCCCGACGCCTACATAGCGATACACAAATGATAACTAAAAAAATCATGCATAGAAATGATAGAATGTCCTTTCAATGGCTATTGATGCGTTACTATACTCTGATTTAGACTTGAAAATCACTCTGTATACTTTTTTATACCTATTAGCAAGAAAGCTCGAAGAATCAACTCTGTTGATTATTCTGCAAGTAATCGCAATCGTAGCTGTTGTTCATGTAGCCGTTACTTTCTATTTATCATTATGATTGGCTTCTTGGTTGTTCTGGTTGGAATGATATGGGTATTTTTCGATATTAAAAATGAAATGGATAGAATCAGAGTCAAGTTACATACTGGTAAGTCGCTGCATTAAATGATCGTTTTTTCTTTCATAAGCAAATAGTTCTAATCATATCATGGTGTACGTTAAGTTAATTAATACGTAGACACAAAATCACTTTTCATAGGTGTGTATTTATTGAGTAAGCCATATGCCTTATGTTGATTTAAGTTCTGCACAATTGACAATACTTTATTGATCCGTTAACGCTACCTTAGTTAATTTTCTTGACAATTAATTCTATTATTGACAATCCTGCATTGAAAATTTTCTATACGCTACGATACAAATTTTATCATCTTGACGATTAACAAATAATTAATCAAAGTACCGTATCCATCGAGATACACTGCTCCTTCCAATCTATCTTTAAATGAAAGATATTAATTATTCTTTTCTTTTGTACAGTTGAAAAGGAAAATCTTCAAAGGAAACAAGAACTTAGTCTAAATAAACAAAAATTTTCAAAGATCGATAAGGATATCCAACAATTATATCAAGGAAAAAATCAGTTACTATCACAAATCTCCTTTCTGAAAAGCGAGGTAAATTTAGCAATATTTTACTTCTAAATTTAAAATCATGCCGATTCCGTGCTTAATGATTCTAATTTTCCTTGTAATTGTAATTATCTTACAATATGCTATGCAGTAATTTTATTAATAATATATCGGATGAAACTGTTCAAACTTTGCAAAAATATTATCAATAAATTTTAAAGCAATTTCTTCCGATTGAAAAAAACGTTCAAGACTGAACGACACAGAATCTGTACGTGACCTAAAATGCATATACTCCTATAATTACCTGTTATTTCAAGGTTAAAACTATAAATGCAACATTATTGAAGAAATGGCAAGAGTCGCAAGAAATGCCTCATCGTTTATGGAATAATGTAACAAAGAAATCAAACATTAGTAAAATCGTGATAACTACTGTGCAGCTAAACTTTGTACATAACCTAATACGTCAATATAATTACATGCTATTTCAAGGTAAAAACAATAAATGCCACATTATGGAAGAAATGGCAAGAGTCCGAAAAAATACCTCATCATTTTTGGAATAATGTTACCAAGAAATCAAACATTAGCAAAATCGTGATAACTACTATAGCTCAACTTCAATACAGAGTAAATAAATTAGTAAATAACACTAACTCTGCTATAAAGTCACTGCAAGAAGACAACATTGGTAACAATGGCGAAATCAAATTATTGAATACAACAATTGAAGATGTCAAGGTTTGTTCTAATGATTACCAAATCAATCACTAATTAACTCGGCCTAAAATTACCAAATGACGGAGAGTGTATTGAATTTATTTACCTAACGGCCATGGTAAAGCTGCTTATGAATTTATTATTCATTGCTTCATTGCTATTTTTGCTTTATACATAGGCAAAGTATGAAAGCATTATCAATCACTATAAGCAACACAAAGTTGAGACGAATGACACAGCCGAAACATCCAATCTCACTAGAAATAGTAACGACACTCTAATAACAACACTTCCGGCAAATCCGACGACACTTCCTGTCAATCCTACGACACCTCCCGTCAATCCTACGACTACATGGGAAACTACAACAGTTGAAAGGCGAGATAGTAGCACTGATGCCAAGATTAATTACAACAATACGACAACGGTACTGGAGCCGACTTTTCACTGCCGAAATATTCTGTTAATGTCTTTATAATTCTAATGTAGTCCTTCGATGAATACTATGTATTATTTTTAATCAA
Organism: Trichoplax adhaerens; assembly: GCF_000150275.1. Classification (NCBI taxonomy): domain Eukaryota; kingdom Metazoa; phylum Placozoa; class Uniplacotomia; order Trichoplacea; family Trichoplacidae; genus Trichoplax; species Trichoplax adhaerens. The sequence goes on from NW_002060949.1 coordinate 3,381,248, forward strand.
GAAACAACCATGTACTCCCCTTATAGTAATTGTTCATCGTTGCTCTTCTTAGATTCAACCAACACAGGATTTATTGAATGACTTGCGTATTGAAGAGACACTCACACAACTAACCAACTTAACAATGATCAATAAGGTTAGTATAATCGCAACTCTTAAAGGGTAAACTGAAATATGAATTAAAAGTAGACAGTATAGCTTTGTACTATCATACAATTAATGATTATTGCATTATATTGGTAAATTTAGAATGGAATAGGAGAACTAAAAGCCAATATGGAGAAATTGTATACTTCACTTTTCAACTTAAAACGCATAGTTTATTCTACCTTAGATGACTCTACAGAGGACTCAAAAATTGCCGTCATTGTACAGCAATTGAGTGCAACACTAAATTCTTCTTTAGAAAATATGGCAGATAATATTAACATGGTTGAAAAACGTGTCTTAAAATTGGTATGCATTTAGTTTTAAAACCAAAGTCATAATAATCTTAGCATACCTAATTGGTGGTATATTACCCTTTGCTTTAATTTGCTTTATGATAAAATTTTTATCTCACTGCCCGTATATGTATTAGATATGCAAATACTAGAATAATAATATCAAGATAAAATAAATAATTGCTATCTATTGTTGTATATCAATTTTAGTCACAAATAAGAAAACGGTGATAAATCTATTAAAATATTCTATCTACGATGTATCTTTATATTTTATCAATTATTTTGTATATTTCGATACATAGGAAAATGATGTAAATGCTATTCGCCAAACCAATTCATCGTGTGAACAAGCCGGAAATAATATAGAAGAACCATTAAGCCATAATGGCACATCAGCTAACAATTCATCTTCGACTATCGGCAGTAATAATACCTTGACAGTAACTACTACGGAGTTAGCTTCAAATTCAAAGGATAATTCTACATCGAATGCAATAACTGTTACTCCCACAGCTGCTTCGTTATCGAATTCGGATCAGACAGAAGGTATGATTAGAAATTAATAAAAGATTTTTTCGTACCGCAAAACACCTCCGAGAATATTTTACTTCTTCTTTACTAATATTGCTGCGATCCTGAAATATTTTTTCACTCACTGTAAGGTTTCGATGCAATGGAAGATAGTGAAAGTGACAGTGAAAACAGTGTAAGTAATATTTAATGTATCAGTTCATAGACATTTGATGTAACTTATGACGATAGACTTGCTTAATGCTTAAGGAGAGAGTATCAACGCTCAATTTTTTTTACTTTAGTTTTGGGCTTCAATCCAAGGGCGTGAAAAAAAGTGATATATTAAAGGCCGCAGAGAAACCTCGTAAAATTTTGGTTTTAAATTTATTGTAACGTACAAGATAGCATCGTTTATAAATTTTTGTAGACAATTACTGTTATCATTCAAGTCCTAACAAGTTTTAAATATTAAGCTATTTTATATTTTACTACACTTATTTAAAGAACGATATTTATGTTATTATTTCCACATTTGAGCTCACTGGATGTGTACTAAAACACGATAACATCTGCAGTTATCATGGCCTTCTTCAAAGCTGTCTTGCCTAGACTTTTAATCATGGAATAAAAGTGAAATTTTGCGATAGGCAGTTTAAACCAACAATAGGTTTCGGTTTAGACGAATATGTCTCTGTATATGAATTTAGGATGTATGTGCGAGTACGAGATACATATATGTACTCTATATTTATATTATATTATTGGATGTTATTTAACTTTACACGATATTTCCGGATATCTGAATAAGGTACTATTTTAAAATTAAGTACAGTTAATATTTACGGTTCAATGCCTAAATGGAATAATACACTTTTCATAGCATTTAACGATACAAGCAATTTTTTTGATCTGCAACACCTAGCAATAGATCGACTTCGAATTTCGTTCGATAAAAGATCAATATGAAGCAGACCTTTTGCCCATGTCTTTGCAGTAAATCATAAAATGTTACAGATATTAATGAAATGAAATGTTGTCTTACATTACCGTGATTGTAATGTTATAAGAATCAGTAATAAATACGAGTAATCAAAAATTTGGTAAGATGAACTACATCTGAGGTTTAACTTCTTCGTAACTTGAATCTTTTATGGGAGAATGATTTTTTTCTCATGATGCGCCGAAAAGGAATGAACGCATGTCAGATGACTTGTTTCACGCTATTCTGCTGACACTATCACTACTTTGTAAATTACACGGTCTTAAATAATCCCCTTGCAGAGACGCTAAGCTAAGGAAACAGAGTTTGTTATTAACTATAAGTATAATTTAGCGAATATTGCCATTTCAATTTAAGATTTCGAATATTTGAATTACTTTAAGATAGACGTATGAAATAAAAACACTTCTAGAATTTTAAGATTTGGAATATTTGAATTACTTAAAGATAGACGTGTGAAATAAAAACACTTCTAGAATTTCAAGACTACTTCATTTATAATTTACTTATGTAACAATTATTGCAACTTTGCAACCGAATTTTCCTTGTAATCATTAATTCAGTATACTTGTAGGATTACTAAAGAGTCGTAAAAAAGACAATTTAGTCATTGATATCCAGCTCATGTCGCTATTATTTACCACGATTGGAGCTATTAATATGTACATACACGAGTATATTTGCTGAAAGATAGTTACGCTAGTGTGAAAGAAACATCTACTATATTCGACAACTATGAAGCATCCGATGTATTTTAAGATTACAACATGAAACTTAATTATTTCTATAGCTATTTTAAAGCTAATACAATTGTGGAGACCCTAGACCAACGGGAAAATTAGTTTAATTCTATCATTTAAAATTTCGTTTATTCGTTTTTAACTTATAAAAGAGTTTTTAAAAAACAATTTTAATTACGGAAAACGTTAATGAGCATGAAAATAATAATTGTGCTATTTGAAAATTATGAATCATCTAAGATATTCACCTATAATGCAATGCGTATGGTTGTCTTCTAATTTAATTACGAGCACTTCTGTAGCCATTATACAACTAACACAGTCGTGGAGATGTTTAGGGTAATATTTAAATTACAGAGGGACGGATGCATGAGTTTGAAAATATAATACTATATTTGCATTATGTCAAAACTATGCAATTTCTACTACGATATATTGTATTTATAAAGCACGACATCAACTTAAACTGCATTCCTATAAGCATTAGTAGTTCAATGTCTGTAGGGATACTAAATTGAGAAAAGCATGTCATGCAATTATTTAACATTTAATATACAGTATATCGCTGTTTCCTTTAATCATGATTGACAATATTTAAATTACAGGATAGAGATGGGGATGCTAAAATAGCAACAAACCTATCGATTAGTATCAGTGTTGACGACATCATTCGAATTTAGAGGGCAAAGGGCATTATTAAAAATTTAAATACTATCGTAATAGCCGTAGTATCTTCTAAAGCACAAGAATGAAAAGATTTTTTAGTCAAGCATAATCTAAATCTCGTGAGAACATCTCTAAGGCTCGAGTCGTCATTATTCTGAATGAAATTTTATTCAATCTCGATTTACAATCAAATCTACAATAAAACAATTAGAATACTAAATTTTGCATCATCCTCTATTGTAGAGAGTCTAAAAATAAAGTTTTAATGTTTTATAGCTCAGTTATTGCTTCTTCTAGAGTACCGATCTCATGCTTTGTGAATAACTAGTCATGAATTAATACTTATACTTGATTATCCTGGCCTATCTCCTATACCGTATTACGATACCGCTTACCATCCTAGAATCAACGAAAAATCGACTTCGTTATGCAATATTTTATATACGGTACAATTCCATGTATAGCCACCGTTCACAGAATACAATTTGTACAGACACTAAGTTGAGGAAACAAATAGTGAATCATAAACCGTCTAAGCACTTACACGTATCTCTCTTTAACCATGATCAATTTCTAAAAATGATTCAAGTATTAAAGAGTGAACATGATGTATGAAAATAATTAAGCACGTACAATTGTGCTGTATATTATTTCATAAATTATGTAATTTACCATGCAAGCGAGTACAGGATGTAAGAATTATATAATCATTGTCGTCTTTAAAATTTCTCTTCTTGTATACTGTAGCATAGTAAATATTAAGTAAGGAATACGGATAATTGAATGATTAACCATCTAGGCGTACGTCTCTTTTTTGAATTATGGTAAATTTGGAAAATATTTAAATTTGGGCAGGATGAATATGTGAGAATGAAAATATTTCAAATGCTTATTTATTTATTTATTTTATAAAGTGCATAATTTATCCTATCAAAACCTCTAAAAATTAAAAAGTTATTGCAATCTTTGACTTAGATACACCCAAGGGCAATGACAGTACGTACGACCCACTAAATTTTCTCTTTTTCCATAAGCTATAGTAGCTTATTCTGGAGTAAATTACAAGATGGATAATTCACAATTCAATTTCTTTTGCTTCCATCTTGTCCATCTGTCATAGACGTCCGCTAACGAAGATATCACTATCCCATAGATGGTCCGTCATGTGATAATAGCATGAGACTCATGCTTTATTTTACCCATATCCGAATCAGAACAAAGTTGATTATCCAGTAGAAACCTAGTAACGCAAACTCCGACATGAGCAATTTACCAATCATTGCTTATACAAATTAGTCAAACAGCGATCTCTTGTTATTTTTAGGATTCCTTCGTCATCAGTGATGTCATTTAAAACTATTAAAACTATACTTAGCAATATAGTATTTTAAGAGTTAGTTACTGCAACATTGGCAGCCATTACTATTATAGCCGATTACTACGCCTCTCACGAGCATAATATAAAGAAAGAATCAAAGGCGGTTATTTCCATTAGTTAGCAAATGGTTGGATCAATTTGGGGGGAAGGAATGAATTGGATGTTTGATCTACCGGTAAAGGAAGATTAACGGAAGAGATTTTAACGATCGTATACGTCTTGACTACAACTATTTCAATCTTGATCATTCATAATCAATCAACGTAGTAGAATTTGCAATTCTATGAACCAATTATTAACGACAGTACAGAAGAAATGATATTGATAGAAGTGATTTGATTGCACTTGAACGAAAAGTATCAAATTCCATTTTGTCATAATTTTAGCATACTTGAAGGCGTAATCATACTAATATACTAGAAAATCCATACAATCCACTTGGAGATTGTATTCTGTCATATTCAAAAGCGAAAGAATGTTGAACATAATAGAGAATATAGGCAATTTAATCCGACTATCATCTATTAATTCAACTATCAACGATCCAGTTATGGACAGCGATAAGCGTGCCGATGACGACTTACGTAAATATACTTGCTTACACGATCTAGAATATAACACCTCGGCGAATCATCAAGATAGTAATCAATCAGGCACCACATCTGACAAACAAATGTTAGATTTATATCTTCCAAAAGCCGCTGACCCATCAACAGTACCTATCGTCGTTTTTGTACATGGCGGTGGATGGAGACGAGGCGATAGAAAAGCATTTCGTTACTACTTTTCCAAATATGATGTCAATTTATTTGCAGCAATGCTAATGGTGAGATGGGGCATTTATGAGAATGTGGGTAAAGCTTTCGCTCGTTCTGGCATAGCTTGCGCTGTTGTCTCTTACCGATTAAGTCGTTTGAAATTTCCCTATCTCATACTAGAATTACTAAGTTCTTTTCTAATGACTATGGCTATTATTTGCTGGCCAATTTTAGCCTATTCTTGGGTCATCGTACGCTACGTATTCGCTGCCACTCATTTTGCTATAACTCTAAACGATTGTCTAATGCTTTTATGGTCGACAACACCCTTGTTATTTGTAATTTTCTGTTTAAGCATGACAATTTATCCACCACCTAAGCGTACTATACTATTACTACCACTCTCGTTACTACTACTGTTAATTATAAATTATCTATCTCCATTCAAACCATATTTCCACTATTATATATTATACATAACCACGACAATAGCGATGTTGTCTTTATTGCAAACATTTCTAATGGATGATAAAGTTAATCATCGTGACAGCAATATTGATGAAATCCGCCATCCTACGCATGTTAATGATGTCGCTTTAAGCGTCAAGTGGTTAACAGAATATGGTAAAAAGACGAAACTCTATAACCCTCAATCGTTATATCTATGCGGGCATTCTGCTGGTGGTCATATTATATCCTTACTATCCTTAGATCAATCTTACTTGAATAACGTAGGGGTCCAATCATCGAACGTGAAGGTAACTTAAAACTACACTTTAGTATCATGGAAATTGCTGCAAATTGCAACCTTAGATTGTTCACTAGTTTTAATGAACTTTCTATTACAAGCTTTAACTCTAGCTTTAATATTTTTAAAGATAAAATAACAGTAAAATCATCTATAAAGGTAATTTGATGAATTATAACTGTAGATTTAAGCTCTAGATTTAATAATCTCCACACTAAATACTCGTAGATTGGTACATTTCATACCTTAATTCGTAGCTATACGTAGAGTATTATAACTTAACAAAGTATTGATAATGCAGTATGTAATTGCCGTTTAACCTGTCTTCATTTTTAATTATGATGTAGGCGGCAATAAGCATTTCTGGGGTATACGATCTTGGCTGGTTATCGCGCTCCGTTCTTAAACAGTTTTATTTAAATCCAGCTTTTGGTAATGATCCAGCCACCTGGGTTAAAGCTTCACCTTATAATCATATTACTCGAGCTAAGAGTGAAATCACTCCACCTTTTCTAATAATTAACCCAAAACACGATTTTTTACCTCTCCTCAATGATGCAAATCGATTTATGGCTAGCTTAAGAAAGAATAACTTTAGGTGTAAACATTTTATCACTCCAAATAGAAATCATCTAACAATAATGAAAGAATTTGGATTGAAAGAACGGCCTTGCTGTGGTAATGTCGAAGAAATGTGTATTTTATTTATTTATCAATGTGAAGCAAACGCCATCGGTAACTAATCAACTGTCCAATGGTACCTTTTAATTAACATTTGTTCTATTACTGCCTTGTTAAATATATTTCAGTAAGTAGTGAAATTGGTAGTCCATATACTCACGATAGCTATCAAAATCAATAACAGCAGACAGTATACAACAGTATATGTATTAGTGCAGTAATGAAATGAGTGAATATTTCCACTAATATATTTTATATACTGATACTGCTATTAAGTCCTGTCCTGACGGTGATGAATGCTACGGATTACAACATATCTATGTATTATAACTATCAACTCTATACTTAATCACATTTATGCCGACAGCAATTTTGAATTTGAAATATTTAAACTGGAGAAACTTTCGCTCCACACAGTTTGTATTAAAATTTCATGTCAAGTTCACAATTTTATTTTTGAAATACACAGGCTTATTACGTGATTTACAAAAGATATTATTCTAATAAAATTATTAAAAATGACTATCAAATTTTGTAGATGTACTAGCTATCAATCTCTGTTCACAATGAACAGTTAGTCCCACTCGTAGTTGTCTTTAACGAGCGTACTGTCCTTTCTGAAACTAGTGCTTTATGTATTATTTGGCCACTTTTTCTGTAAGTTTAGTGTACTGTACAGTATAGTAGCATATGCATTCATATAAAGCAAGATGAGATCATTGAGCTACTAAGCATGCGAACCAACAGCGATTTAAATAATTAGAGTGTGTATGAAGCGATTACTCCATCAGTACAGTAGATTTCTAACTATTAATCTTAGCATCAAATATCATGAATTAACTATAATTAATAATATAATCAGTAATCAGAAATAAAAAATTAGTCTAGAATAACCTTGGCATTTTACAAATTAAGTGTATTGGTAATAAAATACTATTTAATGAATTCTTCACATAATATACATTCCATATACTCACGATGGCTATTGAAATCAATGATAGACAGTATACAAACAATACATACATTTAATACAGTCTTTTAAAAACGAAATGATTTGCACTAAGTATTTTTCATACTGATACTATTTTAAGTCCAGTACCGACATAATGAATGTTACCTATTACAACATATACCTATGAATCACAAACCATGAATTTTATTTACATGAAAGTCGCCATCAATTTTAACTTAAAATATTTTAACAGCCGAAAATTTTGCTCTATACGGTTTGCATTAAAATTTCATATAGGATTCACGTTTTATTGATGAAATACACAGGGTTATCACGTAATTTACAAAAGATATTCTAATAAAATAACTATCGAACTCATAAATGTATACGAATTATCAATGTTAATTAAGATTGCATAGCACTCTGAACGGCATAACTTACATCGTCCTGACTGACGTTTAATCTAATCTTCGCCAGCTGGGCACAACCGGGTTCTACTAGTAGCAACTTGCAGGAACCCAATCTTTGGCATAACTTAAGTACCTCCGATGGGCTGCATACCATAATTCCTAGTAAGAAATATTTAGTTAAAAATTAATAGATAATAAAGCATGCAGTAGCAACTTAACTTTAATATTTATAGTTAAAATAATAACCTTCCGTTCGGCAAATAGATACATACTGTTCATAAACCTATGCAGAGAAAATAACGTAAGCTGCACATTTATCAAAATTAATATAATGATTTCAAGGAATTTACAAACCTCTTTAAAAACTGTCTCTTCAACTCCGCTCAATCGAAAAGATACAATAACGGCGCGAAGAAATAACTGTTCATGTACGGAAGCGTTTCTGCAAAGGATTGCAATGACATTTTTCATAAAATCGATATCATGGATTACCGATCAACTCTGTACGAGCAAATACCTTATAGCGGCTATCTTCGGAGATGAAAACATCTCAGAAATAGCTGTTGCTACATGTTTCATTTCTACCTTTGCGTCGCTACTGTTATCTAAATCTTGCCCTTTGTCTAACTGCTGATTAACAATCTCGACAGCTCTGCGACAGATATCTAACGTACGCCTAACATCTCCAGATACTGCAGCAACCTGGTATAATTTATGAATATAAAAAATATCGTAATGGCAATTAGACAATGTAAATTGGATTTAAAGGAAGCAATAACACAAATTCAAATATCATCATTATGGAATACTGTATATCATGTAATAACTTTTTAAACTATTTACCTTTCTAGCCACGAACTGAATCGCATCTGGGCTAAATATTTCCTCCAAATTAGCTAGACGTGCTCGTATAATACGTTCTAACTGATTAAAACTGTACGGCTGAAAAGTTAATCGAGTCAACCCCTATCAATAAAAATTATAGACATCCTATTTAACTGTTTATATAATTAATCGAATACTCAATTAAAGAATAGCAGTGATCATTTCCACCTTACCAATCTACTAGAAACCCTATTGATCATTGTTCGCTCCGGTAGATCCATAGTATTAGCAACAGCCAGTACAATTAAACGGGAGTAGCGAGCATTTGGCCAATCGAATAAGTTGTACATTACATGTTGTTTACGAGTCCATAGTAGGTCCAACTGAAAACGATATGAAAGACTACTATTAGTTGCGTAATTAATTTTTAATCAATTACACAAGAATTAAAGCATTAGCCTATGCTAAAGAGCCAGCTATTTAATTCAAACCTCATCAACAAGTACAATAGTCGCATATTTTTGGTTAGAGTTAAAATATGTATTTAGAATGCTGGCGCTTCTTTCAGCTGCAGCCTTTTCTCCTGTTAATTGCTGAAATGAACCAATTTTTTACATTTTTCTTAACTTATTAAGTAAATTTGAGAATTTCTTTACGCAGATATGACAGTATTGAACACAATCATTGTATTACGACAGCAGATCCTTACCTTTAAAATTTCAACATAGGCTTGACTTGGTTCTGTAAGTCTCATTCCGTTAATTTCGATAAATTTAAACTTTGGTATCTGCTTCGTTTGCACAGCTTGCCTTAGTTCTTGAACTACTGAGTAAATTGTTGCAGTTTTCCCAGTTCCGGGTACTCCAGATATATACATACACCTAACGATTATATAATTATTTCTTAATTGCCATCGATACGTATACATCATCCTATTTCCCATCAAATATATGATAGAAATGAATTCATAGTAGTCTAATTAATGATAATCGTAAGCTCAATAAAAATTTATGACCAACATGACAGTAACTTTAGTTCTACATTACTTATTAATATGAATAGGTAAGTTTACAATCTAATTGTGATACTATAATAACATAGGCATTGCATATTGATATCTATGTTGCATCATTAACTTTGTAGCAGTTATATATATAGGAAATACATAAAATTAAAAAATATACGTACATACCCTCCACACTTATCCAATAATTTACTAGAAATAAAATCGTAAATGTTAGCGTATTCTTCCTCCCGACACGGTAGCGGTCCGACGACTTCGCTTATTTTTAAGCTATAACATAATATTTTTGTTAATAATTATAATTCTATTTATTATTTGACTACGTATTTTACATTCTAGGAGATAGTAATACTGTGTATGTGTATAGACTGGCATTGCAATCATGAACCATAAATACTTATGGTCTGCTTGTATAGTAATCCTTAGCCAACATTATGTTCTTACTAATTCTGCATTATTTGTTATAAATTTTTAATTGGATTAGAGATATTTAGCCAGTCAATCCAATTTATGATTCGCTTATTAAATGCATTTAATTATTCAATGCATGAAAAAAGGGGGTAGATATCTACCGTAGAGATAGGACTAGTATGAGTTTATAGAAAGCGAGTGTATTGCTGTACTTAATTTTCCGTGGTATATGAACCAGCGCAGATTACAGTACTGAATTCGGTATAAGAACGTCTATCAGTGGATTGCATATATAGCCAGAACAGCAGCTACTTTACTTTATATATATTTTACAGTTTTTTTCTAACGTTATCTAGTACACCACAGACTACAGCTACACCTGATGACGGTTTGAAGCCTTTCATGATTTCGATATCGGAAGCAGATTGTTACTATTTACCGTATATAAATTCCATCGTCTTTATATCGATCAGTAAGTACGTACAAGTTTTTCACTTTCAATAATATAAGTTATTGCGTTCGGCAGGTACCATGAACTTTTGGACTCAATAACTCGTGTCTCGTAAAATACACGTCACTGTGACTAAATGCCCATAGCCACGTGTGAGTACTAATCTCTAATCATCATATTGGATCTATTACTGTGATCATCTAGTCTTACATTTTATGCAAGTACGTGTGCTATTGAATATGATAAAGTCACGGTCTACCAAGGAATCATAAAAAGTTTTGAGTAAACATTATTAAACTTACCAGAGTCTATTTCTAGTAGATGATTTGCTATTCTTTATTATTGTAGCTGGTCTGTCATTAGCCGCCGTATCAGCGGTCTTCAAGGTATTGATAGTCTCACTGGTAGGCGTCTTCAACGAGCGTATTGTTCTCTTGGAAACTAGTAGTTTATGTGGTAATTGGGCACTTTTGCTGTAAGTTTAACACATATATGCGTGTAAAACAAGAGTCAGATCATTCTGTTACTAAGCATACGAATCAGCAATGACTTTGCGTATATATGATGCAACTATTCCCTTAATATTCGATTTCTGACTATTTCTCTTAGCATTAAATACCATGCATTAATTATAATTCAGAATCATGGTTATAAATAAATTTAAATTTATTGATGGTATTGTATAATCAACTTTTATACCGATATGTTATCAGATTATCTGAGTGTGCTTGGCAATATCTTAAAACAGAGATAATTTCACCCTACGTAGACGGTATAAAGTATCTGGCGGCGTTTCTATTTCTACATTAGCTTATACGCGAAAGTAATCTGCATCCATTCGCAAACCTCGGTCTGGTGAGGGAATTTTTAGCTTTCGTTTTCATTGGGCTCATTAACGCAGAAGTTTTACAACTTCGTGTTATCCGACGTTTGATTGCACCTTTACCGATAGGCATGGTGTTGCTCTTTCTTTCCTCTCTAGTTTAACTTAATTTCTAAAAAGAAAGTGAGAGTTCAAGCTTATCATTACCAAGGAACATTACATGTAAAACATGGCTGCATGTGTATTTTGACTAGAGTTTTTACATTTAAGATCGAATATACAGTAAGTCAATACCAGAGAAATGATGGATTGGATAGTTTGCACCGTTCAATGACTTCAATAGACTCCAAGTACTTCAAAGCCTTTCGAAATTCTGATATTACCGAACTGCGTGGACCTTGCGTCTACTTGAGAATGATAGCCCCATCGCGATGGTTTATTGACGCATTTTATTGACAAGGTTGAGCAGAAGCTGGAGCTGGAGATTTACAGCTTGCAGGATTGCCTGGATACTGGATGCCGTCAGCCTACAGTGTACAGTACTTTCGAATACAGTACTGTACAGTTGTACTGTACTTTACACTGTACGCTTGTGATCAGATGTGATAATAACTTACTGTACTGTATATTATATCAGAATGCAGACAAGTTATGCAGCACTATTTTGGATAAAAATCCATTTAAAAGATGGATGTAGACACAAGAATACACCAAGAATTTTCGATATTGAATGCTATGTATTGCTCCATGAGTGTTGTCATTTTGGAAAGCACTGATTGTCAGTGCCATGTAGTCTACAGAACATGATTACCATACAGTTTTACTTCGAAATCGGGCCCCCCCCCATGACAAAGCTCACGGAACAGTAGATAGGGCTCAATCTTGTCATGAATTTCGATGAATGAATTTTGATCCCCAAATGATCAATCTTAATGCCTGCACAATCTTAAATCACAAATACTGAAGGTGAGAACTTGTACTTGCTCAAATACTGTAAATGAGTACGCTTTTCATCAACTAGTTAATTTAATTACCGGAAACCATCAATGGCCGGGGCCGGGCAGCAGCCACCACTTCCGCTCGGTTACAGTACAGTACTGTAGAGTACAGTGTACAGTACAGAACTGTAGAGTACAGTGTACAGTACTGTACAGTACAGATGATTACTAGCAAGTACTGTACTGTACTGTTCTGTACTGTACACTGTACAGTATAGTACCGTGTTCTCTCCAGACCCGTAATCCGGTAAAGAAAAACGCGCCAAAGGTTCAAATACTGTCCTAGAGGGATTTGGGAGGTTTTTCCTTTGCCTGTAAGGCTTGTAGTAAGTGTTTGAGTGCATGGTACAGCGCGTTAGCAGTTCACTACACATTACCGTATAACGACGTGACACCCGTAGTCGACTGACATCAACAGTGGTGTGTAGCAAAATAAGACTGTCAACCTGTAGTCTAGTGACTTTAAAGGTTTGAAGCACCTTGGGAAAAGGCCAATCCAAAGGGTCAAAGCTAGTCCAATTTCATTGAAGCTTGAATCCTTGAAAATTGGCTAAGTTGCGACCATTTTTCCTTGTGGATTTTGTTGCATTTTCTCTCTCTTTTACACGAATGTTCTTCAAGAATTCTATACCAGTCCATACGGTGATGCCATTATGTCCACTCTCTACCAAAACACGATCCTTGTGACTGTTAAACAAGCGAATGGAGAAGATAGGTTAGTTCGTTTTTAATGGCCTATGAAGCCATTTCTTAGGACGCAGTGAATAAAAATCTATCCGTTGTTTGGCGTTCTATTTTACCACGTCTTGGTACAATGATATTTCTATTAATTACACTACACTAATATGAACGCCATGATCAATGGCCACCACAGTATTTCTCACTGACGAATCCTTGGCATGATTTTGAGAAAATAGCTTTCTCCATGGTCAATGACCCATTGAAATATCAAGTCAACTTTGGAGGAAAACAGTCAATATAGAGTATACATAGGAGTTTGTGTCCTCCTTCGTCTACCAAACACTATCAGTGGCTTCGCTTATCTACTCTACCTTTCCAGTTTACCATTTTTATTCTCGCTTTTAACGGACTGTTTACAAGCAAAGCTTTCCAAAGAGATCACCAATTATTAATATTACCAGTATACAGAAGTGAAATTATGACGTCAATATGATGTTAAGACAATCTTGAAATGAAGGAAATAACTGTTCACTTTAACTAATATAGTATACGTATCTTTTTATATCGAAGCAAGCTCCTACATATAGACTTTAACCTACTTTCTTATCGACTCTACTATAAATGTTGCTATGATAGTCTCAAGTAAAGTTTCAATGTTATTGTCCAGGATTGAGCTAGTTATGTCACTACGTTAAGCTCTGAAGAGTCTGTTGTTCCTATTTATCCATGATTAAGCTTGCAAGATCTTCGTTAGATCATATAACAATATTTACCAAACTTAAGATATCTACTGACAGCTGACAAGATATGAGAGAGAATACGTATACCGTTCGCTTTACATTCGTCTATTACGGTGATCCTCAGCTGCTTATACGCAAAGTGTACTCGGGCTCGTGGTAGAAATAGCATATTCGTCTTGTTATAATGATAGTATAATTAGCAGCCAGTTTTCTAGAACTTTTAAATTTGCACTTAATTGGCTATAAAAAATTTATAATAAATGGTGAAACGTATTTGCTGCTGTAAAGCCTTAAATGAAATACTATAGATACCTGTATTCTATGAATACTATTTTCACATTAATCTATGATGCTGCTCTGCTTATAGGCAAGTCAAACTTTCATTTTCTATCGATTGGAAGTACTCTGGCTCTGGCCGTAATCAGGTATTTAACAAATGTTACCTACAAATTATTAATGGATAATTCTGAAGAATTCTGAATTAACGTAAAATCAGTATCGCCATAATCTGTAACATCTATTAAGGAATGATTGTATTTGATAATGTTAGTATACGGTATATGAAATTTTGTTATCTAAATAACGATAGGTGAAGATTATTTTGTAACTAATTTACAAATTATGCGTACATGTATGAACATTTGACGTTAAATTTTATCATTGATCTTATCGTTTTATTCAATAATCAACCAGCAGTTAGCTATTCGAATTACTGATGAAGCGGATCCATTTTTTATTCTAAACCTAACATTAGGCGAAGAAGAATATCGCAGGTTTCTCATTATCATATTTCTTATTACCAGTAAATAGTCCAGCATATTTTGCTTATTTCTTACTGAACAAAACACGCTGGTATGATCGTTTATAGTACCTGCTAGGATAGTTACCTGTAACTGTAATACTATGCTTGATATCAATAATGACTTTTTTATCGCTTTCTCTCTCTGTTGAACTAGCCTTAAAACCCAACAAAAATTGTTAGTTGATTTCATAACATTTCCAAAGAGTATTACTGACCTGTTGGAATTATGTCATAAAGCAGAGACCGAATCTATCCCAAAGTGAGTCATCAATCTTCGTCCAGTTATTGAAGAAATTTTCGTAGTACATATGATAATGTTTGAAAATTCTACTCGATCTTTGACAGTAAATCGCTTGTAATATCTAGGTATCTCTTAGTATTGTATACACACAACGGTGTCGATCAAGCTTATCCGACATTGGACGTTATCGAAACAAGCCAGTTTCGACATCTTGTTCATCTATCTCTGACGTTTGTACCTGGAAATGACAGCGAAGTCAAGAAACATTTAGCGCAATCTCTGAAACATTTTAAGGTATTGTAAAATTTTAACACATAGAATAGATTTATTGTATCAGCTAATTTATCATCGTAATCATTTAATCTGTTTTTGATCACGTATTCCATTGTTAAATACGAGTATTTGTATATGATATTAACTTCAGTTTCGTTCCTCAATTTATGACATTGCATTAATTGACGGATTCCCTGTGACATTATCTTCTTGATATCTATATACTTTAGACTGAGTGTGGTGTGCTTAAAAGTAATTTAAAGGAAATGGAAAAGAATTACCGCTATCAGTTAGAAGATGCCAAAGAGGTAACAAATATAGCGAAAACTTTCGTCTCATAGCATTATATCGTAATAATTTCTTAGTATGATACTATAAATTTGTTGATACTAAACATACACTTATCTTTGGAATGATGTCGTAGAATTTATCTATTCGTAATAAAGAACTTGAAACACTCAAGTTGGAATGGAACTCTAGATTGAACTACTTAACATCGACACATAATAACGAACTAGCTACGGAAAAGGAGAAATCTGCCATTGTAATTTATGTCATAATTATAAACAAAATTATTGCTTCAATTTTATTACCATTAACGAGATTATAATAGAATTATTGAATGAAATTTTAAATTGGACTCTATTGTAGGCTATGCAGAATAATCAACAACGTTACGACACGGAACGTAAAGAAATAGAAGCTTCTCATCAGCGTATGACTCGACAATATGAATCTAAGATATCAGACTTAGAAAATCATAATAAAGTACGCTGTGATAAGTTATTTAAGTTAAGCCTTAGTTAACAAGATGATCAGAAAATCAAAATGGCCTTATACAGTAATAATTATAATTATTTGTGTTTTTTAATCAGGAATTGTTAGATTCCAAGTATCAGTCTGAAACGATGTTGCGGGAACTTAAAGGGAAATATGCGAGTTTAGAAAATGTAATTCTTAATTTTCTTAAGGGCTATTGCGAATCAGTGCATGTGCTTACTATTGCTATTCATTGTTATAGGAGCATAAGATCACTTTCGATGAGTTAGATAAAATAAGAAAGCGAGTTAGCTCATCTAACTTAGATTTACAAGATAAAGACAAAATCATACTCCAGTTAGAAACTAAACTAGCAATTTTAAATCAAGATATCGAAAGCAAGGGAGAGGTATTTATTTATTCTTTAACTATTAGATATAAAATTAATTTCGGTGAGGATATTAAATGCACTCATTTCATTTATAGCTTCTACATGAAAATAAAGCACTACTTACTACCATTGCTGAGGAAAAGGTACGTAGCCGCTTGATTGTTTCTAAAGTTGTTTTTTGTAATTCTTTCTTTTGTATATTGTTTAGCAACAACTTGGGCAATTATGTGATAAAAGGCAGCAAATGTGCAGTAAATTAGAGAATGAGAATATTGCCTTGACAGGAGATATTAAAAAGGTCCTTAATAAATGTATACCTCTAACGGTGCAATTTCGTTATTTATATAATTTAAAGTAATTGTATTTGTAATTTATTGCTGGCTATGTAGGCAAATGAAATTATAAAAAATCTTCAAGGAAGTCTGAAAGCTTCAGAGAGTAAAGTTAGTATCTGATAGCGGATTAATTACTTAATTTTCAACGCTAGAGCACATAATATACAGAAACCTAATGCTAGTTATACTTCAGATAAAAGAAAGAGATTTCGTAACAGTTGAGCAAGAGAAGATCATCAAGGAGAAGGCAAGCTTTAAATTAGAAATCGTTAAATAGTGTCTTAATTTACACTTGTCGGTAAATCTTTGCTGATATCGTACAGGAAAAATCGTTACAATCTAAGAAACGGGAATTGCAATCGATCCGTGACGTAGTAGAAAAAAAGGATAACGAGGTACCGTAAATGAAAAGACAGTTTAAAGGATTATTATTATCGTATTAATGCCCAAGAGCTATTATTTGCCTAATAAATTTAGATAAAATCCTTAAATGACAAAATTGAAAAGTATCATGATAAATTGGAAGAGAGCAAAAAGCAATTAAAAACTAACGAACAATGTTAGTCGTGCTTTAACTTTGAATTATATCTGGAATGAATTCAAAATTAATCATTTAATTTACTGCATTGTTAAATTCGTAGTAATCGAATATTTAAATAAAATGTTGAATGATGCCCGCATACCTGCTCAGCCTCGGCCTATTTCAAAGTACACAGGAAGTAATCCTGTTACAGTCGACTACAGCCGACGATATCATATGGTAAGCAAGACAACATTTGAATAATTCTTAATTTCTAGTACTCGATGAAAATAGATAAATATGTACGCGTATATATTTTTTGACTTAAGTATTTCATTTTAAGCGGAATACAAACAGTGATTCGGCACTTGGTAATGTGCAACCGCGTAATTGGCCTGTACCGATTACCAAGACACTGCAGTCAAGTACAGGAGTATTAACTAATCCACAAACTGATGTGCCAAGTTTGCCGCAGCAAAACCAAACAGTCAAACTTGAAAAAGTAAGTTTCTGTCTCGATGAATGTATAGTATCATACAATTACTTCTGATTTTAAATGCACTGCAACTGTAGTGTAAGACGAAATAAAATTGACTTATTAGTCTTAAATTTTTAATAACAATTTGATACCAATTTATGCCCAATAATTTCAATAAAGTTACTATAATAAAATTAATAATGCTTTATATAATTAATTCCATGTACTAAAATGCTTGATTACATTTAGGTTGTATATCAGCCATCGTTGACAAAAATTTCTAGCAATGCGTCATACGATATTCTAGCTAATAGTGGAACACCCCAGAACGTAGTAACCAACAGACCAGATGTTAAACCAATCGATTCGATATATCTACAAAAAGCCAACTCTCCAAATAATGAAAATCATGCCGCGAAACAACCTATTAATAACAGACGTATCGATCCAGATATTGTCACTGGGCCTTATACCCCTCAAAGTTATATGTCAGCCTACTTTCCGAAAGATGTAGATAAGTATTAAATATTGAACATTCTTCCGCAAATAAGTGTGATATTTATCATTTCAAGCCTGTGCTATACTAAGTCAATAGATACCTTTATTGTTACTCGCCAAACCACCGAAGTATTTGCATTCCTGCGCACACATGTATTCTAGGAGCGAGTTTATGACTGCTAAATATTATTCTTTCTGCGTTATCTTTGCATAGTATACTAAATGGTAGCATTTAATTACAACTTGAGTAGCTGTACCGATCTATCCTATATTTTAAATTGGACTCATAAGCGGTTAGCTTGTGAAGATTGTATCGATGTTAGATTTTAACGCTACATTTTTTACTTTAAACTTTTCGTACCACCTATCGATTTTTACCTTGGTATTTTATACTAGACAGGAGTAATGTACATTGTACAGGATATATCACAGCATTTCATACTGTATATATATTATGCGAGTAGATTAATTTCAGCGCATATCATTTCTGATTAATTCCTTATTAAATTTTAATATAGTTACGTTACAAGTAAGATTTGCTTACTGAAAGATAGAATTATAATGGTTATGCATTTGCCTTCTTCAAAATTTTGACATGCTAATTGTTCGAAAGGTGCCTACGGGATTTAAAAGCTTTTATTAGAAATAGCAGAAGGCTATTGTACAAAAATAATAATTGAAGTGAAGTAAGAAATCTATCCTACTTTTACGCGTAATTAACATAATGCAATAAAATTGATTAGAAAAAGACATCTTTGTTGAGTTACTGCGTAACAAGTGTTACACTTCAAGAATGTAAAAGCAAATGTAATGAATTGAAATCGTGGCCTTTAGGCTACCTTATTAAAGTCTAGAATACAATTTAAACAAATTTATAACGGACAATAACTGCCCGGACATTAAAATTAAACAAAGAAAGATAAAATTTTATTAAGTTGTACGTGTATGAATCAATTAAATAGAAATATTACTTTAGTAAATAATTTGATATTACAATAATTAATCTTAAAAGATGCCATCTATTTGAACTGTGCGGTATGGCATGATTTGCAATTACCGAAGCTACATAAAAAGTTAAGGAACATTATACAATTTAGAAATCTATCCTTTAGCTTATAAATTGCTAACTTGCACATTAAACATAAAATTACAAATTTTAATACATTCTTAAATTATATCAGAAAGAATTACCAATGTACGCTACCGAAGATAAAAAATGACAGTAATTAAAAATATTACCAGCACTAGCGTAATTTTTTAAATTAAGAAATTATACAAATAATGAAATCTGTAAATGTTAATTTAAAAGTGCAGTCCATTTTATGATTTCTAATGAGGCTCTTGCAATTAGTATCTTATATAAAATTATTGACTTAATCAGCAAGGATCTTAGTTAAAACTTTAGGCATGAAGTAGACTGTTGATTATTTTCATTCTTAGCAGTAGATCGATCATCAGCGCAAATTGAAAAGATGTATCTGAAAATGATATCAAGACTTGATAACAATTAAACATGTATTTCACTGATGGTAAGAAAATTAACGATTTGCGTTGTAATTCGTGTCCTACAATTGCTTGTTATACAGATAATAGTGCGAGCTCTTTAGTTTCGACAATTATAATAGAAAAGCTAAGAGATGAGTAATGCTCTTCTAAGTTTGTAAAGCTTATAGTGACGAAATTTCTATCGTGACTATAGCAAAATATCGAAACTTCTCACTGGTAACCAGTTTTACCAGGACTTGTCAAAGATGATTAAGTCTAAAGGAAATTTATAGTATCTCTATTAGCTTCAATTATTAGTATTGAAGAATGTGAAATTAATACAGTTTATAATTTCATCGCGTATAACTTAGTAAATAGCATTTTATATTACAGTGTATACACGATTGTGCATCGATATTAACTAAATTAGATTCTAAGTTATAAAATTTGACAAAGTCAGCGCATTTGCGAAGCACTCATAACGAAATCATGGAGGTTATAGTTACTAGCATACCAAGTGTAACGTAGCGATGTCACTAGTATGATTACTATATGAATGGGTGAAGTGCTGATTAAAATTAATCAGAAATGATAAGTAATTTAGTCGATCATTTCTTCTCGCTTGCAAAATTAAAATTTTAATGCATCATATGTAAATTGAATACAACGTCCTGAGTTGGCTTATCCGTATTTCAATATCTAATGGCAACCACAAGCATCTACGACTATGTCAGGATATTCCTTAATGATAATCTTATTCCCTTCGACA
The DNA here is from genome assembly GCF_000150275.1 of Trichoplax adhaerens. Lineage (NCBI taxonomy): Eukaryota > Metazoa > Placozoa > Uniplacotomia > Trichoplacea > Trichoplacidae > Trichoplax > Trichoplax adhaerens. Next base: position 3,402,044 of record NW_002060949.1, read on the forward strand.
TAAAGAAAACTTAGTGGCGATAATTGAGTTGGCGCACATTGAGACGCTTTTACACCTTGGACTTTAAGGTCGTGCAGAATAGCCATCACAATCGCATGATTTGTAGCATTTAAATGAGGTCCAAGAGGATATGAGCAAGTACCGCTGCAGTAGTATGACTCGAAAACCTTCGGAGCAAAAATAATGTCATTATTAAAAACTTGATCAACCTTAATTTCCATAGAACGGCGCCGGCATGACCTTTTCTTCTTCTGTTTGCTTTTTTTCTTACTGGACTTTTGCTCGGTAGATCGCTTAGTGCGCTCGTGCTTTTCATCTGAATCATCATCATCATCCATATTGTTTTCGTCGTTATCACTCGCTATTGATCTTGCCATTCTCGATAAAACCCCTCGATGATGTTCAATATTGGGCACTTCTTGCTCATGGTGCGGTCGATAGTCGTTAACATTTCCTCTATCACTATAAACGACCAGTAAAGGTCTAAAGTTACCTGTTCTGCGTGTCTTAAATAACTGACGGCTAACATCATTAGATTTTACCAGCAGTAAATCCGGTGTTTTGATAATCACACGAAGACCCAAATTGCTGGATTCATCATTAATCCAGGCACGAACAGTAGTCAATACATCGAATGTAGTTTGTGTTTGATTACCATTTGTGTATATCAAATGTTTAGCTACAACTTGTGTTGATCTGTTGTGGAATATTTGATGAATTTCAACGTAATAAAAGAGGTGGAGCTTTAGCAATTTCTCAGCATTAAGTGGCCTTCTTGTTAAAACAAGTTCCGCAGCGACAACATTTTCTAGATTTGAAGTTTTATCATTGGTAATATCGGACATATTGAATGTAAATCGACCAACTCCTCGAGACCAAGAATGACCTAAAGATACGCCAAGCTTATGAGTATGCAAATGGTTGAAGAGGCAAAACATCCGCTACATTAATTAATTAGCAATAAACACTGATATTCAGTCAGTCGCTAATGACTATAATTTCGATGAGTACAACTTTTTAAAACCTTCTAAAGCCACACGATTGAAAACCTTATTTATCTTGTCGAGTTTAGTTCTACAGTCTGAGCGTAGATACTAGAGATTATACTGTATTACAGTATTGAACACGAATTTGTTGAAATGTTTAGTCAACGAAGTGTCATCAGAAGTCTTTAATTTGTCATACTTTTTACACATTCTAAGAAATAGACAGCATGAGGCTCTATATGTTAGTACAGTAGTAATGCTATTTAGCACTGTAAGGTTTTCGTAATGATTGAATAAGTATATGTTAACAATCAAAGACCTTGCTGTTCTTGAATACATGCATGATAATTTATTTTAGATAGCTTGAAGAAGCCAGATTTCGCTAAACGTACGCTCATTGTCTTACACTATACCGTGTATAGCTAGATACTAGTGCTAGATTTAGCGGTAGTTCAATCTTCGCTGGATTATTTTATACCGTAAAGTAGAAATTTTTAAGCTGCGCTAGTCCTTTTTATTATACTGTACTATACCAACGTGAAAGCCACGATCGAGAAATAAAAGCTTATTATAGCTGATAGTATTTAAAGTAGCGTCAATACTGTTCGATTTTTTGTCACAAGCACTTAAATAAAAAGGAGCGATCTAGACAGTCAAATTGATGACAATATTGACTGACCATTTACAAACTAAATCATGACAATTTTTATGTACTAATGGTAGCACGTCAGCGTAGGAACGATTGGGAGCATGTTAGAGAATACTAATACATGACTATCAACTGTTTATGGTTCAAAGTGTAGAATAACCTTCATCTCGACTGTCAGTCTGTTGTCAATTCGTGGTAATCTCTAATAACAAAATTAAACTACAGAGCCAATACTAGTTTGACGATCATAAAAATTGATTCTGTTTTGTATCATTACGCCATTATGTGCAATTAAGTTAGAAAATTTACCTCCATCTGCTGTTCGAATGCCTTGTATAAGGTCACACTGAAATTTTTTATCTTCATGTTTGATTAAGAAATTGCTAGCACCACCTTTAATTCTTCCGGTTTTCTTGTCAGCGATTGAATTATATAAATCCCACATATATCTGGGTGCTTGGACGTTACTCTTTCGCGTAGATGAGACTGATTTCTTCGATCTGAGTAATTGGATGACTCTTTGTCTCGCCATTGCAGACTCTTCATCTTCATCACTTTCGTGATCTACATCATCCAATCTTGACAGTGCAATTTCTGCTGATGAAGCAGTAATGTAGTAAATAGACTGGGCGAGTGTCGCCAAGAGAATAATTATAAACCAGGATTTCATTTCGGATTATTCTATTTTGACCACAAATCAATTTCAAGTTTATCGTTCACAAAATTTTGTTAATCTTCACCACGTCGACAGAAATTTCGATTAATGGTACGACGATGTCGATAAGATAGCGTTGGTTAAACTCTTAGGTATTTTTGTCTATTCCACTTTTTACTCGTCAGGTTAAACCTGTGCAAGTGAACTATACAGGGTAAGGGAGAAAATCGGGTAACAACTAGTCAGAATTGCTCGTACAACACAACACGTATGATCTATTTAAAAGAAGCGAATTAAAATGACGTTGCGCTAATTCATAAAGATCAACTAACCCAATTTCGTACAAAACATAAAAGCTAAGGCAAGATTGAGTTTTCCGGTTATTTTTCTGGATAGCAAGTCTAAGGCGACATTTGTGAATTCCTTCAGCGATTTACACCTTGAACCACATCTAGCAGAATCTAGCCATTTGCATGAAAAAAAGGTTATCAAAAAGATTAGGAGAAAAAAATCAATTCAACATAAAGATAGCTATTGGTTGACATGGTAGTGAAAAGAAGATCGATCAAATATAGCGTACTAATAGCATTTAAGACATGGAATTAGTCTTTACACTATAAATTACCCTATTTTAGTTGATCAATAGGAGTCGTTAACGGCGATAACTTCTGCTTCTATTTTTTGTATGTGTTGTTTTTCAAATTCAAGTTTAACGTATTAATTATATAAGTTGCTGTAGGCAAATAATGACTATTCAATAAACAGCGTAGTATTGTCGTTGTTGGAATTGATTGAGTTTGTAGGCCAAGATTTTTTTTCTGTTAATACGAATTGCGTCAAGTAATTTTATCAACAGGTAGTTCAAAAATACCGATCTTTGCAAGGATGCAAAATGGCCAATGATGGGAAGACGTTGGGACACCGGTGTTGTAATAGCAATAGTAATCGCCAACTTGAGCACAGTAGGATATGTAATTTTTATTGCTGTTGAAAGATGTAATAATGTACGTTAATTAGTTGACAATTCCAGCATTGACTATAAGCTATAATATTGCTTGTTTCTTTTCTCTATCAATCTAATATTGAATAGATGGAGTAATAATATGGCGATTATTTTATTATTTTCCAAGTCAATGGCACCCCACGACGCTGAAATGTTGCCACAATCGGTTGGCTGCTATCCAGTGCGTAAGAAAGAATTTGCAATCAAGTTGATCACCACACCTGGGATGAATAAGTAATTGCTAGTAATGATGGATTGGTTAATAATATTGAGTAGAAATGAATCCCTTGAAGATATTACATGATCTCCTTGCAATAAGAGTGAGAGAAAAAAAAAAATTTCTACTTGAAGGCCTGTTGCAATGACAACCGTACTACGTAACACCGATTTGAAAAGACTCTTCTCTACCGTTGCAATGGCTCGTTGCTGTGTCAATTAGCCTTGAAAAACGCTTTCAATCCTATCATTCAATACTACTATTGGATCACTCTATCTGATCTGGTCTCTACAACTTGGATGAAGATTAATTTTCCACTTTCTTCAACTTGAAGGAATGATTTAGCGGCTGAAAATGGAAGAAGAACTTGCAATAGTGTAGTGTTAACTGAGGGCCGAGTTGGAAAAATGGATCGATGTTTTGAGTAGGTAACGCTTACTATAGTATAGGATGGTCATGATGGGTATTTGAGTTAGCCTACTGGAAACAGACATTTGGTAATAGAAGTAGGTATGGAAAAGTCAATGCAACCAAGTGTCGATATGAGAGTAAGAATCCATCTAACTGAGCATACGCTCCACCTCACTAGTGTAATCTCTATATTGCTACAACATGATTGTGCACTCAATGACGTTTTACTGACAGCATGGTAAACGCGACCACCACTAGGGTCGCGCGTTGATCCAAGATCCAATCGACTATACTACTACTACTACCCATTCACTAGTTTATGGACGGAAGAAAGCGTTCAAACTTGTTATCACACTACATGGTACAGTATGAAACGGTCATCAAAATGGATGACATTACTAATACGCCAGAATACACGATCGTCGGGTCTTGCAACATAGTGACGGGAAGTAAAAAATGGCGGAAATACTTTCGACCCGCCTAGACACAAGGCCAACGATTAAATAGCAAAAAGAAATGATAGTCAATCCATATCGAGTTGTGCCATTGCAATTTCTGGTCTGATTGGAATAAAGAAACTTGATAGCTTGGGTTATGTACTTGCATATCTATATATATACACGATAGCGCAAAAGCTGATGCAAGTGCAATCGCTGCAGATGAAATGAGTAAGAGGGATCGAGCAATAATAACTGCAATATCCCCTTGCATCATTGATCAATCAATATCTTCAAACGATGGTAGATTGAGCAGAAACTATGGAAGGATCGATTGAACCGATAAAGGACTAACTTTCTAATCCTACTTAGATATCCCCTCCCCCCAATGCCTCTGCCGTATACTAGCTATTATTGACGATTAACAGCGATTGGGGTACGTCGCTGTTTACCCGATTTGCACAGGATACGCGTACATTCCAAGATTTAGTTCATTCTGATTGATTACTTTATGCAGTATTGAAAATATTGTCATTACTCTACTGTATCATGATGACTGTTAGCATTCAAAATGACTTCATAGCAACATAATTTACTATCTTGCGAATCACGAAATCATGCAACTCTTAATCACTGGTATATTCTTTACGAATCTCAACTTCTATTTTGGATATGTTGTCAATAGAGAAAGCATTGATTGCACGATGATGGCTAAAAATAGTGTAGGTAACTCACGACATGTAATTAATATCGTTGCATGCAGTAGAGACCAAGCTATTGAACTCGTTCGATTGACTTTTAAAATAGTATGTAACGATTCCGTTGCAATAGCGAATTAGCGATAATAGAATAAGTTCGCCAGCTAAATTCTTATACTCTAATCGATATTAGATACCGTTAGCGCTGATATAAAAGGGCTATTACATCATATCTATACTTAAGTAGAAAGTAGAAAGCATGCTAGCTATGTATTTATAGCACCTTTAAACTGGATACTCTGGGAGAAGATATCAATCAAAAAATAATACGAAATAAAGGAATGCAGTGAAACAATGCAGGATAGGATAATTACATAATTAACTTTATTTTGACTATATTTTTACGGAATTTCAATGTCAAAGTATTAAAATGAACTCATCTAATTGAGACCCAATTGGGAGCATTAATAATAACAGCAAAGTCAGAAGCATATATGTAATGGCGTATGAAATAATAGACGACGTTACGTAGATGTCGTGTCTTCATCAATTTGCTCAACTAGTATTTCATAAATAATTTTAATATTAGAACTGTAACAGAATTATTTCAATTTGGTAGGTGTATTAGTCCAGAAAAAGACAAATAATTTCTATTCATCAACGCAATAATTAAACTATAACTAAACAAATAACAATCTATTGAAATGTTGATAATATTTTTCTCTAGTAAAGTAATTATCATTAAAGAAATGAATAGTTAAGAAAGAATAATTTATTCTTATTTATGCATGACAATAGTGCAATACAATATGGTTTTACTTCGCACTCTGACGTAGATTGTATTAATGGATGGCACAATATCAACCATTATCATTCTATATTAAACATATATTTTGCTATTTACAAAGCTTTGTCCATTTCAACAAAATTGGTTCGCCTATGTAAGCTAACGCTAGCTTCTATCAGTATTAATTATGTATCTTTGCACTATTGAATTACCTAAGTTTGAACTCATAAGTTGCTATCCAGTGACTTTAGAAAGTACAAGATGATTAAGCAAATATGTCACTGTTAAGTTATCCAACCGATAATAATAACAATATTTTGAGTTATATAAATCACAGATATCCATCTACTTGAACAATTCATGAAAGAGCAATCTTTACAGTAAAATTTTACGCACTATCAAGAGCAGTAAATATCAACTAGTGAAAGGATCTGCATTCGTGGAAAAGTATTTTTAGAAATACAGTATTCGGTAAATTGACAGCCTATGCCAGACTCTTATCATATGCGCCTATTAATATGCGGTAAATACTGTATGTAATCTATCTCCAAGTAATTATCTTAATCTTTAACTTATTCTAACTGTATACTAGGAAGAACCACACAGAACTGCTATTTAAATATTTTTTATAAATAAATGAGACAGGAAAATGAAATATCTAACTTCTTCAAAATTTAAAGAATTGACTTGCACCATTACAAGATGATGGTAACAGATCAAATATAGCTTAGCATGAAGCGATAACAATAATATTTGTACTTAACACTACCGGTATATTCTTAATGATTCTCAATTTATGGGTATAAGGCTAGGTTCAAGGTTTGATTAATGCTATAAAAGCTTTGAATTTTAGGTCTCCAATAACTATTATCTTAATGCGTACCGGATATCTCAATCAATTCAGTCACGCTGTTATAAGATTAAGACGACTTATCATTTATTTATCAGGATTTTGATATCATTAGCCAGTAAAACCTTAGGAATATAAGAAATGTTTATGGTTGGTGAAATGTGTGCATAAAACTATTCTATCCGGCTATATATAGCATAGTTGTACAGTAGTATAGTCATTAGCTTTTATCTATTTTAACCAAATCTCGTTGAGGAATTTCATCCATGAGTAATTTCATTGTGTTCAATGTTACTCGAAATTGTGATCTTCATTAGGATATTTAATTATAAAGTCATGATAGCATACTGATTTGTAGCATTTAGCTTATAATTCCTGAAATATCTTAACTGATACCAGGACCATTTATACATATTACAATTGCGCTCGATATTAGTACTCTAAGAGTATCATTCAAGGGCAACTTCCAATCCTATAAATCTACGTGCTTCGATTGATGAGCTGAAATAATTTAGAGTAAACTTGCTATTAAAAACCATTATGGTCAATTTTTTTAAGAGTATATTATTCTTTCATTTTAAAATTACTGAATTAAATAATAATAACCTGTAGAATATTTTATCTAAGATTAACAGGATTAAAATAAGTAGCTAGCGTAAACCAGAAGTTCCTTAAATTTGCTATGCTATGTTACTAAACAATAGCAAACTAGGAAATATAAATACCAATTCAATAAGCAACGTTCTATATAATTTCAAGGTTAGTTTTGCTAGGCTTTGTTTTGATATTAATTAAATAATTTTCATCCAGTTTTAGCTACTTTGAGATATTGAGTTGGTTTATTCTTTGCTTGAAATTACTTTTCAATTTAAGTTAATCACCTCTAATATATAAGCGTCAATAGGATTCTTTGCATAAATTTAGTATGTTAGAAAGATAATTATCAATAAACGATAGTATTATGGCACTGGATACGCAGATATGTTCAGAGAAGTAAATAAGAATGATGTATGATCAAATTAGAACAGACTGTATCCACTATGGTGAAAATAGTAATTGATTTTATAATATGTATTACTGAATAAGTAATAACATTATGAGATTAGGTTATATTGTAATAATGCGGATATGGTCTGCTCAAGATAATTTGTAATTTTTGGACAAACTTACTTTCTATGTCATCATAGCTTTGATAAAGAGCATCACATGTATAGTGTTTGTGAATTGATGAAGACTTTCACAAAATTATCATCATTAAAACCATGATTATATATTAGATAAAGATATAACAACTAGATGAATAGACGCCCAAGTTGGGTGCTTTTCCAATATGTTGTGATAGAGGTTAATTATAAAATCATCTCTAACCTCATTAATAAAGTATGGCATGATTAATATACGTCTTGAAAGGCATACAAGACGCGCATAGCTTGACGTAAGTAGTATTACTGACTACCGATAAATGGTAATTATAAACGAATATAAATATATTCATACAAAAACATATTTATATATACGCATATATTTAATTATATAACATGAATATTTGAGAACTGATAAATTAAATAAATGTGCCTATATTAGCGAATAATACTTTCATGATAGTGATTAGATTTACATTCAAAGCTACATGAATGTTTTACCCGATATGATGTCATATTTTACAATTGAAATCGAATTCCGATTTATCTTCAAATAATACGCAGTTGATTAGATATTGAATGAATAAGTATAAAAGAATTGATTCTCTACTATCATAAGCGATCATACTCACAGAGGATTATATAAAAATATATTAAAACCACTGTTTCGTAAGACTTTGCTGAGGTTAGGTATTGCTATCAATTCCATAAATATATTAGTAGAGTAGATGAAATTAAAATGGTTGAAGATTACTTCAGTTTCTATCGGAAACTGAAATAATCAGTGTTGATGATATATTCTATTATTGTATTCTACGGTATAGCTTTATCTTAAATATTTTATATGATATAGTGATCGAAATAGATTCCATTCCATCTATAACTGATATGATGTATAGTTTCATTTAAAAGTCTTGAAAGGCAAAACCAATAAGTAACCCAAAGGTTATCCATTATTTCAGTCTCCTGAAGAATATGAAAATGCTTGTTAACTTAATGTCCAAAATGTTATAAAAATGAGAAGAATTATTTATCTTGCCATATTTAGAATGTCTAGCATCTTTAGTCATTTCGTATAATACTATAAGTATATAAGTCGTTAGGGAAAGATCATAACATATGATTAAGTGGATCAAGCTATTCTGTACCAATACGTCCACAGGATGTATCATCTTATACATAGGAAGGCTTCCGCATAATTGAAAATACCGGTTTATTCTTCCACATCAATTTAGTTTCCCATTTCATTCCGACACTATAATTTATCGATAAAAGCTATTATTACTACTGTAAATTGATAACAGAGTATTTAAGTCGATAGCCTTGCGTTTATGCTTTCGGCGAGACGGTGACGGATAGAATTCCTCATTTCCGATAGGATTTCGTACGGAATGAACTTCGCTAGGCGTATATGAACGATTCTGTTGATTGATAACGTCGTTCACGGTCGATTTAGTTTCTACTCCGGAAGCAAGACCTGGTTTACCATCAATGTATTCCTTTCCTTTGGATGAACTTCTACTACGACCCGATAATGGTTTATAGGACGTGTCAATCTTAGGCAGTAATTCATTCCCACTCTTGACACGGCTATTCTGTTTACTAGATGAATTCCTACCTGTAGTGGATCGACGAAAACTTGATTGACGAACTAATTCAGTATTCTTTTTACCATTACTGTCTTTAGAATTGATTGATCGCTTATTACCGCCTTGGCAGGCATGATTTTGTTCATCATACCAACGTAACCAATCGTCAACATTGTAAAACTTGATATTATCACGAATATCGACTAAAGCTTGCCCTTGATGTCGTAGTATTCGTTCACAATAACGATGGCCATGTTTGGCTGCCATCAAAATGGCAGTGAAACCATCTTTATTGCGCGTGTTAACATCCATACTAGATTGGATCATTTTCTTGACCATAGAAGCTACAATAACGGCATTACCTGATTGACAAGCTAATATTAATGGCGTATTACCATCGCTGTCAGTAACTGATAGATCAATATTAATATCGTCCAGTAAGTATAGAGCAACTTTTTCACGACCAAGAGATGCAACGTGTGCTAACGCAGTTCGACCACTACTATCTTTAGTGTTACAATCACATTTATGCTTAAGTAATATTTGACATATAGCTACAGCTAGATCTTCATTAATGAGTAGGGAAGCAGTAATAATTGGCGTTCGTCCATATCGTTCTTCGCGTGCGTTCAAATTAGCTCCAATCCGGGCTAGTAGCCGCAATTGATGGACTCTTCCATCGACGATAGCCTGATGAATTAATGCTGGCATTATGCTATGAACCGCTACTATCTAATTCACCGCAACTAGTTGGTTAGTGAAATGTTCTAAAATTTCAGTTACGATTAATGATGTCGCAATCTTTTCTCAGACATTGGTAAATCAAGAGCTGTAGTATCATAAATAAATAATGAATTCAGTTCTAGAAAGATGCGTAGTTTAGAAGCAAATTCGATGGTGGAGATTATAATCCAAGTGGGAAATACAATAACTGGTTGAAAGATGACTGTTAAAAGACAAGAAAGCTCCCTCACTTTTTTCTCCGTTGTTATTGATAAAGTGAATCTATTAATATCTTCTTAAGTTTTTTTTAACCTTCACACTATTGCAGATTTTTTTATGTTAACTTAACTGGGAGGGATTGATTCGATACCTCTTGATTATCGCCCCTATGTCTTGTAAGATTTTAAAATCTTGGGCCTCTTTCTAAATCACTACCGGTACGGTAACGGATCTTGAAGAAACGACTTTAAGGTTAAATTAAATAGTGGGAATCTACTCTTCTTAAACCAACCAATTATGCTCTTCGTGATGTAGCCATGTTGTCGTTGTTATCCTTAGTAACCATTCCAGTTAATAAAGATTTACTTAAGTTTAGCTCCAATTTAACTTTGTGTTAGCAATAAAGTGAGCCAATACTTTAATCTTGATTTTAAGTCTTATAGAACTCTTGTTAGTGCCATCCAACGCCAAGATTCAGTACATTACGCGTAAGGTTGATCGAATATCTTTCTTACAGAAAGAACTAGCGGACAAGTAAAAATATATTAATACAATATGGCTCCAATGATCCTATTGACTTTAATCCCGACCTTACTTTACAATTGATATTAACTGGTAACACAAGTAATTAGAAGCAAAAGCCTAGCTTTAATTTCTGTGTAAGAAAGTTTTAAAAAAATTGATAATTTTAAATTAAGATCATGAACTTAACTGAAGTCTAAATTTTATTTAAGCTATCGTATCTACCCCAGGCGAAGTAAGTACTCTCTGTATCCTTACTAAATGTTATTGCCCTATAGTTCGTCCTCTATTAGGAATAAACACTTAACGTTAGATTAATAAGTTCCTATACAGTAGTGAACGATAGTATAGTAGACCATAATCTCTTCCAAAAAACGATGGAAAAATAGGATAACGTGGCCTTTATGAATCCCTAGTGTCATTGATTGTTAAGGTAAAAAATGACATTAAGGAAATTATTATGTAGATTATTTACTTAAAAGCATGACAATGCTTTGGTACAATGCTTAAGTCATTTGATTGAGTATAATTGCAAGTTATTAATATCGTTAATGAAGTCGGTAACAGCTAATTGTATAGGCTTAATTGAATTGTCAAGCTAGTCTACAATTATAAGACAAAGTTATTGATCTGAGGAACATTGTTTCTCACTTATTGACAAATAAAATCTTACATTGAAGTAGTAAAGGAAAAAAATTACGTACAGGATAAGAAAAAGTTGCCCTGGTGTCATAGTCTTACCTGCTAATATTGTCTATCTTCATCCTAACACAGTAGACAAGATTTCACTCCCTTAATTGTTCAACATGGCCATGTTGTCTGTAAATAATAATTAATTTCTGCCTGTGAAATTTTGTTTATAGCAAATTACGAGAGCGCTAATATTATCCACATATTCAACTTGACACCAACATAATGATAGAGCACTCCCTGCATTAATTACAATTTTATCAATATTGCCATACTGGCAATTAAATTTACCTATTATCATCATGCAAGAAGGAATACATTACTTCTGATATATTAAAGTTGTTGAGTTTCTACCTCTCATGAATCTACCGGAAGTGTCGCTTTCGTAAACTGTGTTCAATGCAATTATCAATTGTGATTTAAACGACATGATAAGCATAATCACATCAATGCTAAACAGCATGACTACGAGTTTCGTAATTCTTAGATTGGTTAATCGGTTAATCTCAATTAGTTCATTCACCAATAAAGAGTAGTACTACATATATAAGTAAGACGCAACTCTACTTCTTGGGGGTTGTTAAGAGGGAGTGAGGAAAAACTCAACCATGATTTACAAATTTTACAACTTCTCAGAATTGTGAAGTAAAATCTTCTATAGATTTAAGTAACTTTAGATGGCTATTAATGAGATAATAACATACTCCTATTGTAGTATTTCTATGAACTAAATTTTAGACATACTAAGCTCAGTCTACATGTTCTGGTTTTAATTTGTAAACTAAAAACGAGTGCTGATACGTAATATCTATTCTTATGGTCTTTATTTCATCAAGTTAACTTGATGTTGGCCATTTATAAAAACGAAAGGTAAAATTTCATACTATCAAGTACAATATATCAGTTATTATAGTCTTGAATCAACACATTAACATAGCATCTGTGCTGGCACAGATCATAAAGAATGAGTAATGCTCAACAATTGGAAATTACGTAGCCGTCGCCGTCTGTCCTCAACCTAACTAAATATTATTACAGAAAGCAATGTTGTAGGACACAACAAAAATTTAACTTAATTACCGGGGAAAATGTATTTTCCATCTTATTAGATAAAAATGTACAAGCTTAATTTACTAAGGGATCAAAGATAATTTCCAACAAGACTATAGAAATTTACTAATATAAGGGCGAATTACCATAATCTAATTTGGAAAATCAGACGTCATCACAATGGCTACCAACGACACTATTCAATTTTAATCAAATCAGATATTTGTTATTCTTGCCAATGACATCATCAATCACGTAAAATGTCAATAGGATATGCTAATAGGTAGGTAGACAACAACATCAAATTTTTTCTAATAAAATTTTCTTTAGATTGTCAATTAGAAAAAATTAGTCTACTATTAGGTCAACAAAATGAAATATTTGACTGAATAAGATGTATGCTGTTCTAATAAAATAAATAACAGTTGCATTAGCAATGAGAAAGGATCAGAGGAAGACTATTCTATAATGACGGTCGCTCTTGAAGATTGCACTGTTAACCAAGATTAATATAAATATTTTGCAAATTGTTAGAATAGCATTGTATATAAATCAAACATTGCATTGAAGTTATAAATTTACTCCCTATATATCATTACTATTGTGCTAGAGTATAAAGTTCCATGTACAGCATTTTATTGAATTTATAATTTTTGCTGAATAAGGTAGAAACATTATTGCTAATCTAAATGCTTAAGTTTTCCAAAAAGAGCATGAGGCAAGGTTTATATTATGATAGTTTAGAATTGATATACGCGTATAATGAGTAGTCTTTAACGCATGTCTTATTGCGGAAGCCGTAGGCTTGAAATTGATTAATTGTATATGTTTTTGAAGAGTTCAGTGTGAATCGTAGATTATTGAAATAAAGTAGCGATCTAAAAGGCTAACGGAAAATGGTAGATAAACTAAAAAGGCCAATTCATATTTTGAAAAGGTTATAACCTTTGATTTACAATAATTACCCTAATCGTACATATTCATGATATCAATCGTTTCATACAGCGCAAAATTCCTTTAAAAATACCTACTATCTAAGAGTTACAAACAAGGTCTGATTAGGATCTTAACTATTAACCTACTGAATTAGCTTTGAAAAATAATTTTCATTAAGGGATTAAGTAGTTCTGTCATTATTTATAAACAAAAGGTACTTGGAATATATAAACCTTTACCGACATACAAGACAGATAATATCAAACGAATTAAAATGTAAATTTATCTAATAGCTAATAGAATTAGGTGGTGCGATCTTGTTGACAGTTGGAAAAAATTAATAAATTATGATATTAAAATTAAGTAAATCAGAGGCGGAAGGTATGATTGGTTGATCTATTCCGAATTGATAAACAGCTTTCGGTAACTTTGAACCTGTTTATTCTACATAAGATATCGAACATGCATAGATGAATTTTGATAAAACAAAAATAATTTTAAGTGGGGCTGTTGATCGGCGATTTAAATAGAATAAAACGGCGTAACAACATGATGGCATCATATTTTGTATCATTTCAACCAACTCATACTAGTTTGAGATATCAATATTGATAACATCAGAATCGCCAAAATGATTATAGCAATAACAAAATAGCCATAGACTAAAATTAGATTGTGACGTTACGGTCAAACTTAACTGAAGGGTGCGAAGTTTAAATTAGTTTGTTATTTGTAAAGCAATTTCAGATGAAAATATTAAAAGTAAACATTTTGTCATCATCAACCATCATGGAGAAAAATCATACTGTTAAGCCTGGTATTTGGATAAATCATCACCAGTACAGGCACTATCGTCGTATTGGTAGATGCATCTTGCGCCATAGGGTGCGCACGTGGACGACTCATATGAGCTATGGGAAGCCAAAGCTGTGCTACATACATATATAACCATGGAAACATATCACTTAGGGACATTCTTTACTATGTCGTTATGTAATCATGCTAATAAAAGTTGATAAAACCCCAGCAAAGTAGTGATTTGGGCAGGTGCAGAATATAAATTATTTATTTTGCAGGAAAATTGATTTAGCAGGAACTGACTGATCCGATTGCCCATACTGTACGGTGTCCAGTGTGCACGATCGTGTTGTAAATGGAATCAAATTATCGAAGGCCTGATTTATCTTATTCTAGCTAATTGTTCAAGCTTTACAAATACGCGGATAGATCCCCTAGTTAAGTCTGCCTGATAGTGAGCGTTACCAAATATTTATCAATATACTAGTAATATGGTACCTTTACTCTTTTACTTGCGATGTTTCCGTTAATAGGTACCTATACGTAACTATACGAGAGAGAAGCTACTTAGAACATAACCCCCATGTCCTATTTCTCTAGATTTAACTAATACAATACGCGCTTATTATCCTTCCGTAAAAGCACCATTACCCTATTACTTATCATTTAATAGTTAATGAACCGTTATGTAATTTTTCAGCTAGGTTTCAATGCGGTCATAGTACTAGATTTAGAGTATCATAGCCTACTACATACCTTTATTTAGCCGTCAACCTATTCTTTGATACTTTTACACTACTGCTTTAACTCGGAATCATAAATACATCTAACTAACAGTTGATTAAAGGGAAAATACCAGGATCTTTAGTGAATCATAGTAACTAGCCAACCTATTGTCACGGTGCGAACTACCGTGAAGAAATAGATATCTAAATTTGGTTAATATAATATAGTGATATTATATTACAACTAGTTACTTACAATAGGAATTACTCTAATTATAAATGTGTTACAGTAAATTTATTGCTGTGCTGTAATGTGAGCTGAAATGATTCTGTGAATGGACATATTGTAGTCCGACTGTGAAAAACTAGTTAGTAGATGTTCTCACCCAAGTATTTTTATAAGATGACTTGTGAATGTTAGCTGCTGTAGAAGGGTATATAAACCCGTCAGATAGTTGAATAAAGCAGTTCTCAATTGTATAGTTGTTTTAACGTAGAATCAAAGGCGTCTAAATTCTTGTGAGTAGGGATACTGAATCCCGGAGACTATAGAGATTTAGAGATTTGTTTTACGTTATCCTTGTCACGAAGTTGGTTTGTGACACCTATACTCTGATATTTCACTGTAGATTGCTACTTCAACTCTAAATCGTGGACTACTACGTACATCTTGACGGATAATTGATTAAAGAGTAAAATTTCAGGATCTTTAGTCAATCGTAGTAATAAACTCCTAAACCCATTTCTGAGACACTTTTAGATTGCTGCTTTAACACTGAATGATAGACTACTAAACGTATGTTAGCTAGTAATTGATGAAAGAGTTAATTCCTGGGACTAGCGAACCCTAGTAACTAGTCACTTACAATCAGCCTATACAGTAGAGAAACAAATCTTAATTTACTCCTATCAATTCATTATTTTTGTTTAATAATAATTTATATAATATGCCAAATATACACGTATATTAACAGTTGAAATAATTCAAATTTGGTGAATATGATAGCAACACACAGCTTCAGGTAACAAACTAAGTGAATGACTCATTGAGGCAAATATGAATTAGACCAATCTTTCATGTAGGTATAATGTCGACGATAATGAAGTTCATTGATTGTATCTAAGTTTTTTCTAGAAAATTACCCCTAATTCTCCATCACTCACAATGCGAGTGAAAGAAATTTATTAAAGTGAAGATCTTTTTGAATATGCAGTACTGTACTGCAAAGTTTCCATATTTTATACCAACTACGATACAAAATAAAGCAGTATTTTTAATCTTTCCAGTAGTCACTAGTCAGTAATGCAGTTTATAATAAGTAAATTTTATTGTTACTGTACCGGATACGATGATAAAATTTATCGTCACAAGTGTACCTGCAAATAA
Source organism: Trichoplax adhaerens (assembly GCF_000150275.1). NCBI lineage: Eukaryota > Metazoa > Placozoa > Uniplacotomia > Trichoplacea > Trichoplacidae > Trichoplax > Trichoplax adhaerens. The sequence goes on from NW_002060949.1 coordinate 3,418,518, forward strand.
AATTGCGGAGGGGAAAGGAACGCCTTCTACGATAACAATTTAAAGGTATGGTTGAGGAATCATCTTGTTCACCTATAGGAATCCAAGCGAGGTAGAATTGTATCTTATTGCTAGCCCTTTTTTTCTTGATCCGCTTTAACAGTAACGATAGAGTACTTTCCAAAGCTGTTAATCAACAACTGAAGCGCAGACAATCAACGTGCAGTTGCTCAGTATCTTGGAAATACGCATGTAATATTGATTATTACATTGAACTATGAAATATTGGACCTATACGACTGGCATTTAGCATCTGTCAGTTGCAATAGATCGAGAAGTATAACAATTTTTAGTATATTAGTGACTGATTGCTATCAGTACAATTTTGGAATAAAAATGCCGGAATCGCGCATTTTAAACGAAGCATTTGCCAAAAAGTAAATAGCTTAGAATTAACATTATTCGGAAATTATGCGAGAACAGTTCAACTGTTATGCTATATCGTAAGATTGTGCAAGCATTTCTACAGCCAAAGGGCACCATCCTATTTTAATCTTATAAATTAAGATCTTCTTCTGCAGTAGCGTTGGAATAACATTCGAGGATAAGATACAACATTGCAGTTGCACATTCTGTATGACTACACCTTATTACGAGTGCCTTCATATTCTTATTATAGCTAATCGGCATTCATACCGGTAGCTACCTCAGCGCATAAAAGACTGCGGTTGAGAGTTCATTCTAGGTATAGACATGGTGTACAGTACAGACGACCATACAAATTGTATAAATACAAATATCACATTGATAATCTTCAAATGCATACCATAAACAGTGAATCATTGCAGTAATATTTTCACTGCTAAAGCGTGAATTGCGCGTGCATGAGAGGGAAGAGAAGAACCTTATTTAGAACCGAAAGACGAACAGCGCGTTCCTATATAGCCACACGTCTCGGGTTATAACTTATGAGCATCCGTGAGAGCTATTAGCCACTGAGTCTCTCCTAATTTACAATAGATATACAACTCGAAAAAAGAAGAACGTCTTTTGGGGGAGGAGGAAGAGAGAGAGCTTAAGAGTTCGAGGGAGAAAGTACAAATTATTTCTCGAGTCCTCTCATGGACTGCCAGAAGAAAATAGCCTACTTGCAGTGAGCTCTTTGATGAAAGACATCTGATAGACTGACAGACAGATGCACCGAAATGACAGAGCTATGACTTACAGTACTGTACAGACTATACAGTACTTTGTACACTGTCCAGTACAGTGCAGTATACTGTAAAATGGGAGGAAATCGGTACGAAAATAATCGGAGATCGTTGACTCTATAAACTTCCTTATGTTGTATCTACTGTTGCGTACACTACATATCAGCGAAGGTAGATCGAACTAGTGACGATTCAACCATCCCGTTACATCGTTATCGACATTGAATTCCATGAAGAAAATGGCCACCATGGATGAAGAAGAAGCTTGTCCAGAATTAGTCGAAGACGATGGTAGCAAAATCCCTGTGACTATTATTACTGGATATTTGGGTAAATTGATATCCTAACGCTGTTAAGAGTCATTTCACCGGATTCTATACTGCAAAGTGATAAAATAGGAAGTGCAGCAAGGAATAAACCAATTATAATGTGTAAATAGTTGCAGTTGTTATTGACAGTCAATTGAAATTAGGTCTCCATGTTCTACTTTACATTATATCATTACAGCAGTATTATTGTAGGATTTGACCAGAAAGAGTCTTTGATAATATCTGTAATGACCTGCTGTAGACTAAATAGAATGCTTTCGTAGGACTGCATAAAGGAACAGAATGAAGCTAGTAAGAACTATGCTCCATTTGACTCCATAAAATCACAAACTGCAAAATTATTTTAGTTATCCTTGACAATAAAGTATAGGCTTACCTCTGTATAGTAAAAATTGGACTACGAATACTATTTGCAATGCCAGTAATGTTTCATGGATTAAAAAAATATGATACATTTCTTGTCTGTAAAGAGCATGATAGAATTAAAGTAGAGATATTAGTTCTTGGCTTTATCATAAATTTTTACGAGGTGGAGATGTACCCTTATGCTTGATCTTGTTGCCATCTGCATTACTAGACCGCATAGTCCATGCAAATTGAAGATTGCAGATAGCATTATTTCATCCATTGTAAGAAATACGTTGCAAGATAGATCTTCTTCTTTTAAACTATGTATTGTAGGTACTAGAATAGATTTACACCTGCAATACTAAATTAATGCTCAATTGATCATGATCAATGTGCTGTAGACGTAATTTCATACTTTTGAATTAAACTGAAACGATATTGGTCTAGATGTAGCAATAGGATCAGACAGCAAAGTTTATACTGCATACAAGCATACATTCGATTCAGTATATGTACCTATCTTTTCCTCCACAATGGAGGCAACAGTACAATAATACTAGTAGGCGAAGTAGCAGAACCAGAATGTTATTACTCGACTGATTATTACAAAATGTTTCCAGTCACGATTCCATACATTTGCATTACTGCAGGTATAAAAGTAGAAGCTGACGAGAACTCACGCTATTCCCAATTTACCATAAGATTCGTGTCGTATATTTGACTTGTGCTTTCGATTAATGCAGGCGCAGGAAAGACCACTCTACTGAATTACATCTTAAATGAACAACATAACCGACGAATTGCTGTTATTATGAATGAATTTGGCCAAGGTGAGCTACTTCACGAAAGGATTATGTTAATTTTTTATTATATTAAAGGCCGGAGCTACATTTCAAGTAAAATAAAACTAATGCTACATCTAATACAGCACTTCAAACTTGTTTTACGGTCGACAATCTGTAGTGGACATGATATATCTTGCCTTTTTAATATGGATAATATTGCAAAAGTACTAATTTTGCAAACAACTTTGGTACACCTAGCAGTTATACTTGATTTTTAAGAACCTTGGTAGCTGCTGTCAATGAGTTTATGAGTTATTTGCACCTTAAAATTAGCTTACTTTTCCCTATCAATGATAATATTGAGGTCGATTAGGTAGGCAACTCTATCGTGCTATTAATATAAGAAGCGATATTACAATATTTTAGTAATCAATCATTCGCGTTACTCAATAATATTTTAATAACTTTGGAATGGTATAGCCCTGTGCTAGATGAAAATGTTGGTAATATCTCCAACAAATCTCTAATATTTGTTGCTGCTCGCATAGATAGAATAATTTGCAATACAATGTCACATTTTATTTATAAATACCCTTAGTTCCTTATTACTACAGCAGCATGCAATCATTGTAATGTTACACTTCAGCTAAATTATAGCTAAGTTTGTGCTAGCAAGTTAGGGAATGAAGATGTTGCAACACCAATTTCTGCTTATCTATTATTCTACCAAAATATGTAGATATTTTCTGATGATAACGAAATAATGATCATATCATTTATTTACTCAAAAATACTGCAGGCGACTCCATCGAAAAATCAATGTCTGTTGGACAATCTGGAGAGTTATTTGAAGAATGGTTAGAATTGCGCAACGGGTGTTTATGCTGTTCAGTTAAGTGAGTATAAACAAACTATGCTTTGTCCAGCCCCCGTATAGTAAAGACACCACATTTATAATTAATTCTTTTTACGTATATGGTTCGCTATTTGTTAGTATAATCACAAAATGATTAGAACAGTAAATAGAGAAATCATATAAGCTTGTCAATGGCAAAAATCTGTCTTAAACTCGTGATAGTACACTATAATTGCAAATTTGAATGAGAGGCGTAGACAAATATCTCATATGTCGAATATGTACCCTTATTCGAATTTTGATCGTTAAAACCATAGAGATTCTGGAGTGAAAGCCATTGAGAATTTGATGGAAAAAAAAGGAAAATTCGATTATATTCTACTCGAAACAACTGGCCTTGCAGATCCAGGTGATATTTTCTTATAGAAGCCGATTTCTCTTTCGTAGATAAACTATATACGAACATATGTACACTTTACCTAGGTGTGCCAAGCACTTATATATATGTTAAAAATTGCACTAATCAATTTTGATTTACCTTAGGCCCCATTGCATCAATCTTCTGGCTTGATAGTGAACTCGGATCTGAGATCTATTTAGACGGTATTCAGTTGTTGATCGTAACGACTTTGTTAAATTTCACTACGTAATGGTTGAAACTTGATTAGTTAACTATTATTTTCCTATTTACGCGTATAGGCATTGTAACGTTAATTGACGGTAAAAATTGCCTTAGGGTTAGTTCAACACTAAATTATGATTCACAGTAAAATATCGTGTCAACGAGCTATTTATAGATATTGCTTGATAGACGTAGAAGTGATATCGATAAACTTTAATAGAGTTTAGGTGAAGAAAGACCCAAAGGAATAATAAATGAATGCGTCAGGTAACTCATTCTTATACCACAGTGTAATATAAACAACGTAAAAAATAGCATCTAAATTATAACATCGACTATGGAGGTTCTAAATGTAGTTTTATGCATCTCGATTTCAGATAGATTTTGTTCTTGAAAATCTAATCTTTTCATGTCTTAATATCTCCAGACAGATAGCTTTAGCTGATTTATTGATTGTCAACAAAACAGATCTAATAGAAGAAGACGAGTTAGTAAAGTTGAGATCAAGTATCAGGTGCCTTTTAACTCGTATACATCCAATGCCCCCCTCCAACCAAAATTTTACGTAATTGAGATTGTGTATTGTATCTATGCAGGTCCATGAACAGCTTTGCTAACATTATAGCAACTAAACGGTCAAGGTAATATAAAAACTGGTTGTTTTAGCTATAACTGTTTGGTTTTGGCAGATCATACATTAGTATAGCTAAGTCGAACGTATATCATGTGTTGATAACTGTGCCCCATATATGATCGTACTGTTAGGGTTGATTTAAATTCAATTCTCGACCTCCACGCTTTTGATTCGAAAGACAAGTGAGTGGCTTCAATAAAATATTTTGCCCTGTAAAAATAAAATTACAAGCGATAAGGATAAAATCAATTTATTTATCTAAGTGGGTTAGAAATTCTATCCAGTAGATGGTCTGATAAGGATACAACTTCTACCAGTATAAGTAATCATCTCGAGCAAGTTAGTACGGTTTTAACATAGAAACTGTAATGAACTGAAACTTGTATAGTCAATGCGTTTCTCAACTGATGTGATTATTTTTCTCTTTCAAGAATGTCAGCACCGCTCTGATTGAATTCGAAGGAAATATAGATTTGGAACCTCTAGAGACATGGTTGCAGGTTAGAAATGTAATAGTTAGTTAAAGTTGGTTTATAAATACAGCCTTTCTGTTATACTTGCATATCAAATATTAGTTTGCGATCATCTTAATTCATAGGATTTACTATGGGAAAAAAACATCAAAAATAAAAACAATGAAGTAATGGAAATTTTGCGTTGTAAGGTAACTCAGGAATGATATATTTTTATCGTCTATCAATAACCATTTTTAAAAATGTTTTTCTTCCGTCGTCTTTGCATTCAATTGGCATTATTTGCCCAGCTAATTTGTCCTTTTCATAAATTTTAATACTTCATTTAATTCTCGTGCATGCAGATTTAACAAATTCATGAATTAAATAAATTTTTATACAATTCATTCTGTAAATAACCTATACTCTATACGCGCTAAATACATCTTATAGTAATTAGTCTCTCCTGTGTGTCATTTAATTTCGTATAGCATATTGAGCTATTATTATCTAATTAAAAGATTTATATCACTATTATGAGTGTGATACTATATAGTAACATCATTAAATTAACTTATGTAGCATAACACCAAATTCATACGTGTAGAGTTGCTAAATAGTACAGCATACGGGTATAGCTTGTTATATATGCTTATCGTAATTAAATTGTAACGGATATCATATATCCTATATTATTGCAGCGATATCAAATGTGATCTTATTTGGAAATAATTGATTTTATATATATTAAAGTATAATGTATTATCACCTTCCTGCTATATCAATCAGCGAATATCGCTCAGCTGGAAGCAGTTCATTTGAATCTTTTACTGAAAGTGATTATTTTATTCAGTAAAAATTATATTATTATTAAGTTAACGTTGGAACCATTTTGGATAATTAATACAGGAACTTCGATTAGGCGCATAGATCAAATTAGCTTTAATTTTTTCCTGGAAATTGACAGGCATTGATCTAGTATATTTGCAGCAATATGTATCAAACGGTATCTTCCAAGATATCTGACCAGAAATAATGACTTATTTGCTACTGCCATAATAATTACTTAAGAAGATCAGTAATCGAATTAGATAATGAAATCGAGGTGATCTATTAGTTCTGTAATCAAATCAACCTCTCAATTATTTGATGAGAAATTTCCATCTTCTTCTCTTTTAATAGTTACTATACAGTACTATAGTACTATATTTCTAATTTATCTTCTTTTGAAAGAAATTTTTCGAATATTAACGAGCGTCTTAACCAATACAGTAAATTTAATCTGATGTTCTGATATCGCAGGGTCAGTTATCAAGTAGGGGTTGTGATAAGCGTATACTATTCCAAGCTGTGTATGAATTATATGACAAGGTAGAAACTACGGAGTGGTTAGAAAATGAAAGAAGAATCAACAAATTAGTTTTTATCGGTAAGTCATGCAGAACTTTACAGGTTCTATTCCATTGTAGCAAATGCACCTAGTTAATGTCAGTCTTTATATTCGATCCTATTACAATTATTATATCCAGTATATTAATACTAGAAAATTTAATTATATTGCTGGACTTAATGAGTCCAAAGGATAAATAAAATGTTAGTTGAAGAGCTAATAGCGTAAACAATTATTGTGTGACAAGCTAATTTAGTTCATTATTTATTTTGTTAGAGTAAACTGTCGCTTAATGATTCCTCATTAAAGTTAAACATGAATATGACATTTTGCAGCCTTACAAAGATGCAGTACTCAGTATTTACACTATCAGTATTATATATAGTATAATTTATAAATAACGTAAATGCGCAATTTTTACAATACTATATTCTTAATGCGGTTGAACTAGCAGTACTTATAGTTTCATTAAATTCTGTACAGCGTTGATAAAAACAAGTTACCAGTTATATAAAGTTAAATATACTCGTGTCTTCTCCGTAAATACAGTAGAATTACATTTATTTAAGGAAGGTTATTTTTGATGACCTCTATTTAATATCAGGTGATTGATCTTTCATTTAATGATATCCTATAGATATTACTGCAATACAGTAGTTGAAATGGTAAGAGTCTATTTAAATACATATAGGATAATTTCTCACTTTAGTGCCAATTTACTCCAAATTAGGGGAGATAATGAAGTAAATTAGCATTTCAATAGGGCTCCAAATCGTATTATGTCATCACGAAGTTTTGTTAGTAACATATTGTTATTACTTCAATTCTTTTCAAACTTTACTAAAGGAGCGACAAGTACTATATATAACATATATACGTGCACATAGATTACTAATTTGATAATAATGTATGGAAATCGCCTAGTGTCTACAGTTTTTTCTACACCGTAAGTTGGAAAATCAGCTCTATCTTCAGCTAAGACTGTATCAAGATGATATATATATACTAAGTGTGCGATTGGTTATGATTTAATTTACTTTATTTCAATGCATTACTGTGTTATCCTAGTTAAAATTACACGTTTTTATTACAAACTTAGTTTAGAAATAAATTATGATTATATCACACAATAGCGTAATCGCTGTTATTGTTATTTTTTATTAGCAGCTTCTTAAATCTAATAACTGTGATGCGATGTTTTTTTCGTCTCATCGATTTCGCATTTTTTTGTTTTCTCTATTCATACTGATGTTTGCACTATGGCGCCTACTGTAGTCTATTTTAATTATCATAACTTTATGCTATTATTATCGAGATTGAAACAATTAATTAATAGATGGAAACGACTATTTAATTAAATTTAATTGACGGAGTGAACATCAAAGTTTAAATGTTGACGCAGATACGGCAAATATTATGTTAGTTATCTTTGTTTGGTAGAAATATTGACGACAGAAAGCTGTTTTAACCTTCTTACTATTAACTTTGATCATAGTATAGTTTATATTTGATAGAATTCCTCATTAATTGATATATATAATACATAAGGTAGAAAAGTTAATATCATACTACTCAACTTCGTTAAATGTTTTTATCTTCTTTCTCTGTTTAACGGCTATCTACTGCATTATGTAACTCCACCCCGTTTATCGTAAATATGTAGCCGTAATCAATCGAATCAGGCTCAATTACTATTATTCTTCCCTCCATCTAAACTCGATTATTAACTTGAATCATAGCTTTACTAGTAGGTGTGGCTATTTTAGACGGAAAACTCTAGCACACAATAACGATTTCTTATTGTGTTTACGTTGTAACACTGAAAGTTTTTTCTACCACTCGATTACTTATGTTTTATTTTAATTGGTTTATATTTCCATGTTAAGACAAGTTCAGTTGACAGTATTACCATAGTGAAGTATTTTTTATACAGATCGAAGCGATTCTTAAATACGTTTTACATCTTTTTTATGACATTAATGTTTATTACGATTGTAACTATTTTTCCGTGTCAAGCTCTGTATTGATCAATACTACCACAGCATTTTTTATCGTTGCATACTAATGTCGGCAACATGCATTATCTAGTATGTCCGCTCTGTGTGATATCAAAGTCCAAGATATACAGTTACGGCTTTCTTTCTCTATCGATATTAATTTTTTTCTATAAATACAATCATTAATTATTGTAATAATGATAATTCTTCTCCTATTGCTATTTATGCGACCTGTTTCCGATTAGAATATATCCTTATTTCAATGCATTTGATATTAAATTAAGTGTTAGCTAAAGTTATCTTCCCTTTTTCTCTTATATTTGGAATTGGTACTTTATAGGCAGAAATGTGGATCACGCTATATTAGCCGAAGGAATACAACAGTTTATTCTTAATTGATAGATAAAATGAATTAGTCGTTAGGCGCAATTGATCGTTTTAACAATTATGTGGATAACAGAAGAAAAGAAAGAACTTGTTTAATAAATAAGTGACAGTACACATAGTCATAATTAAGGAAACAATAAAATTGAATACAACTATTTACTATAATTATCATTTACTGTTGAAGTAAATGATTTGATAGTCGTAATCGAGCGGTTAAGATATTAGGTAGAGAGTATACATATAAATGAGAAATGTGATGCACCGGTTAGCTCACAGCGTAACATCAACCATTTTTAGAGAAAAATTAATTTTTCAACTTTCGACAATTCATCTCTTCACCATTATATACTTTAAGTTAACCTATTTTATTCGTTAATAAATGTAATTATTGTCATCTAAACTTACCTTTAGGTGATTAGTACTATAATGATGATAATGTAATCTTCATTCGATTTATAGCTAACTGACAAGTATTGTTATTATAGATGAAGATGTTTTAGTTTTATTTCATTAGTGTCTTCCTTTCATTGATCTATTATTCTTTTGTATTATGTATATTATCCAAATTCAGGAAAGGTCAGTTAATGAAGAATGATGGCATGATAGAGTAGAATAATGTTACTTCTACTGTTGTACAACACCCTTATTACCGGACGTATTTTATCCATTATAAATTAATTTAATGAAAACTCTATTATCAGATGAATTGGTTGATATTTTAGTCTTGATTGCTACATATTATAGTCCAAATTATCTATCAACTGTAGTAATTCATAGCTACTGATGACAACATTATTCAATAAAAATGTATCAAAAACTACCTACAGTATACATAGTAATGAGGGGGAGGTGGAGTATGAAAAAAAACATTTTAAATCGTCATTATTGTGATATAACTTTTGTTCTACTGGGTTTATCTTTTCATAAAGTTAGACTATGCTAGATAAGTTAGTTTTATTAATTTGACTATTTAACTAATAGATCCTTTTTAGTATTGTAGCACATAGGTACGAATTTATAAAATCATCATAGTATTTGCCTTATCCTCTTCAACTTGATATAATGATAATGTCATTATTGATTGACTTACTTGACTGTCTTGCAATTTATTTGTTTTCAACAACTATTAATCAAATTTAGTCGCAATAGAAGATAGAAAAAGGGTGATAATTTAAGGATGTAGTAGGCTGGAATATCGAGAAGGAAATTAGAAAATTTTAATGCTAACATCATTAACTTCAGTGAAATTAAAATGAAAGAAAATATTATTTTTTTGACGTCGTTTGATTAGGTTTTTAATTCTATTGCTTGTCAATTTTCTCTTGGTCAACAGCAAGTAAAAATTACAGTTGCAATTCTGTCAATCTAATGATAGAAAATTTAATTAGATTGATTCGATTGCATTGAAAGTAATTCGATTAAGTTTGCGTTGTTCGAGAAGGGCAAAAATGTTTAACCGATGAAGAAAAATAATTTATTACATTAGCAATTAGATTGTCCAAATGAATGATTTTAAAAAATAAGCTAATGGGAGGCAAGGATAGTTAAGATCAATGATGAAATTAATTTATAATAAATTTAATGTTGAACTATTGGATGGAAATAAAAAATAATGATCAAGTATTTTAAGGGAAATAAACTTATGATTGTTGATTAGGATAGACTTGAATGATGCGTATGATCAATTATACCTATTTTTTGTCTAAAATACGAATTAATTTTGATTGATTCACGTGAAATAACTGAAATATTAGCCAGTACTGACTATAATAGCCATGAAAGGGGATTGAAAAAATGGCTAAGGTGATTAAAGATGTAGTGATAGGTAAGAAGTGATTTTTTTTTAATTTATTGAAATCATGATGAGTAATATTTAGATAAGCGGGTAAATAGACGAGACGATAATAAGAACAAGTTGATGTTAGTCTACGGTAGGTTAAAAGACAGCCGCCTTTTGTCCATAGTATTTTAATTATTTTATGCACACATTTGAACTTGATAACTACTTAGAACTGTTTACCTAAATATCAAAGACAATCAATTCTGTTTAATATGAGACATCGATGTTTAATATCATGCTATTTATTTAATTTGTTGAAAGACTTTAGCCATTATCTACTAGTTTGCGTGTCTGTCTTGATCTTACTCTAGCATTTATTTGTATCTTCTTTACTCTCATATTCCCTCTCGCTGCCATGATCGATCTATCTTTCTTTTCCTGAGCCTATTGTTTTATTATTGATGCTACTCTTCAATCGATTGCCTAATGCATTTTTCTATCTATCAACAAATCAGTATTATATGTAGACGTAGACGACAAAACAATACTTTTAGCTTACTTTACCCCTGTTGAATATAATAATAAGAAAGAAAATGTTGAACTTAGTTAGAAATAATTTCAATTTCTTGTATTTATCTTGTTCTATTTGATCTTTGACTAGTTGTCAACTATCGTCATCTAATTAAAATAAATAAAATCGATATAAAAATGATGATGTCTATCTTATCTCATGAATCACTGATAATCAGAATTGATTACAGCTTACTCCTATGAGAAAAAAATAACAACTTGCTACGATTGTGAATCATTAGAGCTAAATAATGAAATTACCAAGAGGGTAAAAACTACTCTAGGAAAAAATAAAATGAGTAACGGACAAATAGAGAAAAAATGTAAATAAGAATGACAAACTGGCAGACTCTTTACCGTCTATGTTTGTCTAACATATTTCATTTTGAGTTAAGTGTGAAAATAAATAGAAAATGCCGTCCATTTTTTACGGGATAATCGTTTGTCCGTTTAACTTTGAAAATTAAATTCAACAACAAGATCAATCTATCTTGAAGAGGATAAGCTAAATCATTTAGAGTGAAATCGATCGATCGATATTATGATATGATGTCATAATTATCAATTGAGATAGAATATGGACGTGAATGAGATCAAGTTAATTAACTGCAACTATCCTTCGTCTTCAACTTAACCTATAATTTACCTATTAATATGATCTTTATCCCTTCCTTTAACTCGATTAGAGTCATTATGTAAATTATTGTATGCTTGATTAGCAGAATGATGACGCTATTATAGAAAAAGAATTCCACACTGTGTGGAGATATCACTTAAGGCTAAATTAGAGTTCAAGGATTGAAAAGAAAATAAACTACAATCTAATCATCAAAGAGGAAAAAGGTGGAGAATTAACAACAAAAAGAAAAAAAATGAGGGGAAATGAAGTAACTTTATCCTATCAATAGATGTAGTTAAATGATGCTAAAATAAAATGCAACAACAATAATAATCAAGACGAGAATTGAAAAAATAGCTATACATTAAATAGAAAGAAAAGAAATGAATGGACATCAACTTCTTCTCTTTTTGCCTTGTATTTTTTTTTGCCACTGTTGAATTCATGACAATATCCAGACATTTCTATTGTCATCTTTATTTTTTATACTTATATGATGTTAATTGATTCACCTGAGGGCTTTGTTCTAGCATTTTTTATACTCTAAATCGATTGGCATTTTCGACTTAATGTGCCTGTAACCATTTGGCCTCCGCCCCGGCTCGAACGCTATGAATAAGAGCATCTTGTCTTGACTCGTTGTGTCATATACTTTTGTTTACGCCAACAGTTCAACAAGAAGTGGTTAAGAAGAGGAAAAAGAAAGATTGATTATCATTTCCTTCATGCTGCCTACTGTCTACATATGATCAATCATTGATCTTCGCTCGCGCGCGCCTTCAACGTAACAACTAGTCTCTATTCTTCCACATCGGCTATCATCGATTATTCTTCAACCAGCAACTATTTCATCCTTTGATTGAAATTTTCCAGCTATTACCTATCCAATCTACTGCTTAAGATTCAAATTCTTCTTAACACAAGTGGTAAGTATCAATAATTTGTTTTATCATCCATTAGCTTATCTTCTATTCAATTGCTATTGAAAGCCTATAAGATAAAGATTCCCATCATGATGATGAATAGGATTGATTGAATGATGATATCTAGCGTTTATAAACCTTTACTTTTCTCCAATGCTTACCCTTCATGCAATCCAAAATTCACCATTCCATTGACTAACCACGCAAACATATCATGTATGCTATTAAAAAATAGGATATTGCTATTCTTTACCTTATTCGATTACAATTTAGATCAATCAATCAATGAGCTAATGTATCCTTCCTAGTTTAATTTATTTGCAAACAGAAAAATAGACTCTGTAACTTTATTACCGGATATCAATTATCCGATCACATAATTTACCGATACAGTAGATCATGTTGCTATCCCATAGTAGAAAATAGACTCGATAAGATTGTAATTGCTCAATAGTAATTTATATCATCAGTCAATCATCACAGATTAATGCAAATATTTTGGGGGAATAACTTCGCTTTTCCATTATCGTCTACTGTTTAATTTCATGTTGATCTCGATCCATTAACTATCTTTATTGACTAATAATATGGTATTTAACAAGTAGAAACCAAGTATTAGACCTCATTGACTATTTTAATCGTTTTACTTTGGATCGAAAATTACTATTACAGCTAGAGTTGAGTGGAGAATTTATTCAACATCAACTCGATGACTATTGAGTCGAGTTGATATTAATCAAAGGTAGCAGCTATGCTAATACCGATTATCATGGCTGGGCAAATGGAGCCATACACCATCATCATTTTCATCCTTTTGCATGATGATTTCAACAGTAACCAAGTCTTACGCTTTCCTCTATTTACACTTGATGTTTATTATACCATTATGCCTGCCGATAGTAGAACTCCTTTTGTCCAATTGGCATCTTTTTTTTGTTAGCCATTTGCCAACAATTCTTACTAACTGATTATAATACAAAATATGGACTTACTAATCACCGATCTTTACAACGTTTACCTTATGTATTGTCTCCAGTTTGGATTGTTACTATTAAACTTCGATTCCGTTATACTACCACTCTATCTATGGCGCTTTGTAGGCACCCTACTTACAATTTAATCATTTCAATAACTCTCTCTAGTAGTTTGTATTATACATAGACAAATTAAAGATTTCAATTTTTATATTAGTTAAATTGAATCACGCTGATATTTACATCTACGATAATTTAACTTAATCAACGGGAGATCGATCGCCAGCTTATTGATATGCAAAATTAAATATAAAACCACTATGCTATCGTGGACCAAAGTTCCTCTGTCTTAATACTTATTCCCATTTTAATAGCTATCATGCATATACAAGCTAATTGTTGTAGGTTTTAGCAGTTTACGATAAATTTTCACAGTATAGCAAATGATTCAAATCAGTGACTTGTATTTCGCTCTGAGTGCTGAAATGGACCGTAAATTAGAAAAAAAAGTCTAAAATAGTCAAAGGCAATGAATAATCTTGTTACTAGATTCATCAGCTTTCAAACAGTAAATTATGAAAAATAATCCCATTCTTCCCAGCGTTTCGCCAAAGTATAATTTTTATGTTTGCGGAACGCTGATTCTTCCTTCTTTTCGATGGTAAAAAAACACGTAGAAAAATGAGAAATGGCTTTATTGCCAAAATTAATAATGTAATTACTGCTGGTCGGTAATAATTTGCCTTTCAAATTAATTCATTATCGGTGGCTAATAATACATATTCCTATTCAATTGGGTGATAGAAGGAGATCTTCCACCCCTCTTAACATTACAAAACCGAATAGAAGATACAACGACTGCCCTTCACTTTGGATTAATTCATTATAATTATCAGCGATGGTAGATTAATTAGCAATAGGCTATCAATTACCCTAGTCACATTTACGAGCTATCCGATTTGCTAATTCTACGCTATTCTCTCCAATTTCTTAATGCAGTAACAATGAATACTGCTGTACTCCTTAACTCTTACTTTTATTTCTTATTTAACCCCTATTACGGTAGATAGCGGCAGCAGAAAGAATAGCCTTACTCTTCTTATCCCTCATTTTGGAAAGCAGTCATTACTACCGTTAACAATCGCCTTAATCTTAATTTCGCCCTTTACTCTCTAGTTATGATAGCCTCGATATTGACGAAAAAGGAATAGAGCTCTTCTCTCTTATAGCTAAAACAGATCGGCTGTCTTGTTAAATAAATCCTACCATTTCTTTTACTGCTTCGTAAGCTATATTACTGTGGTAATAGAATACAAAAAGTGATTTTGATGCAATATCGAGGTTAATACTGACGAAAATAATATTGATGGCGTTATGGATGTGTAGAAAATTTTAAACATCGAGTTGAATAGAAGAACAAAAATAACTCCTGTTAGTTAGATTACCAAATAAAATAGGATGAAAACATTTATAGACATTGAGAAAAATAACATACATGAAATTTTCAAGACAACATAACAACTTGGGTCTCATCGTCCGTTGATTGTGTAAGCTATTGACACCTGCTATTCTATAACAACATTCCCATCTTTCAATAAATTATGACAGATAGACATTTTATTGGAGAAGATTTTCAATTACTCGTAGCAATATAGCTCTTATCATTCTTTACACAGCATAGAAAATAGTTCTTGTTTGCACCAAGCATTTTTGCTATGTTGTTTTCTTTTGAAATGCTCCCTTATTGAATGCAAACTTTCCTCATTCACCTTGATCGTTATTCAAAATGAACTCTTTCGCAGTCGTTGATGACTGTCAAGAAAAAATAGACATTTTAAATAAGGTTTAAGATATCTTTCGGTAACTTAAATGATTGCATGTCATGAAATGGATAAAATACAGTAGTATCAGTAATCCGAGCATTACCAAATATGCCCAATCGACAATGCTAAGAGCAAAACTATATTTAGTTAGATTGTTTGCTTGGATCAATTTCAATAATTTCCCTTACTTGTCCAGTGTAAAATCAATAGTTATCGTTCCTTGCTAATGGACTCTTTTTCCCCTCATCTATTTATTTTCTATACAAATAACCGTATAATATCTTAATTGAGATTCAAAAATTTCAATATTTTCAGTTTTGTATTTCAAAGGATTATTGCAATTGTCATTTCCCCTACGTACACCTAAACTATCAATAAGTTTGGACCTGATTCGATTTCAAGCCACCTCAGTTGCTTACTTTGCCTATGATATTGATTTATTAAGCTAAGGCTTAAAGTTGATTCGATTTTATGCCACTATAGGTAGATATTATTCATGATATTCCTTTCTTAATGGGTTGACTATCAAGCCAATTAAAATTCTACTTTATCCATGATATTTCTTTCTTAAATTCGTTGACTAAAGGAATGCAGGCCAATCAAAAATTCTACTCTATCCTCGAAATTCCTTTCTGAAATGGATTGAGTAGCAGAATGCTAGCTAATAAAACTTTTACTCTACCCATGATATTCCTTTCTAAATGGACTGACTGGCAGGATATTAGCTTATAAAAATTCTACTTGATCAATGATATTCCTTACTTAATCATATGAGTTGACTAGCATAAAATTCTACTTTCCCTACAATATTCCCTTTTGATTAATTGGATTGACTAGCACGATGCAATCAAAAATTTTACTTTGTCCATGATATTCCTTTCTTTAGCGGATTAACTACTTAGTATGATGCAAGGTATAAAAATTCTATTTTATCCATGATATTGCGTTCTTTAATTAATTGACTAGCGAGCCAATAAAAATTCCATCTCCGACATTTAAGGCTGTTATTGTAAGGTAACGGTGAACATTCTATTTTTTCCTTATTACCGCCAGGATTAGCGAGTGATATTAAGTTATCCTTGAGCCATCAATTAAATTTGTTATTTCATTAATTTCTTATCGTTCTAAACAAGACAAAAGATAAAATGGAACCACTCGTTATTGCTGTTGGCTATCCTATTGATGTCAAAATAGAGTTAATGAATCGATTAGAGACATCAATCATATTCCACTTACTTAATTAAGGCAATTACCATTGCAATATACACTTTTCTATCTTTAAAATACGAAACAACGCGATAATTTGCAAAGTGATTTCTCTTCCTGATCAAATTATTGATCCATTCACGACTAGCGCTATAGAATAAACCTTTTTTCGTGGATTTCTATCGGTAGAGTAGAGCTTAAAATTGTGGATTCTATCCGCCTCGATACCTTCTATTCTATGCTCTGTCATTGTTTTATTTTAAATGTTGCTATTCAAATCCTATTTTGCAAACTAACTTCCTTGCAATTATCTCCGACACTCTATAGTATTTCTTATTACGGATTAATCAAGAAAATAAAAAAGAATGTCGTAATCTTCTACTTATTACGCTTAGTATTCTTTTCCACTTTTATTGACATCTTCCCCTTAGATTGATATCAGTTAAGATTTATATTTCAATGCAAAGGAATGATCAACATAGAAAGTGAATTTATTGAGTAATGAATAAGTAGCATCTACTGTTGATTTTTCTCTCCATGGATTTTCTTGCCATTCGCTAGAGTTATTCTAGAGTGGCTATCCAAGCTATACCTTGGACAATCTATCTAATATCATTGGATAGGATAGTTATTGCTGTGATCCATATCCTTTCAGATTTGTTTCTACCCTTTTCCTTACCTTGACCAATAACGATAGGTTGAAAGATGCTTGCTGCAATCTTTCTCATCATGACGATGGCACCCTCTACCCCATCTCGTAGACTGATTTATTCCATTCCCTTACATCATTTCTGATTAATTTCTGTTTGTAGAATAAAAATAACCAAGCGTCATTTTTTACTATTTTTTCAATAGCGAAATCGATTTAATTATCATCAAGTTACTATTGGATAAAATGATATTTTTTTCACTTGACTGGTTTCGTTTTATTGTCTTCCGTTGATCAAGAGAGTCGATTGACTATGATCAATTTGCATCAAATATGGAACAATAAGTAGCTTTCTTCTTTCTCGATTAAAACCGCATCAAGTAGAGCAAGCATCATTGATTGTTTGTTTGCTTAGATTGTATACTTATTCACATAGTTTACAGGCTTTGAAGGGAGCTTATTTAGATTAATTATTAACTAATTTTTAACATCGTATCCACTTGAAATTTTTTTTAAGCACGATCGTAAAATCTCAATAGTCCATTCATGCGAATACTTTCGATCTACCTTGGCTTTCTTCTTGTTTTTCTCCTCTCCTTTACCATTGCCTAGTATTCCTTTTATCCCATGTCCAGATAAGCGTCTTCAAAAACTATTGATCAGACTGTCGCAAGCTAAATAATTTGATCAACAACAACAACAGTGTGAGCAAATTTTATTTGATTTCATCATCCAAATATATATCTAGTGTAGAGCTGTGTAAATATTGACGCATTCCTCTTCGACATTGCTTTTATTGGATCTATATCACGCGTAAGAAAGCCTTAACTAAATGTAAGAAGTATCAATATGAATATCATGATCGATCAAGCATTTACAATCAGCTTGATTAACACTATTTTTTTTTTCTCATGCTAACTCTAAGTAAAGACAATAAACTTATTTAGGGAAAATTGAATTCGGAAATTGAAATTTTTTTGAAACGTTTATTGTAATGTTTAGGTTATCTTGACGAATTAAATAACCAATTCAACAACTTTCTTTGTCATCCGTTTGATATTACGGAAGTAAGTAAAAGATTTTCCTGTCATTTATTCCTTTGATATCAGTATTCAGTTGCCATAGAAAGAAGATTTTATAGCCTTAGACTGTACCAAAAGCGATAACTTCCTTTGCACTTCTCTTTCATACTGGGAAAAAAATTTTTTTATAGTTGAATTATTGTACTAATTTTGAACTTATCCCTCCAATCAATTTATTAGAGTATTCAAGTGCAAGGTTGCCAAAAAAAACGAAGTACGTAGACCATCACTTGTCAGTTGACATTAAAAAGAAGAGAAAGAAAATATTTGCAATTCCTAGCCATAGGTATGTATTGATTAGCGATGTCAAAATTATGGTGTTAGTTTTACAATATATCCTTCTATCACGGTCATTCAGTTCCATTCCATCTTGGCGAAGATAAATTATCATCGCAGGTGGCTTCTATCTGTAGTCTGACCACCCTGAGTTTTTTCGACGAGCTTTGTTTTATCGATACGATTTTATTGATGATATTTTGATGATTGGACCAATCCCAAATTAACTCATGTTGTTATTTTTTTGACAGTGTTTAGTTTATGAGTGGTAATATTGCCTAACGTGATTATTATATGGATCACCTCATCGGAGTACTGCTGAGTTTATTGACGTTTTAAGCCAATCTTAGCCCTTGACTGTTTGGATTTCGGTCCCTTTAAGCTCCATTCGCTATCGCCATACATTCTTACACTTTGATCATTTACTTGGATTATTCAATTGCTATCCAAATTATCAACGCAATAAGCACGTGCATCAACAAAACTAATTCAAATAAGGCAATCCGCTAATATAAATAATAATTTGCAAAGAAAGCTCGACATTTTCCTTTATAGTCTATGTACCTTTTTTGAAAGTGATCAAAACAGTTTTAATTTTTTATTATCAAGAAAGAGTCAAATTTGCATCGCTTTCAATATCTACAACTATTTAAGCTAAGAAATCTGAAAAAAGGTTTGGATTCCCTTCGGACTAACGAATTAAAAGTCCAATATTTGAAATCAAGAATAATCTCTTAATTCGTCAATCGAGCGATAGAAAGCCGCCAAATTCAACCTCGATAATAGTACACTACTTTGATCCAAATTGTAACTCAAATCAACCACCATTTTCATATTATTTTTAACAACATTTATTCTCCTCTTTCCAACAACTTACTCCAAATCGATATGGCAAATCATACATCCATCAAACGTAAACGTGATGATCATCATCAGGATGAATTGATAGATAAAAGCAAGGATAATAGCAATAATAACAATCATCATGATGTGAAAAATTTACATGATGGTTCAAGAGATTGTAACAAGGAAAATAATCATTTGAAGTTAGTAGTCAATGGTCATACAAGAAAGAGTTTAAAATCCAGTCATAAATATGCTAGTCGAGGCGAACAAGAAGAGGATTATCATGATACTCATGAAGGTAATGATCATGACATGGAAGAAAACAACATCAGCATTGATATGAATCCTTATCATCATCATCAACATTCTATTAAAAAGGAAAAGGCGATCAATAACGATAAATTAAATGCTAATGTCGACCATAAAGGGTTACCAACATCGTATGCTGATGGCAATAATGATGAAGAAGATGACGAAGATGATCGTTGTCATCATGATCTTGACCATAAAGACGACGATATGGATGATTTATCTCAATGCCAAGATTTAGATGATCAAACTCAAGGTGGACATAAAAAGCTACAAAAGCATAACTTAGTTAAGCCACCCTATTCTTACATTGCATTAATTACTATGGCAATCCTTCAATCACCCCAAAAACGCTTAACCTTAAGTGGTATATGTGAATTTATTATGAGCCGTTTTCCCTTTTACCGCGAAAAATTTCCCATATGGCAAAATTCCATACGACATAATCTATCGTTAAATGATTGTTTCGTCAAGATACCGCGCGAACCTGGCAATCCAGGCAAAGGAAATTATTGGACTCTCGATCCTGCCAGTGAAGACATGTTCGAGAATGGCAGTTTTCTACGACGTCGTAAACGATTTAAACGACAGGCATCGTCCAACGAATTAGCCGCCTATAATATTGCTGCACCTCCCTATCATCCACATCATCCACATCATCCACATCATCCTCATCCACCTAATCCATCCACTTTAAGCGCTTTTAATCCAATTGCCACACCACCTTATTTACCTAGAGCAGCCACGGCAGCTATGGTAGGCGCAGCTCATGCATCTTTAACACCTATTGCAACATCCGCAATGGCAGCCCAAGTAGCGCCGCCATCAGCAGCAACTATAGTTCAAGCAACACCAATGCTCAATCCATCCATGTTAGCAGCAGCACCAATGTCATCTAAAGCGAAAGAATTACTCAATTCAGCTTATGCTCAGGGTCAACAAGGCAATCTTGATGCTACCAAACAACAAGGATCATCATCGCCCTCATCCAAAGATTTCTCCATTGAAAATTTAATTAGTACTGACAAGAAAAATCAATTTCAAGACGATATTAAAGCATCATCAGTCCCTTATAGCATGAAAACATCATCGACCATGACACCGGTATTTCAGGCTATGTATGGCCAGCAACAAGCTCTTCCAACTTCAGCATTCCATAATCAATCTTTAATCCGATCTGTTGTTCCTCCCACACCATACTTAACTTCAGCAGTCATGCATATAGATCCCAGTAAGCAATTTGCCGCATCACCTTACATGCCTTGTCCACCTTACCATTTAGCCATGGCTAATGGATGGCGTTAATTAAAAAAATATCACATCGTGCAAGTAGCGATTGGCTAATCTAATATTCTGTTGCAGTGCTTTAACCGTACAAGGTGATAAAATGGTCCTTACATTTTTTCTGTTTTTTTTAACCTAGTAATTATTATTTACGGATGATATTTCTCTCCCATGTGAAAGTAGAGATAAAGGAGAATGAGTATTTTGAAATTGACGAAATGTTCGTTGAATAGTATTCTGAAATTTTTCCTATAGTGTAGTCTGTCCCCACTATTCTCTCAGTCTTTTTCCTTTTTGAAGCATAAGTATAACTGTAATGATCGATAATAATATTGATCAGAGTTTATAATTTGTATGCGAATATTATCTATCCTATAATGCAATTATCTGTTTATCCTTATATCATATCTATCGCAATATTTAAGTGCAGATATATCTATTATATATATATATATATATTAAAATATAAAAATATGCATATATGCGTACGTTACAAGATCACTCAGTCCGTAATATATATGCACATATAGGTATCAGTTTTATGTGCTTGTAGTCTTGGATTCAAAAAAGTTCAATACAATATTAAAAGTGGATTGATATAGTCCAGTTTTCATTTTTTTTTTATAGATAGAATACAACAGAAATTAGATAGTAGACAAGAGCTAAGTTATATGTCTAATGATCACGATGATTGGATTTAGATTCAATTTAAAATGATGTATTTTCTCCCTATGTGTTGAAATGAATATCCTGACGGCATCAGTTATTTGTATATATATATATATCTAGTTCATTATCTCTGTAAAAAGTCAATAGAAAATCTAGTTAGGGATAGA
Organism: Trichoplax adhaerens; assembly: GCF_000150275.1. Lineage (NCBI taxonomy): Eukaryota > Metazoa > Placozoa > Uniplacotomia > Trichoplacea > Trichoplacidae > Trichoplax > Trichoplax adhaerens. The sequence continues at coordinate 3,440,685 of NW_002060949.1, forward strand.
TATCTATGTGGATGTATCAGTGGGTGTTGTACATGCGTCTTGATTATATGGAATTGATAGAGATTTATAGATCAACTAGTTGGAAAAATAATTTTTTAAAGATAATATCTTTCATCAACATGAATTTGCCTGAAAAAATGTAATTCTGCCAATATTATCAAGTATTACAACGTAACATAAAAGTTGTTCATATATTCATGTTAGCAGTAAAAATCATGTTGGCTATGATTAACCTAGCTAATGTATTATTACTACCATTCTTATTACCATAATGATCATTATCATCGCTCCTATTATATTATATTATATTATTATTATTATTATTATTATTCTTATTGTTACTGCTACAACTATAATAACCAATATTATTATCACTCTTCCTCCTATTAAAGTAAGTTAAAGTTATTATTATTATTGTTATTATTATTATTATTATTAACATTATTATTATTATTGTTACTATTATTCTTATTAATATTATTATTATTATTATTATTACTAATTACTATTATAATTATTATTCTTGTTCCTACTATTCTTATCTTCATGATTATTATCATCATCATTATCACCAAAGTTCTTATTATCATCTTCATTATTATCATCGTCATTATTTATACTGTATTAGTATCATCAGCATCATCAATATTCTCATTATTCAGCTAGCCGATTACATAATCGGACTTTTTTCAAATATTGAACCTCCATATCTATGCTGCTCTATACTTTAATATCCATCTACTGTACTTACTTAGCAATCCTATATTGGTCAAATTTTTTACATGCAGTACTGTTCATTTCAGTGTATTTTCTTTCATGTTATGATGATATTATCTTTCAGGTTAATATTTTATTACAATCTGTACGCTTTTCTTTTCCTCTTTATTATCAATAAAATACTAATTCTGTCGTAAACTGTTGATAACGATTCAAAACATTTTTATAAATTATTAATGTCATTACCAGTGGAGAAGCTATTTCAACATTCATTGAAAGTTTATTGCGATTTCACACAAACCTTACTAAATTGGCTACAGTAATAACACGATACTCCTGACTAGGAGTTAGAATAGGCAAGAAAAATGTCATAACCGTTATTACAATGGCTTTCTTAGTTTGATTATAACTTCTGAATAAAGAAGCTATGAAATGAAATACTTCTATACCATAACAGAGGATTTCATCCTTACTGTATGTACTTATTCACCGCACAATACATGTGAGATTATTGAATATAGATAATCAATTATTTCTTGACTTCTACATCTTATTTCAATATTGCAGCTTATTGAATTTTACTTGGTTGGCAGCTAACAAGAAAATGTTATTACACAGATACAATATATTATTTAGAATATCAGCCACCATGAGTCAATTTTTTTAATTCAAAAAATGGAATAAATTCATCATCAATACCATATGACTCGAGCTGAAGTTTATGTGGGCTAGTACAAAATAAATTATCCACTAAGTAAGTAGTATTAGGGTATGTTAAATTACAATTGCTGCAATACTAGCGATTTCCTATTTAATCTTAGTTATATTTATCACCACATTTTCGAAAATTTAGCGATGATGCTAAATCATATTCGTAACACAAAGACGTTTACCAATTTCCAATATGGCTGTATAGGTAATCCTTTCAATACAGAAAAATTGATTTCATCTTAATAACTGATTTAAATTATTAGTAACGTAATGTTGACTGTATTGCATTTTCGAAATTCAAATTATATGCTTAGACGACAATTTACGAGATCATAACTAATTATTCACATGTCCATATCATAAATATATGTTCAAATACTATTTGCCGGTTTATTCTATATAAAACTATTCACTCATATACTGTAATAGAAGTACAGTAATACAAACTAGTATTCCCGAAACAACTATACTTTATTATCAGCATGTAAGGAAAGATTATCATCAAGCAAAGATGTTATTTTATTTTAAGTATCAGTTTATTAGCGTTAATATTTTACGATTTTATCGCGTCCGTTATTTATATTAATTAATAGATTGAATTAAATATTTTCAATTCCGGTCGATATTTAAGGTATCGTATGTAAGGGAAGTATCATTCTATTAATAGCACACTTTCAGGAAATCTATTCCGTTAAAATTGAATTATTTTTTCCATTACTGAACTATAACAATTCTATCTCATTATCCAAACAAAACTTTCAATCATTTTCAACTTTCTTTTCAGAAAGCCCGAGAATTATGATAACTTTTATGTTACTTTCCGGGCTTGGAATTATTTAATATTAAATAACCCAATCATGTATTCTTTAGTAAATATTCGAGGTGGTAACTAATTTAATGAACTTTTAGTAGATTCATCAATTTTGTAAATTATGGCATTGGTTCTATTTAAGATGACATTAATAAATTATAATGCCTTCTAGTTGTGCAAAATAAACGGATATCCGATAGAGATTAATTATACAAACATTTTATTGTAGCAAATAACCATGCGTAAAGTAAAACTCTGCTATCTAAACTGACCATTGTAAAATTAAGCGAAAACAGTCGAATGAGGTCAATCTAGTTCTTAGTTTATGTTGTTAAGTAGTACAATCTTAGTTTGTTCATTTTAATACAAAATTAGCAAAGTCTTAATCCTGGGTGGAAGAGTAGAAACTTTTCAACTGTTTTTTATATTTCTAAATATGCATATTTCAAATAGCGTATTTTTTCACTGCAAGAGTAGGATCTTGATGCTTTATCATTTATTAATTAGGTGGTTCGTGGTAAGGCTATACAAGCAAATAAGAAAGCTAGCAGGGTTTTAAATATATTTATTCTATAGAATAAAGACCTTTTGTACCTTATTAATAGCGCTTTCAATGGGATGTTATCAGTATGATATTATTCGTGCTGATATTAGCCTCTCAGTCAACTTCGTTTCATATCAGTCTACATCCTCTTATCTTGTGTAGGTTCATATGATCAGAAATGAACACTAGTGGGAATACACGCTTCAGTGGTTTTAATTTGGAAATAAATCTCTACGTATACTTAAATCTTTAGTGTGCTGTATCATAGTCTTTAGAGAGAAATTGATCAGATGTATTCGTAGAGCATTAAAAGAAGATCCAATTTTTAAACCACTTTGGGATAAAATTTGTTTGATTAACATAGCCATGAATTACTAAAGGAAGACCTAGACCTTCTTCAAATAGTTCATGCTGTAGCTGGGTACTACAAATAGCTACGATATCATATTAGCATAATAGTGAATAACAATGAGTCATGATTTCCCTGTGATTATTTTTTTATCTTTTAGTTCGTAAAATTTAATAGATTATTTACTGCGATATTTCGACAGGAAATAGTTACCAGTGAATTATTGGCAAATACAGAAATATTTAGAGAATGTTATTTTGGGTGCCACTACGCCAATCATCTTAACAAAGAAAGCAATAACGTTATGCATAATCGTAATTATAGTGAACGAGTTCTCTATAAATTAAAAATTCCAGAGCACAAAACCAATCACATCGAACATAGTAGTGGTTATGATAAAGAGGGATCTCATACATCGAAAGCTCCAGATCAAATAAAGTGGTTACACTTTGTGATATAGCTCTCGTGTAGCAGCAATTTTAATTGCGCTATATTTAATCTCTTAATATCGAGAAATTGTCAAGAAATCTATATTATTTGTACTATACTGTTTATATATGACGTGCTATTTTGTTGAACTGTTTGACAGTTTAGGATCTAACTACTGACAGTTATGCAGTTAGCACTAAAGTAGATAGATGCTTAACAAACTCTAGATTGTCTAAACTGGAAAATTCTCTTTATTCAAATTAATGTATCTATAGGAATAGCTAAGTAGGCAGTACTTACGTATCATTACTCATACAGCATGAAATTTCTTTACAGATAAAGCAATCACTAAATTCGCATGATTAGGAACGAACATGGCTAATTGCGATACTTGGATATTTGTTACATTAGCGAAATCGGCAACTCTGGCATCAGTATAATTCATTTTTTTCACCTCTTTTAAAGATGATGCACTCGTAGAGGCACTTTTAACTCAATTCTAATTCTTTTGGTGGTCGAAATTCTAGAGACATCTTTATTTACAGTTAAAATATGACTATCAATGACTAAAATATATAGTTCTATCATATCTATTTAGTGGCTACACAACAGTACTAGTAAGTTATGCAGTCTGGCTCTTGAATTGATTTTAGAATCAATTATGCAGACGACAGAGCAACAGCTTAATATTAAGGTAATTACACAATCACAATTAGTATTGAATCTATCATGCAGTAGCCATCATTTCATAATAAATATTCGATAGGAATCAATAACATGTAGACTAACATATTTATACTTTGTAGTTTGTACATAAATTAAAAATTTAATTGTTGCGAATTGTCATGGAAATGCACTACTATACGTTATTTTTAGATTGTGGAGTACACTGTACACAGAATTTATATTACAGTCAGATATTTAAACTAGTCAAAAATTCAATTTTCTTTAGAACTGAACCTTTTTTCACTTTATATTTAAATGTTTTATTATCCATTGCAATAAATATTAGATGGAATTTATTAATTCGCATAATACTGTACTTTTAGGCCAGGTAATAAATGATATTGTAATAATACGTAGTCTTCTTTGATTCGTATTTTGAAAAGAAATAGTAACATCAAAGATGTCAGATAAATTTTCACTGTTGATTGCGTCAAATTGGCTGCTAATGGTAACTAAATTCTACTTCATGTCTTAATCTTTGGTAAATTTGCTAAATTTTGTAAGATTAAGCTATCTCAATCATTTGTCAGGACATTATTATTTCTAGTATCCTTTATGCAGTATCGCAGATGAGATAAGAATCGCATCGGTGAAATCTACATACGTTGTATTTATTGCAAAAATTATTATTACGAATCTCGAGTGCGCTTATAACTGTCAAATCCATGATCGCTTGATCGTTATTTTACTCTACGGTAGAAGTGTCAAAATTCTTTAAATCGACGCAATAATAAAATCAAGATTGCTGTCATATAGTTATCTACACATATTTTAAAGCAAAAAATGAAATTGCCAATGTTTTACTACTTTAATTAACCACAATCACGAGCTATAGCAATGTTTTCCTTTACCGTATGACATAGCTCTTCTGTTAATCAAGATTTAATTTCTTTTATTCTATAGCAACGTCTAAGTGAGAAAAGGCACCAGGTAATTACTGTTATAAGTGTTACGGAATATTTTCATATTTCTACACGTATGCTACCCTTATCAGAGTGATTAAAACTGTCGCGATAATTCATTAATGGGCATTCGAATAAAACTGAATTAAGTTAGTACAGCAATCGCTTTTGTTTATTTGCTGTTACAATTTTATAAATTGTCTATATACAGCTTAAGAAACGGATTTATGATGAAAACGATCGATTAAATATAGTACAGGAGTGTTAGCACATTAGCTAGGAGATTCAATAAATTTTGGTGCTTTAACTACGGTATGATTTATAATTACTTTTTCATCTTTTATTATATTTGATCATTTCCACATCGTAGTAATTTTCCCTCAACTGTATGAATCCTATTTGATTAATATACAATAACGGGAAAAATTAAGACTTTAAGTCAAAAAATTTTTAGCAACTATTTATCTTCATCTTGAAGTCTAAAGGTCTTTTCTATTATTATAATTTTGATGATAACTTTTACCTATTGATATTTAATAATACCTAGAATACATTTTATTATTAAAAAATAATCATCATGATAATAATGATATACAAGTAATTAAAGAATAATGAAAAATTTTCGAAAATTAGATAAATAATATCGGTTATATCGTAACTTTAGATTAATATAAATTACATCAACCGATTTCTAATGATTAATCATTTTCAACTTTTTTTACGAATCAATGACGATCTAGAGTATAGAACAATGCAGGTATACCTTTATTAAAATTACCGGAATTTAGCACCTAAATAAAATGAAATAAATTTTAACTTTATAGAATTATATTAATTTCTCTTCATTTCAAAGCTATAAAACTTCGGAAGAAATAGCCTTGATCCATTTACATCTCACCCTTGTATAATAAACCAACTTTATTTGTTCTCTAAAGTAAATGTAATGGTTAAAAAATAAGTCCATTGCTGAATTTATCTATTCTTTCTACAACTGTGCATAATTGATTAATAGGATAGACCTTATTGTCTACAATAAACTGGGGAGACTAACAAATTATAATTCACAAAAAACATTAATGTATGGATGTTAGGATTTAGAAAACTACAGATGTAGATCTCAGGCCTTTTCCTGGTGTTTTCTTATCGTTATAATAATCGAGCTAATTTATTGCTTAAGGAGTATAATAGTTTAAAACGACTTCTTCTTTAGACTACTTTATTCCTATCGTTAGTAGAAAAATGTAGCATACATAAATCGCACGTTAGTAATAACACCGGTAAAAGTATTTCGATCACGCACGATGGTAAGTGATAATTTTTCTCGATGTATTGTTCAATCATGTAACAAAGTAGTAAAAATAATAAAAATAATCAATGTTACGGTATATTGTATAGTATATTTTAATGCTCCTTTGAGAACTAATCAACCTTGGTTAAAGCTGGTTACTATTTATGAAGCTGATATAGAACAGAGTCAGCAGACTAATTAGTAGTTCTAAGGGAATAAGATCGTGATTCAATTTGAATTACTATTTAATATTTAATTATGTTTCTAATTATATCACAAAATACCAGATGGTATAAATTAAAATATGGTTAGGTGATCGAATAATTTTATGTTAAAGCTATTATTGAATGTAAAAAACAATCGAATAGAAAAGAGTTGAATTTAAATATTTATAGGTCTTCCTGTATGCTAATATAATTGACTGCTCGACTATGCTTGTACTTATTCTTAGTAATATTACTTATAAAAAATCAAAAAATTAACATTCAAATAATACTATGTCAATACATTAATATTTTTATATATTTGATGAAACTTTATTCCTGTGTAATTCTAAAGTTTACTTGCTATCAACATTCTATGATAGGGTAACCATCAATTGTAACGTACATTTTCATTGTATTGGTAGCGATCAATTAATAATTAAACCTCAAATGGTACGAGTGCTACGCTATTTTAACAATTTAAGACAATATAGTATGGACTAATTAATATAATTTACAAGTCCATTTATTTTTAAATTGTCCATTCCTTGCCGATTTGCATCGATAAGATTACGACTTAGATAACAATTAAGAACATCAATATAAGGCCTTTTTAGCCAAATTATTATTGTAAATTACTTTTAGATAGAAAATAATTCGATTTTCTCTACCTTTTTTGCAAAAACATCATAATTAATAATTATATATATACGGTCACGTTCATATATACACAAATAGAATATTCTGTCGTACAAACCGTAATCCGGTATTAATTCTTACCATTCTAATGTATGCGTATACTTGAGTTGCAAAATAGTTTTACATTATAATGTATACAAGAATTTACTCTCAGACTAGGATAATTAATTAAGAAAATTAAAATAAGCTCTATATTCTCACATCTATTTCCGCTCTAGTCGTCAATCAAATAAAACAGTTTGTTATCTTTTATTGATGATATTAAGGTCAAGAACTAGATAATGAATGATTTTCTCTAAAAGTCATGACATAGCTTAACAATATAGCGACTAACTTGTTTGTTAGGTTAAGAACTTTGTCTCCATTAACGTTGTTTTTGACTGTAATAATTTTAGATTAGTCTAGAGGTCAGTCAAATAGTAATTTCTGGCCTTGTCGGTATTGTATACTGCACACTAGAGGTCCGTCATATGCCATTTTTTCTGACTCTAATCTGGTCTAAAATATTTACATCAATTCCGCAATCCGAGCCGTTCATGACTAAGAAGCTAGGATTACCGTTTTGAATTTTTATCCGAATGACCTGTTAACAAATCGTAGCTATATTTAGCCCTTACAGAAAAGCAATATTGTTGTCATTACTCTATACAAATATGATTGTGACATCCGTAGCTCAGGATATTTGAAAAGTACAACGTTGCTATGTGATAAACGAATTGATCGCAATACTTTCAAAGTGCAACATCTGTTTATATATGCGATGCAATACAACAGTATACAATTATTTTTCTACAGAATATAAGTGGTATCATTAATTATTGCTTTCTCTGTTATATAACACCTGCATTTAGTTTGTTATCTATCGTGCCGTGGAGACGTTAAGTTCTCTAGTCTATTTTATGCTGTAGTTTAATTCACTCACATAAACCAGGCCTTGGTGAACTCACTTAGAAGTATTTCTTTGCATAAATTATTACTAGCCTTTTATATCCATTTTACCCGTCTTCATTACACTGTTATTCAAAGAGGGCAAAAACTGTTGACAAAGAGCTCTTAAAATACGACATACATGTTTTTATACTAAATACAAAATTGTTCAATCTGTATAAAATGTAAGAGAAAATAGAAAATTGCCGAGTCATTCTTAGCTTTTACTTCGATAGGCCTAAAAAGTGCAATAAATACGCGTTGATCAGGTTCATTGCGTTACTATAAAATAGCTATGCCGCCCCTATAGCTACAATTATATAAATTGTACGCTGTTCTGTGATTTACAGTACACAAATTTCACGGACATATTACCTACATCAGCACCGTTCATTATCAAATGTTTTACTACTTTTAGAGTCAGGCAAACACAACACGACATATTTATATCAAATTCTTGAATTTCAGTAACTTTGCAAAATGAGGATGTTTTGTACTTGACAGTACTGTATTCACTGCAATTGTGCAATATCCAATAGTTTATCTACGGCATAGTATTGCATAGCCCCATTGAGCTACAAACAAATATTAATTTCTACTGCCTATGCAAATGTAGATAGCAAGCTAATAAAAAAGAAAACTACTTTTGAATATGATTTTGCGCATCGATACTCTATAGAATTATAATTACGTTGACTCTAGATATGTGCCTGACGAATGGCTGATGAATGTTTGCACGACGGTAGCATCGTATGATCTGATCGTTGCAGTAGTTAAATAAAATGGATCACCTAGTTATTTTCATGTTGTTTACGTTATCTTATCCTATCCAGTGCGTTTGTGCTAAGTTAGTTTCTTCTATTGCTGTTGAAGCTATGTTTTAAAGTTCCTCTGTCTTGATTTCCTCTTGCAATATTACAGCGTTTCTGTGTATTGAGTTGATGCAGCTAATTGAGGTCTGACCATCTTGCTCTTCCTGTAATCTCTGACAAGAGTGCAGCCTGGCCTTACATTATGCATGTCTATGTATACATATACTGTATCTTGGTATATATGTACACGTATATATATATTCATATGTATAAGCGGCGTATACATAATGTACACATACGTATTGGTTGTAAAATTGTGCAACGTATCCAAAAGCTTTTAAATGGCTTCAACTGAAATTAACTAAATGCCATTAAATCAAGTTAAAGTTTATACCAGCCGAGAAATTAAGTATTGCTCTACAAGTAAAATAATATAGAACAAATTCTTGGCCAGATTTGCATTTCTATTACTATATTGTTAATGTCGAAGCTAGGGATTGGAAGCCCATTACACTATAGAATCAACCATAGTGATTAGAACTGAATAATCTGATATCAAGTCCCCGTGTTCTACCATTCTATAGTAAGTGCAGGTTGCAGCTTGTGCCATGTGATTATCTGAGGTATATTTTATATAGCTTGTACTTTATGCGTTAGCTTACGTACGCGCACATTATAGTCGATAGGGAACGAGTGAATACTAATGACAGAGCTAAATACGACATCATACTGTCTCCGTATAGCAATTGCCACTGACTTTATTTATTTATTTTAGTTTTTTGTCATTTTAATGACACGCATAGTATTTAAAAAATTTTAAATATGTAATACTAGATCAGTTTCTATGAAATGTATTTTAAGTTATTTAATTAAAATTAGACTATGTTAAACATATTTACTTTAAAGATTGAATACACCAATAGTTATGAAATTTCCTTAGTATAGTGTAGTAACTGTTAATCAAGACTTATCATTGACAGACTTGCGGTTATCAATTTATAGTCTGGTGCAGTGAGACTCCTTGCCGCTAATTCATTCAAATTAGACCATGTTAAAGATGTTTATTTTAAAGATTGAATATGTTAACAGTTGTGAAATTCCTCAGTCTAGTGTAGTAACTGTTCGTCAAGACACATCATTCACAAACACGCGCTTATCAATTTATAGTCTGACGCGGTAAGGTTCCTAGTCGCTTAACTATGATTCGACAATGTTGAACTATAGACTACTAGATTTATCTAGTAGTTCATGGTGAAACATATTTTATTTTTTAAGATTGAATGCGTTAATAGTTGTGAAATTTTCTTCGTACAGTATAGCGTAATAACCGTTAGTCAAGACCCGTCATTGACAGACACGCGGATTATGAATTTATAGTTTTGCACGTGAAGTTCCTAGTTACTTCATTAAAATTAGACTATGTTTAATCGTGGACTACTAGATATAACTAGATATAGCTAGATAAATCTAGTAGACCATGGTTCAACATTTTATTTTGAAGATTGAATGCGTCGATCGTTGTGCCGTTCGCTTAGTATAGTGTAGCAAACACTTGATGCACGCTAGTATTAAAGTTAGACAATCGGAACTGGAAATAAAAGCGTACTACACAACAGAACAATCGCTTTCTCCACAAGACTGTAAAGCGCAAGCGCGTCCAAACTTTGCGGACGCCCTCACCAAAGTCACCATACAGTACAGAAATACTGTACTGTACAGTACAGTACAGTACTCCAGTGCAGGGCTACAATACTGTACACTGTGCAGTATATACTGTAGTCGACCGTCATTAGCTGCATGATGACAGTGATATACAACAGTGGTTTCTATGGATTTCAGCGCTGAACAAAATACTTGCTATGATCGACAGTTGATCACTATTTTAAGCTGCTGACTACCACTGAGGAATGAAGATAATATGAGTCATATAATCAATCAAATACGTCATGTTGTCGTTGTTATTCTATTTCAAATTCAAGTTCAAGTTATAAGTTATTAGAATGACAACATTGCCAATGTTGGATCTATCTATCTATACTGTGGATTAACCATGACGCCAGTTATAGATTTATTCCTCTTTGTAGCCTACTGTAGAGTGGAATTTGTTTTGTATGCAAAACAGTAATACGTATGATACAGTCAATGTGTAGTGAATGAATATCAATAACGATTGCTACATTTGTAGTACAACTTGAACAAGATTGTACTCTTCCCCTCTCTGTTGTTCATAAAGTGTAGCTTATAAATGATTGATGGTATATCCTCATCATCAATACCGTAATTAAGCCTGCAATTTTTCTCTTTCATAGTAAAACACTCTCCTGACTCATAAATCAACTGCAGAACGAAAACACCAAACATAGTCCAAAACAAGACGCTATTTAGAAGTGAAACTGGTTTGGATATAAACAATCTTTTTCTCTAACGTCATGGCCTTTAGCGGTCGCTGATTGGCTAATCGATCAAACCAGAACATAGATTGATGCGTCATCGGCTTTCCAGTTCTAGTGTTGTCGCTCTACAGTACTGTACAGCAATAACAGGCTCAGGCGAATACAGTACAGTACTGTACATTGTACTGTGCACTGTACACGGTACACTCTGGCCTATTTTCAGATTGGTGGATTAGTCAGTACGTTGAGCCGGTTGAGGCACCGGTTGTCGACCATTGATACAAGCGTACAGCGCCCACCACGAGTCCTATATTGGATACAGTCTTTCTTAATACAAACTGCCATTGGTCATTGCTAGTTACAACAGTATATATAGAACGTATGAAACTTTTTTTATTTATGTATAGGACTAACCAATGCCAGTGAAAACATTCACGTCAAAGAGTGTTTTTTCTTTTTATTTTTGGAGGGGGTTATTGCTGTAATATAAAGCTATCATTCCATTCTTTAAACATCACCATCTGTATTCAATTCGTAAGGACAGCTTGGGAGGAAATTTGCCTACGATAGAAATCGACTTTGATCTTGTAAAAGTATAGCGGAAAACTCACTTGGCTCTCGCAATGTATCGACTCAGTCGTTACGCTCGTTTGACTACAGCCTTGGTATCGTCGAGTAGAGGCATCGTTCATCAAGGTCGACGAAGATGCGCTACAGAATTGTCAGTGGAAATGCAATCGGATTCGGCTGAGAGTAGAAATGCAATGGTGGATGCTGGTAAAAAGGGCACTATATATCAATCAGTTCTACCTGCAAGTGATTCCTTTATCAGACGCCATATCGGTCCAGGACCACAGGAACAAGCTGCTATGTTACAAGAATTAGGCTTACAGGTAAAAAGCGTACACAACGAGTTGTTATCTTGACTGTATTCAACAGCATAGTCTACTGTTTGTCCATGTTATTTTCACCTTGCAACGGCTCAAAAGGACAAGCACTAAATCAACTCTTGGATACCTTTTCCATCACTGGATACGCACTAACATGAGAAGTCTGTATAAAAAATTACTCCAGCCACTACCATGAACTGTCGTCGAATAAGATAACCCTATTGTCAATGAATACAACTAGCACTCCACTATGGACAGTCAACTACAGTAAACATCATCATCATCATCAATCAATGACTTTGTCCAACTGAAACCGAGCACTCTATTGACTGACAAGAAGTAAAACTTGATCCAACTAATGCAATCCCATCTTAAGCATACGTAGTCAGGAAATGACTTTGATTGCACTACTATTGTAAGCAATTATCTTCTATTAGAAATAATGGCTGGTCAGCTACTGCACTTTACTTTCCAGGAGTCAGGAAATTAGCCACTTTTATGGTAATGGTAGTCCAAGGTTTCGTAACCGAGGTCAACTACCATGATTTTATGGGTATTTCTATCAATCCAAAAACTGCGATCACTGTAGCCCATTTCATTACTCTTTAATCGTGCAAAAGATGCCTGATGTATTGGATACAGCAATTTCATCTTACAATATCCCATTTCGATATGAAATTTGACACATTTAATAGCATTAGATTACTAAATGATAATAATTTTATTAGTCATGATGCAGTAGACTCACAATTGGATCTTTCTGTAGTCAATTGAGGAACTAATTGACCTGTCCGTGCCGGAAAATATCCGTATAAATCATCAGTTGAATTTACAAGAGCCTTACGGTGAGTACCACAATGGATTGTATCGAAATTTTAGAAATGTCATAGCACTTATCAACCGCTGTATAGTAATTCAACTTTTCATTTGGATAACCTCAATGAATACCACCATTTATCCTACATGAGTCATGCATGAATGCTTACACAGTTGTGACTGAAATAAATGCCATAGTTTCTTTTGTAATTGTACTACTGTCAATCTGATAACATCTATTACTGCATGCATTTGAACTTCTTACTATAACAGGTATTATTCAACAACACTATTGACACTTCTACACATATTGCATCTATATCACCAGATGAACGCAAGCTTTCCCTTAGAATTCAAAAAATTGCAGAAGAAAATAGAATTTTCCGATCCTATATTGGTATGGGCTATGCCGATTGTGTCGTTCCTAAGTGTATTAGAAGAGGTCTCTTTGAAAATGCTGGATGGTAAGTGCTAAAAATGACGTACAAGCTGAATAGGTAGCAGCCAACTCAATACCTAACTCGAAAGTATTCTTGCCAGGAATACTATCACTGTAATACTCTTAACTTATTTTATAGAAGTACATATACAGTAGAAGTAGCCATCGAGAATATACAGTAAATACTGACCCTATGCATAAACTTTTATCAGTCGTGTACTTTAAAATTGAATTGAACGAACTTGGCGATAATGCAAGCTCAGCGTTACTAATGTAGTGAGTCATCATCTGAAGCTACAAAATTGAATTTTCCAAATTATAATTCCAAGCTTGGATTGATTTCTGTCTCGCAAACAAAAATTGATCAATTTCTTTAATAAGCTAGTTATCCTAGGCAAATTAAAATTTTACGGTTATATTAGGCGTATTTCTTCGATATCCTCCCTGCATAAACAATACAAGAGTAGGCTGACGTACAGTACTACAAACCTTCCTTACGTATTAACGTATTAATCTGCTATGATTCTGATAAAATTCTAAATTTAGTGTTTATGTGCTGAATAATGCTGCGCTGTTTAATTTACTTAATCAAGCGTACAACGCTATGCAAATGTTCGAGAACGGCTAGCGGTCAGCATTCTTAAACACTGTCACTTCGTATTCTCTGTGTTATAGTATCGCTTTTATTGGATCTTTAGCACTTTGTTCTAAATTCTAGTCATTAACTATAATTTCGAAGTACTAATGATAAGAACGTAACGTGCATTCCATGCTATACGTATTGCACCATTGCAAGGCATCAGAAGTATTTTTACCATTCAATTCTTTTAAAGAATGATATCTAGCGTGAATCTCTACAAGTATTACAAAATTGCTCTGATATAACATTCTACTATCTGTGTGGTAGGCGATTCTTGATTCATACCAACATAGTTGGCTTTTAAATTTGAAGTCTTTTTCACACTTTGATCGCAACTTTAGTACCGTGCTGGTAGCTCATATTGACCCCATTAGTGTAGACGATTTTTTATACTTTTTTTTCGACTTTCCTAGCAGTACTCATGACACCACAATTTTCGTATTACCCATACGATATTCTCAATCACTAAATTTATGGCATCATTAGTGATACATAGTTACTAAACCTACAGTATTCCTATTGGCATCAGTTACAAGTATGATTCCCTTCACTTTATGCTAGACCACGACCAATCATGCTCATCAATACTATTGTGAGTAGAGATACACGTATTGGTATGCTTATAACATTTGATTTGCATGCTTCAAATTATATTTTAAAATTTTTAATTAGGTACTGACAATAATTCTGCTAACATGATGCACAAAAATAATATTTGTTCTTGTCCTTACGACTTTATACAGTAAATCTTTCAACTATTGATTTAGGATTACCCAATATACACCATACCAGCCGGAAATCTCGCAGGGCAGACTAGAAAGTTTATTAAATTATCAAACTATGGTTTCGGATTTAACGGGATTGCCAATGGCTAATTCATCATTACTGGATGAAGGTACAGCTGCAGCGGAAGCTATGTCTTTGTGTTTTCGGTAAGAGCTATTCATCATAGGATGCCTTACTTTATTTCTTGGCACATTATATTTTAGATATGTCGTGCATGTATAGAAGAAAGTTATTAATACCCTTGTCCATAAATCGTTTCTATTCAAATTTTACCAAATTTACAGTACAGAAATATACTACTGCAGGTTATATTTAGTAGCTTACATCAGTTTACACTACACTACAGATAAGCATCGGATATTTTACGGTACATAGTACTGATATAACTTTTAATCTGCTGTTCATCATATGCAGTGCATAAAGCAGCACATTAGAGCAATGTAGCAAATAATTAGTCCTAATATTCAGACTTCCTTAGGTTTTCAGTTTTCGAACTTGAACCAATACGTATTCATTAATTATATATTGTACCAAGTACATGCATATGTACCATATAGTACCTAGGATTAAATTCATGTTGAAATGCGGGGCAAATAGAAGATACTCAAAAGTATTAGACGCTACTCAGCTAGTATAGCCTTCTTAAAAAAGAAATTTATACAAGCTAGGGTTGATGTCATGTAAATGAGTGAATTACTAAACGCTTATATTTTGTAATCCGAATGTTATGTTCAGTTTTTCTAGCATTCAGTAAGTGCAGTAGGAATTATTATTTAAATAATCTGTGCAACGATAGTACTATAGCTATCGAGATTCTTAAAGATCCAATAACATTTAAATATATTATCATAAACATCTAATGTACAAATTTAATGATCCATAATTAAGTACTCAACGACCGACAATTTACACTCGGTATGTTTACATTGAGCACACTGATCTCTAGTACACCTCGATATGCACTGCTGTTGTAGCCTATATGGGGACTAAATTAACTCCAATGCTGAGGTATTCGGTGTACTTACGGTGAAGTTCCGCTGATTCAATATTACTGTAACACAAGTTCAGCCAAAAAAAACGTTAGGGGGCTACCCTAGCTTCACATAACCGTTCCTAATCAGGAGGCTCGCTAGATATCTCCCAATCGTTTCCGCTTTACTATGCATAGGGTTGGACCCTATACAAACTGTATCAGCCGTATCTACGCATTTATAAGGTAGTCAATTATGAATTACTCCAATTATGGGATACCGATGACGTCATCGATACAGATGGACATAAGCTTGGAAAGGGCAGCTTCTACCTTTAGTACAGTAGTCCCTGGTTACAGTATATGAATATTACTGCAAAGCCAGATTTACGGTCTTACCACGGCATGAGTATACCTTACATTGACTTTTGAGTAGCGACATAGAATGCAATGATGGAAAAATCTGGAGTTATGAATAGCTAGGCTTACAGTGATATCAAGCACGCCACTCGGTAAAGGGTAAATTGACTAAATTCTGTTCACTTAATCCCCTTTGCGTATATTATTTCATAAATAAATGCCGATACCATTCCGTAATAGCCGCGATATATTCACACTATGGGCAGTAAATAGAAATACTATACTGGAGACTTAACAATTAATATATAACTTAAATTTTTAAACACTATTATCGTTATAGGCATTTTATCAGAGATAAACATAAGAACAAATTCTTAGTGGATGAACAATGCCATCCTCAAACTATTGCTGTGGTCAAGACACGAGCTAGGTTAAGAGAATGGAAATTGACATATTTGCTTTTTCGCTATTGTTTACTATAGTTATTAAGAGATTAATTTATTGCTTGCTTTATTATAGCCCTGTTAACGCGAAAGTAATTGTTGGTCCTTATAAAGACTTCGATTTTACTGGCGGTGACGTAGCTGGGGTACTTATTCAGTACCCTGATACCAATGGCGCTGTGTACGACATTGAACAGTTGATACAAAAGATACATGAGAATGGGGTTTGTAGTAATTAATAATAATGTTACCTAGTGGACAAACTTTCAAAATCCACCAGCTTATACAATTCTTATATGATGAACGGCAGGCATTAGCTGTTTGTGCAACAGATCTTCTTGCTTTAACACTCTTGAAACCACCCGGAGAATTTGGAGCTGACATCTGCATTGGTAACAGTCAGCGATTTGGTGTTCCTCTCGGTAATATTATTTGCTTTGCAATATGTTTAACTATTAGCTTTAATCTTATAGTTAGCTCTTATAATAATGATACTATTTTTACACAAGCTATCTAATAGAAAATATGAAAATTATATTAAAAAGCCTGCTTAAATAGCATATTGTTTTAAAAAGCTCTTGTAAATTTTCATAAAAGTGTTAAATTTCTGTGATGTAAACGTAGGTTACGGAGGCCCTCATGCGGCTTTTTTCGCTACTCGAGCAGATATGGCTAGGTTAATTCCAGGAAGAGTGATTGGAGTTTCTAAGTAAGAAAAATAATATTTTTACGCTTAGATTAAATGACTGTCACTTTCATTTTAAAAGTATTAAAGACTCCTTGCGTCATATTAACAGAGACACTGAAAACAATCCAGCCTTTCGATTGGCATTACAAACTCGCGAACAACATATTAGAAGAGCGAAAGCAACTAGTAATATTTGTACGGCTCAGGTATATAACATAGTGATAATCACTTTAGTAACTAAAATTCATCAATGATCTCTACATTTTACCAATAAATAAATATTGTAAATCTTCTAATTATAAATATCCCTGGTATTGAGAGGCAGTCATCGAGTTGCGTAGGAGTTACTAGCAAAGTGATGGTTTAATCTGTTATTTTCGCATCTCTAATGGCATATAAACTTACTGCAGGCATTATTGGCTAATATGTCAGCTATGTATGCAGTGTATCATGGGCCGAAAGGATTAAAAGAAATAGCTACAAGAGTACACAATGCCGCGTTATTGTTAGCCGAAGGTTAGATTTTAGCAGTTTTAACTTAAGCCGCATTTATCAATTGTATTTGCTATCTCACTAAGTACAGAACCGTTATTTTATACGCTTATTAGCAATTTTCACAATTCGTTTTATAGACTGTTTCAATTATTAACACCATTTGTTACTTGGATATATTCTTACTGTATTGTATTCAAATATAAAATAGAATATTAAGTTTGCATTCGATCAAATGAATTATATCACTAAGGTTAGAACAAATCAAATTACTTTTGACTGTTAGGACTACTTCGGGCTGGTCATCAAATTCCAGTAGAACCATTCTTTGATACTGTAAAGGTAATTTGTAATATGCATATACGCGTATACATATATCACACACAAAAAGTTTCTAATGTACGGTATATGATCGATTTCATTAATGTACCAGTTTCTGTGTTAAAGTTCTCTTAAAAAATTAAATTAAAAATCAGATAACGCTATCCGAGAGGAACTCAACTGAAATTATGAAAAGGGCAACCAAATGTAAATTAAATTTTCGAAAGTTCGATGAGACAACGGTACTTATGCTGAAATACGTACATTTTTATTTCTTATTCACAGTCTCCCTTTCTCCAGATTCAACTTATGTACATAGTATGACATAATTTGGTTTTTAGGTTAGCGTGACTTTAGACGAAACTGTGGACGAAAATGATTTAAATGATTTACTTTGGGTCTTTGGCCTATATTACAACGTTGTATGTATTACAGATTTATGGTAGATATTTTCGCTTTAGGTTATCGCAAGATTATATCTTATATTTTGCAAAGAAAGTAAATATCCTTTTACTGCTGTTCTAATACATATATATCGGATTGACAGGAAACACTAAGCCGTAAGATTGAAGCTGAAGGCAGAAAAGTTATCAGTGATGTTGTTGGCGGTCGGTTTGAAAGAGCTAGCCCATATTTACAACATCCTGTTTTTAACACTTATCACACTGAAACCGACATTGTTAGATACATGAAACATCTTGAGAATAAGGATTTATCTTTAGTTCATTCTATGATTCCCCTGGTACGCTGGAAACATAGTGATACATACTCAGATAGCTTGGTTTTAATTCAATTTTAAATAATCTTGTAGGGTTCCTGCACAATGAAACTTAATGGATCAACCGAATTAGAGGTTAGCATTCTTTTTTAAGCTAGGAATATTCAAACTAACCTGAATTCACAAATCGCTATCTCTAATCTAGCCCTCATCTATGCCTGAATTTTCTGAACTTCATCCTTTTATACCATCGGAACAAGCACAAGGCTACCGTACACTCTTTAAAGAATTAGAAACAGATTTATGTGAAATAACTGGATTCGACAACGTTTGCTTCCAACCTAATAGGTATAGCTTTGATACTTTTAATCATACAAATACTTTAATAAGAAAATTTAAATCTTTAGCTTAAAAGTCTTTGTTAATTACTTCAATATATAGTGGCGCTCAAGGGGAATATACTGGTCTACGAACAATCAAGCAATACTATGAATACCATGGGCAAGGCCATCGAAATGTAAGACGTCATTAATAAAATTAACATGTACGTACTCATGTTATGAAATTATTTGTTCACGGATGCCTTTTGCTATATTTTAGGTCTGCCTAATACCTAAATCTGCCCATGGTACTAATCCAGCTAGTGCAACTATGGCTGGATTGAAAGTTGAGGAAGTTGCTGTTGATCAGAAGACAGGATATATTGATATGCTTGACTTGAAAAAGAAGGTTCAATCAATTAATTTTTTCTCATCATAATTGGTGTTTTGATAAGCTGTCGTATTAAATGAATCATTTATTACTTATCTTCATCTATCTTGTACTGTATTCCGTAATTAGGCTGAAAAATTTAAAGATACACTAATTTCGTTTATGGTAACATATCCTTCTACGTATGGTATCTTCGAGGAGAATATTCGGTAATTTTTAGCTTTAAATGATAATGCATACTTTTTCTGCCTCTTAAATTATTTTTTCTATTGGTTTAAACTTTAGTGAAATGTGTGACTTAATTCATGACTTTGGGGGCCAGGTATACATGGATGGTGCAAATATGAACGCACAAGTTGGTATATGCCGCCCGGGAGACTTTGGAGCTGATGTTTCCCATCTTAACTTACATAAGACATTTTGCATTCCTCATGGCGGTGGTGGTCCAGGAATGGGTCCAATTGGAGTGTATGTAAAATTCTTTTTTTTTAAGTTGAACGATAGGTATTAGCATTAGTTGTAATCTTGAATTTGATCTTCAGGAAACGACATCTTACACCGTTTTTACCAACCCATCCAATTACTCCTCCCGCTACTGAAGGAGAGTTACACCCTTTTGGAGTGATCTCATCATCAGCATGGGGATCTTCTGCGATCTTACCTATATCGTGGGCTTATATTAAATTAATGGGTCGTAAAGGATTAAAGCATGCATCGGAGGTACAGTACTATAATGTGCTATGTTTGACATAATAAATTATAACTTATCGCATTCTTGTCGTGTACAACATAGATTGCTATCCTAAACGCTAATTATATGGCGAAAAGATTAAGTAAATACTACAACTTGCAGTTTACAGGCGAAAATGGTAAATAACCGACTGACCTTATATTCTCTTACTACAGTATTGCATCGCTATACAATATAAATATTTGATATTGATCTTATTTAAAGGTTACGTAGCACATGAATTCATACTTGATGTAACACCATTCAAAAGTGTAAAAATCGAAGCTATAGATATCGCTAAACGACTACAAGATTATGGTATAAAATTGTATTGACTATTTGAGTAATGATTAGCGGAATTGACTATGCTTGCTAACAGAAATTATCATCAATATCGTCAATTTTACGTAATTAGGTTTTCATGCTCCTACAATGTCATGGCCTGTAGTAGGCGCTTTAATGATCGAACCTACCGAATGTGAAAGTAAAATGGAAATGGATCGATATTGCGATGCCCTCATTCGTAAGTCGTTAGTAGCTTTGCATTCTTATTAAAATACTTAAAATGCTATTTATTTACGTCGTCAATGAATTGTGCGTATGCTCAGAAATTCGACAAGAAATAATGAACATTGAGGAGGGAAAAATGGATCCAGTTGTAAATCCATTGAAGGTCAGTACTTACATTCTTGCTGGTCGATTGATTGATTTACTTTGCAACATTCTGTATCATACTAAAGTGTTTTACACGAATAACAGATGGCACCACATACGCAGCAAATTGTATCATCCAGTAACTGGAATCGGCCATACTCAAGGGAGCAGGCAGTTTATCCAGCTGTAAGTTTATGGGTGTTTAAATTATATTGCTACATTAGCAGAAATCTTTTTTGTAAAATTATGTAAAAGCTACTCAGGTTTAGTGATTTAAAAAATCTCTTGTTTGCAATCAATGTGAAAAGCTTTCATAAGCGACATAAGTTAAACTGAATCTTTATTCATTATATCTGACTCTATTAGCCGTGGTTGCGGTATAAAAAGTTCTGGCCCTCGTGCGCTCGAGTAAATGATGAATATGGTGATCGCAACTTAGTATGTACATGCCCTCCAATGGATTCATATGAATCTAAAGCGCCTGAAGTTATCGCAGATAAAGCGAAAATGACTGCTTAAGTTAATAAATATTGATAATGCGCGATATTTTGAGTGAATCGTATCTGATGATTTACAATCAAAATTTCATAAAAATTGAGCAAATAAGTCCGCAGATAGCGATTTAAATACTGAACATACTTCAAACAATCTCATGTATTTATTTGCTTAAAATTTTAAATGGTGTTATGTATCGAATCTTTTGTTTATGACGTTTTGATAATTATGTTAGTACAATATTAGCCAACCAATTTGATTTCTAATTTAACTGGATATACTAAATTCCCTTGCGCACGGAATATAGACTTTTTCGGTAGATCTGTATTTATACCAATTTGCTTAAAAGTAAAAAATCCTGCTCAAAACTTGAATATTTAAACCCATTCTTTGCCTCCATTTGAAAATTCGTTTCTTTGAATATAATTAACGATATAGGCTGGCTCAGTTTTTAATGAGCCATGAAATTTAAATGGTCCGATCCAATTTTCTTTATACTACTGATAATGGTATATTTTGAATATAAATGACTATGCAAGATTAATGCAAACTATACTAATAAAATGTCAGTTCAGTGATATCTGTAATCAATGCTTTTGTTGCAACTTGTACGAATCTTTTACAGGCATGAGTTTCTTTACATTATTTTAATCTAAACATATTATGTTTTCGTTATACTTATCTATGAACACATTTAGATAAGAGATTGATAGATGGCAAATACTATTGTAAGTTAAGGCATACGACGTACAAGTGTTTACTCAATATAATTCGGAACTAATGCTGTGATCCCAACGCTTATGACGTTAAAAGATACTTCTCACTCATGAATTAAAGTTAAAACTTATCGCAACAAGCTGGTGCGATTTTCCTACACTATAGCTGTAACAAATCTATTCAATTACTAAATTCTCTAAAAATATAAAGAAATCAAATTAAAATAAAGGACTATTAACAAGTTTATAGAAAATATGGACGATACACTTTAGCAGTTTAGATCATTTATGATGCTCACTTTTAGGTATGAGTAGATCTAAGGTTGCATTAAGCCCGTATGAATAACTTAATACTGAGGATATGTTATACATAAATATCTGCGGGTCTTTACAGGTTAAAAATGTGGAACAGACGATGCAGTATCGATAAATATAATTGACTATTACAGTTGTAGCAATAAAGTAAAAAGACCATTGTTAATCATTTACCTGTAATTAACTTAATATTCTAATTAAATTGAAACATTTCATAGGTTGTAAGCGATTGAGTCTTTAATAGATCCGAAGAAGTGATTATTACTAATTGCTTGGTAATTCATAATCATAAACTCTTTAAGTTTGCTATACTAAGATTCAAGAATACAGTATACGATACCAATGCTGGCTTACTAAAGATTGTAGGGAAGTACAGATGCACATACCGCTTTCATTTTACAACTATTCAGTATATTACATCCATTCATATCTATACTCAAACAATCGATGTTACAAGAAGACCTTTTTCTAATCTAAAATATAATATGTAGTAGTATATCAATACTCTCAAGTTTGCTATACTAAGATCCAAGAATATACGATACTAATGCTGGCTTACTAAAGATTGTAGGGAAGTACAGATGCATATACCACTTTCATTTTACAACTATTCAGTACATTACATCCATTCATATCTATGCTCAAACAATCGATGCTACAAGAAGACCTTTTTCTAATCTAAAATATAATATATTGTAGTATATCAACAATCTATGTTAAGTTATCTACGTTGTTGATGGTGTTGAAAAGCACCACTTGATTATGATCCCATAAATTATTTATCATTATTTTTCCTATGCTTCTTTACCAAATAATAAATGTACGACATGCACAAGTAGTCTATACCAGTATCTGAAAACAAGTCCTGTTAGAAAATAGCTTCTGTGACTAAAGTACGTTACCACTAATTATTTAATACACCTTTAATTAAGCAGATCAATTCCATAGACCTTGATTTGTAGATATGTATACATCATTTTTAATTACTATCTATGCAGTATACAAGCATTTAATTAACAATTCATGTAAAAACAAAAAGTTCTTCCCGACTAAAGTAATAAGTCGGGACAATAAATAATTTATAAGGCTATGGCGATGTTGTACTCTCTGCATGGGAAATGTAGCTATCAACGTGAGAAAATATCAATTGACTAAGTTAGGTATTGGTCTATAAATTAGCCTATCAATCGTAGTATTGCAGCAATGACGATACATTAATTCTTTGGTTGTCATAGAAACTGAAAATGCTAATTAACATTGTAAAAATGTTCATGGCCACATCTGTTATAAACAATCAATTCCTCGGGTGGGATGGAATGTTAGCAGCAAACTAGCCTACAGCAACAAAAGAGTTAGAGCATACAATTCAATATAAATTAATTCATTATTAATAACAAAAAAAAAGACTTTCATTTTACATTTATTATAGTTAGGATGGATAGCGAAGCCAATCCGTTGACGATGGTTATGCTAGTTTTGTGCCCTAACTGCAATTAATAATCTCTAGTTTATCGCCTTCTGAACAGCATTGAGCTCTGGCATTAAACAACTGTTTTTGATCGAATGATCACTTCATTGCTGCTGTAAACATTAGAACTTAAAGGAAAGGTAAGTTTTTCTTAAATGATCGACAGGGAAGATGTACTGGATAGATAGTAAATGGTGAGTATTTACTGTTCATTTTCATAAAACGTGAAAGAAAATTGATTTTTGTTTATAATTACGTATGATTTTCTAAATGTGATCAAAAATTGGGGATGTAAAATTGCGTTTGCCTGATATTATCAATCTATGAATAGCTTTTATCACCTTTACCTCGTCTTCATGACTTTGGGATAGTATAGTGAAGTTGGAAGTTTATAAAATGAATATCATTGGTATAACGAAGTTGATTTCTGCTCATATTACCGTAGCATAAGATGTTTTACTATAGATAATCTCAAGTATCAAGTAGCTCTTGCATGTTTTATTGAAGTCATAAACTTATAATATGATCATAACTGCTACGTTAGCGAAGTGAATTCTTGCTCCTATATTAGCTTATTTTTTTCCAAGATTAGTTGACTGTCTTCGTAGTGTAATAGCTTTAACTTACTGCTAAATAATCCCAAGTCTCTAGTATGGTAGCCCTTGAATATTATGTTGAAGTCATAAACTTATAACATGATCATAACTACTACATTAATGAAACCAATTCTTGCTCAGATATAAGCTTATTCTCTTCTAAGATTAGTTTATACCATGTTTGATAGCCAACTTACCGTTCGATGATCTTAAAAGAATATAAATGTTACGATTTAACTGTCAGCTTTTAGTTTATAAAATGATCATCGTAATAATATTAATTTCTTGCTCTTATTAACTTGTGATATTTTCAAGATTAGTTTATATACTGTTATGAATACAGTAACAACTTTTACTTGCTCTCTACTTATGAGGGTTTTGTAGTCAATTAAATAAGCGAAAACCTTACAGAGTCATCATTGCTGATTAAAAAACTAGTGTTTTTCTTTCCATGTTAGTATATAATTTTCTAAGTTAGATCAAATATCATTCTTCGAAATTCGATTCTGCCTACCATTATTAGTAGAGTAATAACTTTAACCTACCTTTGACTGATTGAAAGAAGTTATAAATGTTATAGATAGGAGAATAAATTATGAAATAATCATCATCCGTGAACAAAATTAATTCCTACCGATGTTATGTGACGCTATATCTAAATAACATCAACTACCGAGTATCTTATTTCAAAAATGGATTTTAGCTTCCGTAATGGATAGAGTAGTAGCGGTTAATTTACATTTAGCTATTTTAAAAGAATTTATCAATGCTATTAGTAACAGAGCGCCTTACTAAACGACCGTCATCTGAAATTGACTCCTGATTATGCTAGTCAAAGCATTTCTAAACTAGACAAAACGTCATTTTATTTCAAAATTGGACTTTGTCTACCTTCGTCAATTGAGCAATAGTTTTACTAATCTTTTTTGGCTGGTGTGGATACTTTTTGAATGCTACGTTTAAGACTACCTACACCGACACTGATATTTAACATTTTGATCCGATTCCTCTAGAGACTGGGATATTGACTAGATCAATCTGTGAATATTTTGAACCTCTTGAAGGAAAGAATTAAGTAATTTAATTTTCACTCTGGAAAATATTCATCTACTAATAAATTCAGATTACACCTTCGCCATTCCATCGCAAGTTGAAGAAAATTTCCCATCAATAGGTATGGCGCACGATATTGATTTACACTTTTGAAGGTTTTACACCTCTATACGATTACTTTAAATAAACTATCAACACTATTCTTACGTTGATCATTTGAGTATAAACATATCGCCTTTGCTACTTTTTATTTAATCCGTATTATAAATTCAAATGTAACTCGTCAATCGTCGTTAGCAATCTCTAAATAGCAAAATAAACGTATAGACAATCAGATATCGATAGTTTATCCTGCTGTATCTCTACACGATAGCACTTTTAGAATCGAAGGATTAATTTTACTTCCATAATGTTATAGTACAACAAATGTAAGGTTATAATTAACCGAATAGAAATATTTTCATTCTTTTACATCAGCATCCGGCTACAATTTTATGAGTTGGAAGAGCGAAATGATCGAGTAAAGTTCATTAATCCTTTTATTAGCATCATTCATTCTCTGTCCAGGAATAGTTAGCAACCTATATCTACCGTTCCATAATTTATTTTAAGAGCATTAGTAAATCATTGGTTGAAATACTTGCATCAAATCAGTTCATGAGAAAGAAGATCTGGTGTTTTCTATGATTTCACAGTATAATAAACCGACGATTGCTGTCAGTGTCCAATGATTTGTAGAATATTTCAACTCTATCCTATAAATAGACTTTGTTCATCAAATGATCTCCAATGTTTGCATATACTGTTATCCGGCCAGAATAACAATCCATTTTACGTTAGCCTTTCTTGCTTTCTTATAATATGTTGTCGGAATTCGACTAAAATAGATTATGACGTGTTAAAGAATAATCTCGTAGCAGCTATACAATCAACGTAGACTCAAATAGCTTTCGATTTTTCACCCTTGTTGAGTTCTTTATTTTACCATAAAATGTCTAGAGTCAATAGCTAATAAAAGAATAGTTTGCCATATTAAAGGAAAGCATCTTCTTATCATAATAGGCTTGAATAGTTACAAGTAAACTTTCAAGATGATCTCGATAGTTATCACGATATCGTAGTCGCGATTGTACATAACTATTAATTTAATTGCCAGGCTTGAAAATCAAAGTTACTCGCAATTTCGGGTTCAAGCAAGCCTCAATTGCTTTCGTCTAATAATCTAAGTATTCCAATCTCATTTAAAAGAGTTTACTTCCTAATATAAATACCGTCTGAAAATTTTAACACACCAATAGTGATAACCGATGATCCGGTAAATTCTTACTATGCACATTAAGTACAAGTACTGGTACCAAATTGTCGCTTTTAGTCTGCCATGGCGATTTAATCAAGTACAAATGAGTATAATTTAACATTTCAATTTCACCGAGTCATCTATCAATAATTTTTTAAACTAGTCGATGGCTATTTACCGTTACATTTCGCTTATTATTTTAACAGCTTTATTTGCGAATAACGTAATAAAAATTGTCTTCGTGGCATGTACTGGATTGTAGTAGTCTTTAGCTACTCAATTTAGGGAGAACTAATTTTCAATGGCATGTATTTGCTAGTTTGTTAGTTTATTTATTGAGAGCCAACTTGAACCTAGTAAGAAATGAATCTAATCCTTTAATATCATATCATATCTATTTATCATTTTATCGATCGGGAACCCGATTCATATCTAGCAAGAAATAAGTTATTCTCTTTCAAGTCGTAGTCTTTCATTGTCCGTATTGGGTAGAACTAATGCCTTATTATATCTACCGATAAGTTTATTAATTTATCGCTAAGGAATCCGCTCATATATAGTAAGAAGTAAATTATGATACCTGAAGTAGTAGTCTTTAAATAGTATTGTTACATAGAACCAATTCTATATTATATCTTCTGATGAGATTAATTATCGATTGAGAATTCGCTCTTAACTAGCAAGAAGTAAATTATTACTCCTTAAGTAGTAATTTTTAAATACTTTACAACACAGAGTTAATTCGATATTATGCCTCCTGATTCAATTATTAATTTATCGACGGGGAATAAACTATTATCTGACAAGAAGTAAATTATTTTACCTTAAAAAGTAGTCTTTAAATACTTGTACTATGTAGAATTAATTCTATATTATATCTCCTGATTAAATTTAATAATTTATCGATAGGGAATAAGCCCCTATCTAGCAAGATAAATAAATTACCGGTATTATTTTTGTTGTTATCCGTTCTAGTGAATTAAAATAGAACCACACGGTAAATTTCGCTATGCTATGCTTGACAAGAGATCGCCTAATAAAAAGATAATCAACTAGATTCATCCGGTACTAATAGAACAGATTTGTAACTATCAATTATCTGATTTGAACGGAAGAGCAGTAAACAAATACCAATCATAACAGAGCTTGATAAACAATACTGTGAAGATTAAGATTGCACTTTTTCTTATTCAACTTGAACTCCTGTCTAGTATAATTGTTATCATTCAATTTTACAGCATTAGAGTTTATTTCACACTCAATGATTCTTTTAACAGTAGATGCTTAAAATTGTATTTGAAAGATTACTCTTACTGACAAGTTGAAACCCACTACTTTCTTACAGGATTGATTATTGACATATTTACAACTACGCTTGATTAGTCTAGAGATAAAAGCTCCATCTCCAGCTTATCCTCCCCCGTTACTACCGTTATTGATTATATATATATATAAACATATATAACATATATCAATAACATAGACAATTTAAAGAATCAAGTTTAGAGATCATTAGCTGAAAAGCAAGAAAAAAATCGCGTAAGAAATCTCCGGATATTATTTCAATTTCCTCCCCCACCCATCGGAAACTCCTAAAGAATAATATAGCTAATCTTATACCAATGAAGATGATAATCTACAGTTCTACCATACTATTCCTGGCGTATGGTCTTAGTATGAATACAATTATTTGAAATTTAAGTTTCGAGCTATCGATTGAAAGATCTGCCCAAATTTTCGACCGTATTTCTCCGACAATCTGTTATTTCTGGTTGTTACTTTCGTTCGATTATAATTATATGTTCATCAAGAAGATTGTCAGATTTGGAAATCGAAGTTGCTTGCAATTTCGGGCTCCTAATTAATCAAGTCTGGATTGCTTTCGTTCTAATAATTTGGGTAGTCCAATTTCATTCACAAGAGTTTACTTATTAATATTAATTAATACCGGCTGGAAATTTTAACACACTAATGGTGATAACCGACGATCCAGCAAATTCTTATTATGCATCCTAAAGGAGATCAATACTCAACCTATTCGATATATTATATTCAATTCTATTGAAAGACCAGAACGAAGGTGTAGCTACCTACTCAAAATTAATCTTTACTTCCATTCATTACCAATATAGCGGATACAATCCATTTTACCTGAGCGTAAAAAAACAGTTCTCTATTAATCTATTGCATTTAAAAGATCATCGAGATGGCTATTACTAAAGCTGTTGCCGAAAGGAGATGGCAACAAGTTCGCTTATTAACTGAACTATTCTATGATGTTAATTCAAGAGATCATCGCGGATATACACCATTAATACAGACTATTTACATTGATAATGAGCGTAAAGCGATTGGTGTGGCTAAATATTTGTTAAATCACGGCGCTAAAGTTGGTATCACAGACAAGCAAGGTTTAAATGCATTAATGCATGCCTGTAAGGAAGATCGCGAACGTTTAGCTTTACTCTTTCTAAGTGAGAGAGATTTTGATTTAAATCATAGCGATCATGATGGAAATACTGCCTTAATTTATACCGCTATTACAGGAAATATTATTATATTAAATAAATTGCTAGCCGAGATGAAAAAGTACAAATTAACTACGGATAAAGCCAATCGTGATGGTATTACTGCTTTAATTGCAGCTGCACAACATGGCAATATTTTATGTACTAGAATATTAATTTCTATTGGTCGCGCTTCTGTTGGTATTCGCGATAATAAATATCATCGGACCGCTAAAGAATGGGAAACCACTCGTACTAGTCGTGATTTAGCATCTAAATCGCCCTTATTTCAACTTATTGCTGCTTCCAGTAATAATTCATCATTAACTAGTTCATTATCTAGCTCGCGATCGCAAAGTATATCTACTCCAGTGGTATCCACTCCACGTCGTCGGCCAAGATCGGCCGTGACTAATTATCAACAATCTCGATCTGTAACCAAAAGCCGTCCAAATGAAATCATTACAAGCAAAAAACAACCTCGAGCTGTCTCTGCGGGTCCATATCGGCGCCCATTAACTCAACCATTAATGAGTAAACGTAATGCATCTGTGGAAATTTTACCATTACGTCAATATTCGACATTAAGTAACGATGATGGGCAAAATCAAGCAGTCTTAACACCACTAAACAAATTGATGCTAATTTATCAAGCTCAATATGCACCGTCGTATAAGGCTGGGGTTAAATCCGTTAATGATGATAAATGTTCTGGTCGTAGTTTATCGCCAGCCAGTACCATTGATCGTGAAAATAGTGAAACAAGTGAACTTGGCCAC
The DNA here is from genome assembly GCF_000150275.1 of Trichoplax adhaerens. Taxonomy (NCBI): domain Eukaryota; kingdom Metazoa; phylum Placozoa; class Uniplacotomia; order Trichoplacea; family Trichoplacidae; genus Trichoplax; species Trichoplax adhaerens. Next base: position 3,471,080 of record NW_002060949.1, read on the forward strand.
AGTATATCATCGATTGCAAAGCGTAGGATGAGTTTAAGTCGTCTAGTTGGATTAACTCGATCAAGGCGTGATAGTACAGCTTCCAATAGTAGCACCAGCTCATTTAGTAAATTAGCCAAGAAAGCCTTGGCAATAACCAGATCGGAAATAAGTAATAAAATTACCGGCAATAGCCACGATGAAAGTGATCATGATCGTAAGAGTGAAAATCGTGATGATGTTCGATTGTCACGATTTCGATCTTATTCTGATATTCGTTATGATCAGGAAAAAAGTGAAGACGACAAAGCAAGAATTCGATCAAAATTCATGGTTAAATTTCAATTATCGCAGCGTAAAGGTGGCGATTCTAATGATCAAGAAAACGATCAGGAGAATTTCTTTCCTTCCAATAAATTGCCAACACCAATGGAGAGTTCACATCAACGCATCTTGGCAGCAACAAAGTTAGTTTCACTCTATAAAGAGACTAAAAATAAGACCGCACAAGATAGAAAAAATGCTGAAAAAGACCAAGTATCTAAAGAACAACATGATGATATTCATACTCCCTTAGCACAGGACGATACACCTTCCAACGAATCGAAACATTTTTCTCCTCCCTCATCTTCTCCTACTCTTTCTACTGCTGACCATCTAAACCAAGTCGAGGATGATACTAATATCGATAACCATAATGCTGAAGAAGAGAATACTATAGACGATGAGAATTGTGACGAAAATGATGCCGATCTCTTAAATAATCGTCCACAATTTACATATGATACCATTGGAGCGATCAATAAATTTAGTAAACAATTTAAAATTATAAAAGATCAATCTAAAATAAGATTTCCTACCGTGATAGAAGCTGATGAAGAGTAGTGCAATCCTTAGAAGAGGATATCACCTAGAAATAAGAACGTAAAAGAGGAGAATATTGACCAGAAATGAAGCAGATCTCTTAATTTAGGGCTGGGACTGGACTGTGCCGAGAGCTACAGACTCTTAAATGATTGTTCACAATTTGCATAGGGTACCAATGGAGCCATCGATAAATTTAGTAAATGATTTAAAATAAAATTTCTAACCATGATGGAAGCTGACGAAAAGCAGAAGAATCTTTAGAAGGTATTTTATACGAATAATAAATTTAGAAAGGAGAATATTGGCCAGCAATGATGCTAGTCTCTTAAATAATTGTCACAATAAGCATGCGATACCATTGGAGCCTTTAATAAATTTCCTATCGTGATGGAACATGATTAAGAGTAAGGAATCCTTAGAAGAGGATATATCATACAAATAATAACGTCGAGAAGAGAAATATCGGCCCGAAATGATGTACATATCTTAAATAATCATCCGCAATTTACACTCGATATCACTAAAGTAATCAATAAATTTAGTAAAAAATTTATAAAAGTATTAGTAAGTTGTTTAAAAGTTTAAAATTATAAGAAATTGGTGCCTGATGCAGGCAATAATTGGATTATCATGGAGGATGTAATATCTATTCATTTTTTTCAATTTCATGCAATTCTAACCTTTATTTAAATCATTTTAATTCTACTTTGACTTTGGATTATTGAAATAATACCGGCATCTATCTTTACTGATAATATCATGTTAATATTGTATAAGAGTTAATATCTATTCTATTTATTAATAGATTTTAATCTAGAAAATAGAGAAGACACATCGATTAATCTTACTCAAAATATAATTATTGACGAGAAATGAGTCTTTTCCGGACTCTATTTATTTTATTTTGACTATAAGCTGTACACATTCAATTGGCATTCTAATTCTATCGATATTACTAATACAGCCTTCCATGAGTATAAAGTCAGAAAATGAAATACATGTTATCCATAAAATATTTAAATCAAATTTAATTATATTTGATCTTTAATTACAAAATAATTTAGAACAAATTATATCCTATCCATAAAATACATCGAAATTCGATTTGAATGCTAAAGATATTTAGTGACATTATAGGCTTATAACATATAATATATATATTCAGCATTTATTATCAGCTTAAATTTAAGCTGACAATAAATGCTGAATAGTAAAGTCTTTGCCCTTTTTCGATTTATGAACATCATTACTTTCTGTTGGGCATGACGACGATTGATAATTGGTTTTACCATTACTTAATAATTTGCTATGGCTTACAGTTGGCATGGCAGCTGGCAAGGAAGGTAAATAAAATTGAAATGGATAACTGCGTAGAAAAGGGAATGATAAATGGCAAGAAGATTTCATAGCATGATTTTGATGAAGGTAATTTCTGTAGTATTCGCTCGACCAACCCAAAATGCTTGAACACGATATATTCCGACTATAATGAGGATGAGTGTTGATAGCCATAAAATTATTCGATGTTATTGGAGCACAAGTTGACAAAGTTGTAGTCTTTTGAGGCCTGATACTACTAGAATGATTTTCTCCTTGAATATTGGATGATATGCCTTGGCATGGATTAGCATTCATTGAGTGTGGAAGAGTTTGGATCGGATAATAACTTGAGCTAGACGATGACGGTAAAGATGATGATATTGCCGAAGGATTAATAGGCTCTAACGTTGAAAGCATGGTAATGTCGCCCTTTTTAAATCGTTTTCGACGCCTGAGGAAACTTCCGCTATCGAACATGCCTTCGCTAGATGGATCCAAAGCCCAGTAATGGCCTTTGCCGGGCTGGTTCGTCTCACGTGGCAATTTGATAAAGCAATCATTTAGAGTTAAATTATGCCTATAAAAGAGCAAGTTGAAAAGATATTCTTGATAGGATTGAATTTAAGATTGTAAAATGTTATAATTTCAAAATATATCCTTATTAATATTAAATTTAATATCACAGAGTATTACAAGTTGAGAAGATATTCTCTATAAGACTGAATTTAAGATTGAAAAACATTATAGTTTTGAAGAGTAATTAAGGTTGGAAAGATGTGTTTAATGAAATTGGATTTAAGATCGCAAAAATCGCAAATATCCGCCAAGGAATTTAGTATAAGCTAGAATATTATAACTCAACTAGCATTATAGTGCCATAGAGCAAAAAATGAACTTTTGCTATTTAGATATTCCCGTTCAATAGTAAAGCATTTATTGCGAGATGGAACATGAAGTAATTTAATCTAACTATCTCATTTCATCTTTAGTTGATAAATGCCTCGAAATATCTATTCTGAATTTCTGTCTATATTTTGGAATTTCCATTTCTACTGGTACACTGAAACAATTAGAACTATCATATTTGGCGAAATGGATCATACTAACTGAAAATTTTATATTGGTTGCAAAATTTTGTTACCATTCTAAAAAATGGCCCAAAATAGTACTATTTTTAAACAGATGATATTAAATCGTGGCATTTTCTGCCAGTATCCAGAATTATCCCCAGACGTATGGTGATCAATGCCTTGTATAGAAAATTAACATTGATATTGGGCGCCAACTAATTTACCTATTATCAATGTTATTCCATATTTGCCCCTGAGATCGCCGTTATTGGCGCGGTAATTTGAAATATAAAAGTATAAACGAAAAAATTTTGTCAATTCCAACACTATCAGACTAAATCATGGTGAACAAACCTGATTGAATTTTGCCAACTTTTACATGATAGGCTGTAATAAGGAAAGTGCTTGGCTATGAATTGATAAATATCACATAAGGTCAATTTCTTGTTTGGAGAGTTTACAATCGCCATCGCAATCAGCGCGATATACGAGTATGGCGGTTTGCCACGTCGAGATAATCGCCTTGTCTTCACCTTTTGACTCAATTGATTAGTACCTTTACTTTTAACGCTAACAGTTTGATCCTTGTCCATGTTAATTAATTCGCTCTTGGATAGTTCATCATGCTCCACAGGTGATTCCGATTGTATAGTCGCTGTAACAGTTGAGTCAGCCATAATATCAAATTTTGAAAACCGCAAAGACTGAAAATTGGATTGAATATAGAAGAATCATAAAATTGGACTATGTATAGATAGAACGGAGAGTGACTACTTAGAAATAGGAACAATAATCATAAGGACTATTGAAATGCTGCAACAACTCTACTTTTCTGGCAATCTTCTTAACTACTATTTTTGATAGGAATCAATCTACAAATGAAGAAATGAGAATATTAATATTTCTCTCAACTTGTCAGTTAACTCCTTCTATGTAAGGTTTTTATACCTTTCTTATCACAGAAGACCAGATGAGCCGATTATTATGATTATAAGCATGTTATTTCTTTTTAACACATTATTGTTTTCATCATAATTTAACATCTTGATATGTACTGGGTTGGACGGTTAACTTTTGCACCTTTGCATTATAATTTGTACCTAGCAATTGTTTACGTATATTCAAGGGTTGCTAGTAGAAAAGCTATGAGCTAAAGCCTTGTTGAACGTTGTAAATAAACTTCATCGAATCTTTTTGCCCTATTTACCCTTTTCATAGTATTCATTGTCATGCTTAATTGAGACGTATACAATATTTCCGGACTCATCTCTAATCAATTCTTAGTACTCTACTAAAACTAGAATCTAGAATTCAATTCTGCTGGAAAAAATTACATAATTAAGAATATGAAAAATGTCTCTCTTAAACAATAATATTGACTACTTTGCACAAGTCAGTTCAGCTCGATGATTTTCAGGTATCAATAATTCTATGCTATTTGTCATGTTTCACGTATCAAGCTAAGCCATAGATAGTTAAGATACTCAACAATCATGCAACAATGTTCGATCGACTATAACAGGTAAAATTATAAATCTATCAAAATGATACACAAATAGGCAGTATATCATCGATTAATTACACTTGTGAATCAGTTTGTTGATTGGCTATTGTGTGAATTGGGCCCCAGACGTTAAAAGTCTCTACATGTCATCATTTTAATAGTTTATAGGACAATCATTAATAAGATTTATATTGCAATTCTATATGATAAAATTTTTAGCATGTAACAAAATGAAATGGAAATTAAATAGGTTACTAATAACTTGTGAATTTTTCGCATAATAATTTTATCATGAAATTAGCATGGTTTTGAAGTATGAAATAATCGTAGTAATTGCCTGCTCATGTTATAAATGAAAATTAAGCTATAGTTTTCTATCAAGAGAGTCGTTGAGCCCTTAATATTATTGTTTTGAAATCATATATACACTATCTTAATACTTTCGTGCAATCACACCTTGGAAAATTCTCCAAAATAGAATCACAGATTGTATATTGGCAAGCAAATAAGATGTTTCATTTCCTAATTATGCTTTCTAATGCCAATGTAAATCAGACTGTTTTTATTTCTTAAATTCATTGACAACAAATAAGAATCCTTCAACCAACAATTAAAAAAATTGATGGAATATATAGCTTTTAGAGTAATGTTGATTTATAGTAAAATGGATCTTATTTAGCGATGCAATCAGTTATCGGTTGATAAAAATGCATATTATTTTTGATTAGAAATGTAATCCGTCAAAGTTATGTACATTATTATTATGATATGCCTTTAGATTTCATACCTTTAGGGCAAAACTTTCCACATGTTATTCAATTACTTTCATTACCGGTTATCGGTAACTGTTTACATGCAGTCAACGTAAGACAAGCAAATTTTCTTTTTAAATACTGGGGCACTTCAACTAATTTCGGTGCTAGAACTTGCACCTAATCAATTCTTAGGGAAAGTTATGCTCCGCAGATTATACACAACACTGAGTCAGTGTCAATATTATCATTTTGGATAAGTAAATAGCTGTATAGCAATGTAACATTGACTATGCGTTCTTTGCTATAAAAAGATTCTATCTAATTCCAGATTTCATCATTTGTTATCAAAAGCAAATACTGTACGATACAATCATACAAGCAAGCAAGTACTATTCTAGGATGCAAGATTTCGTTCTATAAAGTTAATAATCTGATTAAGGTTCATTTTTTTTCGGTATTGATATCGGTAATAAATTTTTCCCTTTTCCTTTACCTTTTCCTGCAGTCTTCGAAGAATGCTTTACCTAACAAATAACAAAGTTAGAATCAATCATGATTTATGAGTTACATTATTACCGAATTCGAACACGAATGAATAAATCAAGATAAAAATGAAAAAGCTATCCTAGTTCATAAAATTTGCGGAACTAACTCGATTATAAATAACAACACCACCAGCAGCTAATGTCATTCCGATTGCATTTGCTGAAGTGATAGGATTCCGAAGAATGGCTATTGATATAACTATCACAAAAATCCTTTTAGTCGCACTTGCTACTGAATAACTTAAGGGATTGATCGTCCATAATATTGTGAAAGCTATTATATTTTGAAGAAAGTTGATGAAACCATTTAGAAATACCAGAAAGGTGATCCAGTATGGATCTAGGTCCGCATACTAAAGTAAAGCAATTTTCTGATCATTAGTTATAGATTGTTTCGTTCATAGCCATTCGTAACTTTAGTACAGCCTAATTACTATAAAAGCGTTTCATTTATACAATATGGATATCGTACCGTATCTTTCTCTTCGAGTATAGGCATAACATCAAAAACGAACCAAATTGGGAGCATCAGGCTAGTAGCACTTCTTGACATGGTATGCAGTAATCTTAAATGATGGACCTTAACATCGGACAAGACCTAGATAGTAGATATAGATATTGAATTAATCTTTAAGAATTAAGATCGAAGAGTTTTGTAAAACTTAATGAGTATTTTCATAGTGAGAGTGGATATGTTTATCAGCCATACTATATTATACTTGTACATATCAAGTATTTGACATTACTGAATTAAGATAAAATTTCAATTCTGTGAAGTCGGTATAATGATTAAGAGATTAAGTCGAGTATAGAATCTACGCATTGTTAAAACTTTTATTCTGTGACTTTTTTCATAGCATTGCACTTACTTTTTTACTATAAACGTTTTGTAAGGCAAAAGAAAGCGTTGATAGTACACAGCTAATTAGGCCGATAATATCAAATTCTATTTCTGTAGCGGTAGCTAACATAACTCCACCAACGATAGGAAGTAAAGATAAGTACTCCTAAAAAAGGTTACAATAAGTAAAATGATTAGATCGATAAAAATATTAATCAAACAAACCGTGATAAGTAAGACTATGGTTGGTATTTCGAATCGATATGTCAACAATTCGCTTATGCTTAATGAAAATATAGCTGCTAAATGTTAAATATGCACTACAAGATTAGGCATTATAGACTACATAAATTTCATGTCTTTTCATCATTATACATCCATTAAAGTACATCAATCAGAGATATCTATAGCCACTGATGATACTGCACTAGTGATTTACTGTATGAAGGGATCTATATTTAATATCCTCAAACAAAAGATAGCGTCCTGTACATTGTTATTGGGAATGCTTTCAGTTTGGATATTTCTTATTAGCTCTATCTAGATATTTTTCTTCTAACAAAGCAATAAATTAGCCTTTTCCTAATAGTATATCCTAAATATCAATGTATTACATAGCATCCTTAACATTATACGTGTAATAATTTACTTATTGGACACAGCTGTAGTATTTCAGTCAAAAACTGTAAATATAATATAGTCAGTAGCAGTAGAATTTAAATAACAAGACTGTGTTGCTGCATAGTTTCGAGTAGTGATTCGATATCTAGTAGGCAGTACTATAAAAAATACGTCTACTTAAACTTGTACGAAGTAGCTTTAATTGGTTACACTTTGTTCTCATATCTATAATGGACGAAACTTAATACAGTAAAGGAACGTTTACAGTATTTGTATTTACTGGTCTCTATGCACAATATATTCATACAGTATGAACTGTGCTTGCTTGTTACTAATAGTGCTGACGTCTTGCGATATGATAGACACTGCTGCAGTCCAGCATGCACACATATTTGTACTATATAAATATATATCGCAAACTTTTACTCCCGAGGATTTAATCATCCCTAGAGGACTCTTTTGCTATATTATATCGTCATTGATGTTATGATTTGCTTACAATTTAGAACTAGTATTCTATACTTATGCGTTATTAAGTATGGTAGCAGTATGATTTTGAATATCAAATTTCATGCTTTACTGTGCTTATCTTCCTATCTATACACTAATGCCATCTCTCTAATACCCTTGGGCATTATTAGAAGACGCAAAGTTTATTAATTTTGATAATATAATGCTTCAAAAAATAAAATGTACAAATTATCGAAGTATTAGATCCATATAAGGATTATTTAGCAATACTGCTAAAATTGTCGAAGAAAACATTTTCTTAACGTTTTCTTTAAAAAATCTTTTAAGTTGGATATTTTTCAAGCATACACTTGTCGAGTGACTGATGTCTGCAAGCCGAAATTTAAGTGATCAATACATAGCATCCAGCACTTTCGTGCGCCAGGTATTGACTTGTAAATGGAAAGTAGTAGCCTTCTCTACTCACCTTTACAGTATATGTAGCACCAAGGACTAGCTTCGCCATAATAACGGTAAAGAAAGGCATTAAAGCCTAGAAGAACATAATAAATGCAATGGAACGATTATAAACATAATATGAAATAATAGTAAGTGCAAAAAGAAACGAAATATCTAGTCTCAGGATTCATGATTGATATTTTAGCAGTAATCCATATCACGCTTGTCACCTATGTTATTGTACGCTCTAAAATGGCCTTTTGCGGCTCGTAGTTGCAATTAACCTTATAAAACAAACCATTCATAAGCTGAATTCTATTGCGATAAATATACGACAGGCTTCTAGACTATAATGAATTTTGTGATAGGTGGATATCTCGTATTTTCAAATACCGTCCATGCGCTATTTCTTAGTACGCAGCATTTAAGTGGTTAGCTAAGCATTAAGTAAATCATATTGCAAGCTATACAGGAACTAAAGTATACCGTATCTTACAAAATCGGATTAGTCTGCAATCTGATGCTGTTATTGGTTATTAAGTGAAATCATTGTTTGCTCTTTGAGTTAATTATGACAGTATCATTCTACTTTAAGCGTTTATTGTAATATGTACATTAGATATATTTTAATAATTTAATTCACGTCATAATGTCGTCCGTATTGGAGCTCAGGTTTATAAATATCAATACTAGCTAGTGATCGTTATTCTAGGTAATGACATACTAGTCTTAAATTTACATAGTGCATAAAAGTGATGTATCAGAGTCACAATTATTTTGCTGTCGTAGACTGTATACTATAATTGTACTTGCAGAATTATGCCATATATCTACTTATTAAACTTGGCTACTAATCTGTCCTTTTTAAAGCAAGTAAGAATATGCAATTAAAACTTTAGGAAGATGAGATCACGGTATTTGATACAACTATTACTATGATTTTCCTCGTCGAAATAATAAATCAGCATTACGAATGCTAATGTAAGTTGTATTATTCTGAATTAATATTAATTATTTATCAAATACGAAATGATAAACTCATTAATGACTGTGACACAATAGACAACAAAATTAGAAATAGCGGTATGCAAAGATCGGAGGTGGTGTACGATGTGTACTATATTGTATTCATAAATTATAAGAAGTATTTCACCATAACTAGTTATGTATACTCACTTTAACTTTAGTTTCACATGTATGGTTGATTATGGAAGGAAACGATAGCCAAGAGAACATATGCAAAAAAAATTCGATAATACTAATTAAGCTTATTAGACACTAGCATATGCTAATTATCATTAATTCAATTTATTTAAATTTAAAATTATAATCGTTACTGTACTATAATGCAGAATCGAATAAAAATTACAAGCCATATCTATAATTTAATAAGCCGTAAAGAAATTGTATAGTATCCGCATAGTACGTGCATAGCTTTGCAGACAATTGGTCAGTTAGTAATAGAAATTTACTTTTCTAGATTTAATATTTTGATTTGATAATTTCTACAGCTACGTCAGTAAATGATAGCGCCATAACTTGGGCTTGTAAGGCACAATAGCTCGCAGGTAAGCAATAGTAGCCAGAGACTCATTCTTCCTTTTATTGGTTGCAATACTGTAGGATCTACAAGTCCATATGTACGTAATTACTGTCAGATAGGTTTCTTAATGAGAACTGCAATAGTATTATAATACATATAAAAGGCACAGCTCATGTCAACCTTTATATATTATTCTCATAATGGTAAATTATATTAATAAATCGGGCAGTTCTAAGCGATCCTGCTGTATTTAGCGAACACTGCTGGCTGTTAACATCATACAATAGTAAGCTTTTAGTGATGTCTGGATTATATAAACAGTCAAAAGGAAGGCCGTATTTTACTGCAAATAAACGTTGAGATCTATGCAGTTATACTGACATTAGTGCTCTGCCTGGTACATCCACAGAAAGATAGATTAACATTCCGTTATTAGGGTTAACATCTTTGTAAAGAACATACTGTATAAAGTAAATTTATTATATCATGATATCTATTGTGCAGAGCTGTAGGATTTTCCGCATATGGCACGATGTCCTATGAGCTAATATGAATACGTATATGGATAGGATACTATAGTATCTCACTTTGATTGAGCTTACCGTAAGCAAAGGCTTAAAGTAACGACTACGCGTAATCTGCATTGCTTAACCTATTCATTTATTTGGCTCACTGAGCTTAGAAAGAAGGCCTACCCGTAAATGGAGTCATTCATTCATGAACTATGCAGGAAGGTATCAAAGTCTCATTTTATTACCTTACAATAGAGTCTACCGTATATGATCAGCTCAAAGTACAGTAATATATCAGCAATGGCTTGCATAAAATGTGAATCTATTATTTATCATCCTTATAACACCGGATTCTATAGTGCGCGTTCTATTTTATAAATTATAGAAATTGAACCTGTTAATCTGGCATCTAGAACAAAACAGTTTAAATTAAACACTTTATCAATACCACGTGTATTAAATTAGTCATGGACCGATTAACATAATGCTGCAAATATACAACATATGGCTTATTTAAAGATATGTTTTATTTCGTTGCATGCCGGTATTATGTATTCTTAACTGTACGTCTGTAGTGGGTATTTCAACATCGGTTTTAGCATTTATAACAATGATGTGGACATCTAGAACGTATTTGCAATTTGTATGGTATGATATCTACATAATCACCTGATTTCTTCTGTGCGTGCAATGTAGATGTCGTTTACCGTATAGATAATATAATCGGTCATTTTATAAAATAATCGGGCAATTTGTAAAATGACAAATTTTGCGGTCATTTTGCAAAATGACCAGTATAGGGTAATAATGATGAATAAATTAGATTATTGAAGATGTACCTGTTCAAATTGAACAGTTTGTGTAGCTCAATCTGTACAGATCGGGTCAACTTGATGTTAGTAACAGCAAAACATTAGATGAACTACTGGGATTTTAAATGAATCATCATGACCACAAACGTCAAGTCCAGGCATAGCACTATCCTATTTAAATTTTAGCAGAAATTGATAGCTTCAAGAAAATAGGCCACTGTCTCTGTTGATGTGCCGTTCTATGCATATCACAGATCTACTGCTATTAAAGTCGTTAGCTTGTACCAGCAAAAGCAATATACAAGTAGATGGATTGTAATGCAAGCTTCAACAGCACTTACCTGTATGTGCATAAGATACAGAAACTTTCCAAATAGCAACATGACTAAGTAAAGCACCTAAAATTTTATTAGCCGCTAAAGGAAGGATTTTACTCCAGTACGATTTATAAACAACATAAGGGAGTGAATCGACATGCCAAAATTTGAGCAGTGAACCAAGATAAACCGTTTGCGATACCACTTGGATAAAGGACAAAGTTAAAGGATGAGGCCAATCGCGTAAAACCCATTTACCAACTACGTTGTTGCTAGCGCTGACAATATACCATGACAAGCAAAGTAAAACAATTTTATATTTTCCCATCTGTTTGGGTTTGTCTGATTTAATATTAGGCGGTAATTCTTCGCCATCGATATTAGCCTCTGCAGTAAGAGGAGCGGTAGCCATACTTGTTGCCTTGTTAATAAGTAAATGAATTAATTTAATTGTGCGGTAATATGGGCCTGAAAGTGAGCAGCAGGCCCTTTTAAGGCCACTACACCACAGGACTTAAATGGACCGGTACCATACTGTGTACTTACTGCATTGCACCCTGACTGCATCGATCCGTCATTCATTCTACTGTTCCTGCCCAAGCCTGCCATATCCTTCAAACAAATATGTTACTCCGTGCTTGCACTCCTCTGTGTACTGTCAACAATAGTTTCTTGCAAGCAATATTTTATTTGGATAGTCTCCTAAACCTTGTATAGTATGCTCCAAATTAGAATGGATGCCAGCTGGTAATGGAAAAGGTAGAGGCAGTAAAAATCGGACAAATGATATGATTTTCGAGTTCAGGAAGGCTAAATGAGATGGGTTGTTGTAATTTTAATACAGAAAAAGAGAATAAAGTCTTGATCATTTATATTCTTTGATCGATTTCATACTTTCGCTTTAAGAAAGAAAAATCTCTGTTACTAAATATCGTCAATGACATAAATAACCAATAGCAATCCCTAGTAACGGATGATTAACGTAATATAAAAAATAATAATTTGAATCAATCGATAGTTTAAGCAAAATTACTCCTGGTATTGCTATTTTCATGTTAATAGAACTAATTTCTAGTCATACTGCAGAACATTCAATTGTTGGTATTCCTGTAAGTAAAGCGACGCCATGGTTCGTATGTAAAGTAAGCTTATAGAACGGCGAAAAATTCGCTATTAAAGTATGCTGTAGGTGCCATGTTAATGATAGTAGCATCGATTGCGATAGATCATGCCCATCGCCAAATCTAGTCTTAAATATCAGTCAGTTTCAAATGGATCTTTTACTCTCATAGTACTCGTATATCGAATAAAGATGAAAAAACGGACTGTACTGTAAGTTTAAGATATTAAATAACATTTCGTGGTCAATGGATTCATTCTAATGATAATTAAGAAATCATGTTTATATTGAGATATTACAGAAATTGATTTCTGAAAGTTTTTCTTCTAATCACAATGCGGTTGGCTAATCATTTTTTTTGGCGATGATATACCGCAGGTGGGTTTTGCTATTAGTAATATTTATTTGGACGCTAATGTGGAGTATTTTTACGTAGCATCTTTTTATTTGCCAATATATATCTATACGAATACGAGTATGTACCGGTATGCCTATGTATTACTGATCAACATATCGTACGTTCGTTGAAAAAGGAATTGCCGGCCGGTATAGACAACACTAGAATTAATTAATGAAATGTGTTTGCATAACCTTTTGTACACACACATTCTCATGATTTAAGCCAGTAAATGATCAATCGTACGAACACTAATTCACTAGTACACTAATCTAGTATTCTTGTTGTATGAGAATGGTAAAAGAAAGCAGAATAAGTCCTCTAATTCTATCATTCCCATAATCTTTTGACGACCAAGACTAATTTTTATAAATATCAATTTTAGACTAGATTCTTCGCTCTACAAGAAGACTCTGTTTTGCTAAATGATCCCTTTTTAGGGTATAAAGATAACGTAATACCCGTATGTACTGTCATGGACAAGAATAATTGGTAATGCTTATTGCTGCAATAGCACGATAACTGAGCTATAGCAATCAATGAGTAAAGGTTTACCGTAGAAATAAATATCACCGTCAAAGAATACAAAAATGAGATATGATCACGCATTCAATCTCTTACTATATTCAAAGCCTAACGTTGGTATAGCCATGGAAACATCATTATGTTGTTTTGTCACATATGGCAAAATTAACAGACAAAAAATGAATCTTATCATTTAGATCCTTTTTCTTAATTAAGGCCAGAATATACTCGTATAGAAATGAAGTTGTTCATACATTGCTCAGCGTATAATATTACCACACTCAGAACAAATTGTTCATTTCAGACTGCAGCCTGGAGTTTTAAAGTTTTTCATTCAAGTTATAATTTTAATGAAAAAGTGCAAGTTTTATCAATCTGCAAGCGTAATTATGTATCAGCCTTTCCTTATTAATCTTGAAGTTTGTAATGCAAAATCGAGATAGGTTTAGGTAAATATTTATTTTATATCTGGTACGTGAAGTTGCATCGAGATAAAGATAAAAATAGAAAGCACGTGTACAACAGAGTATTTACATAGACATCAAAATTTCGCCGATGGTCTTATACTATGCTACGCATCAATAAATTACGCTGTCCTACTATTGTTTGCTTTAGTTCAATTTAATTAGTGGCAATGTCTATGGTAGTATTTGAATCCAAAGTTTGCTCCAACAGTTAGAGCATAATATTCCCATTGTAGACGCTTTAGTATACGTAAATCTTGTCACTAAATCGTTCATTCGCTGCATGATAGCGGAAAGAATTTACCTGAGTGGTTTAGAAACGCTTAGTATTGAAAGATTAATCACGCGTATGACTAAAAGAATGATGATTCTTTCCAAGATAGAAAGATTATAAAAGGATTCTATCTACAAATTAAAATAAATTAAGAGCTGCATAAGAAGTGCTGGTACGGCAAGTTGTGATTACGAATTTATTGACATAAAAAAATACGGCAGTGTTCAATGCTTATTCAAGGATTGGTCTACTTGTAGTACAACATCTGGCATTAAAATCTGTTATTTACTTAATTAAAATTGTTAAGAGGATGAAGCAGATTATCGGAGTATTAAGACTTTTAATTTATTAGAATCTAAAAAAAACCTCGAAAAACCATAGTGCGGATTGGTAATCATAAATATACAGTATAATCGAGTTCTTAGTATACTGCATTGGTTGTTTGATTAATTACGCAATGTGAGCATTTCATTAACATGACCATCATGACTTTATGAATAGTAATTAGGAGTAAATTTACAATAGTATTATTGTATGCCAAGCCATGAGTAAAATTAGAGAAAGAGATCCGAAAATAAGATTATCCCATTAAATGGAATAACTGAAAATTATGCTTTAGTATCACGTAATATTGTACTGAAATGAATAATTTAATTAAAATAATATATGATTATCTTAATGTAATGACATCCATTGCTTAACATTCGCGATTTCAGTAAAATCGCTTCGCACCATATGGTACTAAAGCTGTTCCAGAAAGAAATTAATCTTTCAGAAAAGTGACGAATGAAGGATTTTCACAATGATTACATTACTATATGACTATGACACAGTCTTTACAGGAAATATAATGTATATTATGAATTAGAGTTTCCAGCCATTGCTCTGATTCAATAAATGACGCTATTTGCAGTGCAAGTATTGAAATGAAATAAAATACATTTTGAAAAATTGTACCGTCATCGCTAAATCAATAACTGCCTTAGAGCTGATCTGATTATCATGAAGGCGTTAAAAATATGCAAGTAAGCAATATTGCAAAGGATCGATAATAAAAGTATTGTCAAACCAAAGTTTGATTGTTAATAATGGTGGCGAAATTTTCTTGCTGATATATCTGTCTCATAAGGAAAGTTTGTAGTGTGCATTAATAAATTAATTTTTGATTAGATAGTAGGGATCTGAAGTAAAATCTATCATTTAAAGCATAACGAATAAAAGTTAAACCCAAGGTTGAGAATTTACAATTTCGCTTTACTCTATAAGCATTTATATAATGGTATATTTCAATTCTTACTATCCTTTAGGCACGAAGAATTTATTAACATTGAATTGGAACAGACTCCGAATACTTCGATAAGTAATATACCCGTATAGTAAGTTGATAAACTATGCGCACATTCATATGCAGTTTCCATCGCAAGATACTACAGTTATAACCTGAAAAGTGTTCTTTA
The DNA here is from genome assembly GCF_000150275.1 of Trichoplax adhaerens. NCBI lineage: Eukaryota > Metazoa > Placozoa > Uniplacotomia > Trichoplacea > Trichoplacidae > Trichoplax > Trichoplax adhaerens. The sequence goes on from NW_002060949.1 coordinate 3,486,912, forward strand.
ATAGCATAAAAGTTTTCTCCTACTTCATCTAAATTTCGTCTTTACGTATATTAATTACCTCTATGGCGTTACATTATCACAAATTATGCTCTATTGTAAGCATATGTGGAATATTCACCTCCGTTTAGATATTACATTGTAGGTGATAACATTGCTATCTGGGCCATGCGATTAAAATAGGGTAAAATTCTCTACCAAATGTTCATTTTTTTAAATTGCGACAGTTTTTGATTTCAGATAATAATTTGTACAACCTGTTTCTTTACCTGACAGGTGTGATAGCTTTCTGAATTTTACTGTAATTGAAGATTCAACTATTTTAACCATTGCAGTACATATTATTTTGCAAAGACTGCCCTATTTGTTTATAATAACAAAGTGTATTTTGTAAAGTAGTTCCTACTGGGACAAAAATACTGTACTAACCTCTGATACCTATCATATACCATTATTTGACCTTAAGTTACCATACGCTAAGCTACCGTTCGTTATTAAAAGGATTACCTGAAAGAATTTTTTTGAAGATGTATGGCCTAGATACCTTTTAGTGATTTATTCTTTTACGATTAATGTTCATACGTATGTATATATATAAATCTGCAAGATTACTGTCGTCACTACGTGCCACTATGTATCACCATGCCTTCTCATACCCCAAATAAAAATATCCATAGTCTTAAATCCTAGTGCTTATACATGGTTATTAAGTGCTTAGTATAATAACAATGTGATATTTTTTACTGTAGTGTTTAAGTGTGATATAAGTTTAGATCGTGTTAATAATAATCTTACAAGTGCAGTTATTACCGGTTAGTCTGTTAAGCTATGATGTTCGGAAGATTCTCTAAACCATCCTAATTATTCTAGCACTGATACTACATATAAACTGAAGACATTACTGTAGACAGTGCATACCACAGTATTATTACACGTATACATATTAAAATAAGTTTATTTAAAATATAGTTAGAGAAAAATTTCATAAGGACTCTACGTAATTTTGATCTTTGTAGAACATTGAGATCTTTCAATATCTATCTAATTAATGCGTTAGAGATCGTCTACAATGCAGTATAGATCTGATAGGATTCATAGTGCGGTATTTTGTATATACGCGTATAGCCAATTATATATATTCTACCAAAAATTAAAAAAACAAATATACTAATTTTTCCAGTGATGTTAATGACGATCGAATAAAAAATTTAGTTGCGAATTTAGTAGATTACGATATTTCATTTAATGTGAACCCAACATAACTAGTCTGCTAGCATATTAATATATATTTTCTAGGTAAAATTACCTCTGTGTCCTATCTGATGGAATAATGGACCGAATTGTAGTTTTCAGAGCTTAAAGTATATAGCAAGACACTGACATTTATCGCAATTTACAGTCAATGCGAGTTTATGTAGAGATATACAGTATAATGATATCTTGTTTTAGTAAGTAGCGTAGAGGTAATCCGATGTAAGGTAAAGACTACGTGAAAAGATATAATAAGTTTTGTTGGATTTTTTTTTATTACGATAACAAGGTTTGTTAATAATGATGCTAGTATGATAGATAAAGAGAACGAGACGTCAGGACTAATCTAAAACTTAGATTGCAGAGGTTTACGTAATGAGAATAATACTATTCATAACAAGGGTAAATGCGTCTTAGCAGGATATGCTGTAAATAGAATAGAATACATTTATATATAAAAGGTGTAGTAGTGTCTCTATTGGTAGTGAGTTCATATCAGTATATTGTAGAATGTATTACATTAACCTTGCTTCTATAGTATACGCGCAAATATACTACGCTATATCTTACTATACTAAGTACCGTGTATTCGATAACACATTCAGACAAGCATTTCTATAAAGTTTACGGGTATCAATCTAGAGGTTGATCGCCATATAACAAAGTATAAGCATACACAGCATCATCCAAAGTTATTTTGCAAGCTAAAACAAAAATTACACCAAAACGATAAATCAAAGTAGCTGAGATGCAGTTTTGGCAAAGATTGATGCTTATTTGGTGTCAAAATTCGACACTTTGCAAGTAGCACTATCCTTTAACATTGCATCATTTACCCAAACTGTATACTCTTTTACTTATAGGCTTTAAACTCTAGATTTACGGTCTTCTATCGATCGAAATAAACAGGAGTAAATTTTAGTTTTCAGAGCTTTAAGTGTCCTAATAAAGTTGATCATTAGCTTCAAATCAACAATCTTCTTATACTTTACTCTTTTACTTATAGGCTTTAAACGTTAGATTTACGGTCTTCTACTGATCGAAATAAACAGGAGCCAATTTTAGTTTTCAGAGCTTAAAGTGTCCTAATAAAGTTGATCATTAGCTGCAAATCTACAGAATCCCGATTATTTCCAGAACAATTGACAATTCGCATATTTATTCTTAATTTTAATATCGTACAATTTAACCATCCTGGGGACCTAGACATACAGTACAGTACTTTTGTACAGCATACAGTACACGGATACACGGTAAAAAGTTACTGAACCTCTGACAGGTCTATGACAAATAGTAATACTATCTGTTCAATGAGCACATTATCGTAAACCGTCAGCAAAGCGACGGGAGTTTGCACTAGTATGCTTTAAACGCTAGATTTACGGTCTCCTACTGATCGAAATAAACAGGAGCAAATTTTAATTTTCAGAGCTTAAAGTGTCCTAATAAAGTTGATCATTAGCTTCAAATCAACAATCTTCGTATACTATACTCATTATATAGGCTTCAAACTCTAGATTTACGGTCTTCTACTGTTCGAAAGAAACAGGAGTAAATTTTAGTTTTCAGAGCTTAAAGTGTCCTAATAAAGTTGATCATTAGCTTTAAATCAACAATCTTCGTATACTGTACTTTTTTACTTATAGGCTTTAAACGCTAGATTTACGGTCTTCTATCGATCGAAATAAATAGGAGCAAATTTTAGTTTTCAGAGCTTAAAGTGTCCTAATAAAGTTGATCATTAGCTTCAAATCAACAATCTTCGTATACTATACTCTTTTACTTATAGGCTTTAAACGCTAGATTTACGGTCTTCTATCGATCGAAATAAACAGGAGCAAATTTTAGTTTTCAGAGCTTAAAGTGTCCTAATAAAGTTGATCATTAGCTTCAAATCAACAATCTTCGTATACTATACTCTTTTACTTATAGGCTTTAAACGCTAGATTTACGGTCTCCTACTGATCGAAATAAACAGGAGCAAATTTTAGTTTTCAGAGCTAAAAGTGTCCTAATAAAGTTGATCATTAGCCGCAAGTCTACAGAATCCCGATTATTTCCAGAACAATTGACAATTCGCATATTTATTCTTAATTTTAATATCGTACAATTTAACCATAATGGGGACCTAGACATGAATAAAGTTGATCATTAGCTTCAAATCAACAATCTTCGTATACTGTACTCTTTTACTTATAGGCTTTAAACTCTAGATTTACGGTCTTCTACCGTTCGAAATAAACAGGAGTAAATTTTAGTTTTCAGAGCTTAAAATATCCTAATAAAGTTGATCATTAGCCGCAAATCAACAATCTTCATCCATTTAATCTACGTCTTATACTGTACATCTAGAATATGCCACAGAATATTATCCCCTGTTATTCACCATAGTAACGCTGCCTACTACATGTACCACAGTAACTGTACGAGGACGCTCGAGTCATGACCACGTTAGCGATACAGTGAGACTAATACTGTATTAGTATCCAAAGCCCCTGACTGTGCACTATACTAGACGGTATCTACATCTGACGATCCTTTTATGTATGATACAGTATGAAAGTCTTTCGTCAGTATAGGTCTGGCACTGGCATTGTTGCAGTCCAGTGAAAGACGACGATGGACATGTCGAAATTGCAGTGAAGAAGAGTTTGAAGACTTATTTGAACGACTTTCCATCTGAGTAAATTATATTCAAAATAAGAAATAACGATCTAGAAAGCTTAGAAATATCCAATAGTACTAATCTTCTTTGACGTCATTTCCCTTATACGAACTGACTGACTTTACTCACTCCATTTATCCTTTTTGAACCTTGGCCATTCCCAACGACGACATTGATCTCACCTGGATCTGCTGTTCAATGATTTCATAGAAATTGCACTTTACCAATACGCTAATTTCTTGTACAATATCGGCAACAGTCAATAGACAAGATCCAGTTCAAATTTTGATGCTTGCCTAATTTTATCCTATGAAGGATGCATAAACATGACCAAACCATGTATAATCCATCTATTTATGGACTTTATTGCAGCAAAATGGATCGCTCATGAATGAATTGGACTAAGAAATTTCGATATTAATCCCTGGTCATCAATTACTCAATCGTCATGCGTTTATGGTCAGTCTTTACCGTTACTATAGCATTTGGTGCAGCCTTCTTAATTCTACAGCTGGTATTATATAAGGAATTTTTATTCAAGGTAGGCCGTTGCTCTAATCGATGAATAGTTATGATGATATAATATTAGATGAATTTCTTCTAAATATTCACATGTGTATATTGGACTTGTAATGCACCTCAATGCCATTTCTAATTTTATAATTTCAAGACGTTTTCGGCTATTGAAACACAAGTATACTATAGTATAAGCATTCGTTTGTGCTGAATTTGTAGGAAATTAGAACGGCATTAGCTTTATTTCCATTATAGTACAATATATGCCTCAAGAAAATTTTTGCCTGTCCTGTTACGTGTATCAATCGATATGCCTCGCTATCTTATCAAACTACTTAGTTTTATCCACTGCACAGTGCACATTGCTGAAATGGGCTTGATCCGATCATTGTCAATAATGATAACTCAGTTTCATTTGTCCAATTCGTCACTATATGCATATTAGCTCGTGAGTGCTCATGTAGTGCAAAGCTTTTTAAGAAAATTCATAGATGATGAACAATTCCTTACATCTTCAATCAGTGTTTAGAACATAAATCCTGTTCTATAGTGAGTTTTTACTTTGACTGTATCTTCGTCGGATAATGCCATCGTGGCAAGATTACCCAATGACGTGCTGCCATAACCTAGTACCGTAGACATCATGCCAGTGCTTGCTAGTAAAATTGACATTTTATATTACTTTAAGAGTACTCGTGTATCGCTAGGCTACTGTTATTGAAACAGTTATGCTAACATTAGTAATTGTCTGTTACAATGTATTATTGTTATATCGAATTAAATATCGCTCCTACTACAGAAATCAATTCCTGATTATGAATGGTACAATGGCGGCTCATATATACACGTAGTACTGTAAATGCATGTATTTTGATGGATAATCGAATCTCACTTACTGTATAGTAATTATTTTCAGTGAACAATCTATTGTAGTGCTACAAATTGGCTTATTTTGCAACCTATTTTCTGTATCTGCGGTTTTACATTAGTTTCATTCTGGAAACATAAATATAATGACACATGATATTAGATACATGAAATCGATAAGACACTGTAATTACCGATTGTAATTAAAAAAATCTCATTATTTATGCCTTACAACATGCAAAGTTAATAGATACACATTATTTTCAATATAGGAAAGGGTAAATTATCCACATTGTTATATATTCTTACCATATTCTTCATGCCTTTAACAAACCTATCATTATTGACTTTTAGGTATATGATAACACAAGATTTTCTAATATGAACGATCAGCAACTATCAGAATTAAATTGGGTAAGATTCTTGAAATACGTTAGACATTAGTAGGAACGCACATTTCATTGTTCTGAGTAGAAAATTTGGCATAGTTTAGTTTCATCACAAATAGCTGTCATACCATAGTGTACATCAGATATTATGCCGATTCATTTACTTCGTTGTCTAATACTAAATTGTTGGCTAACACAATTTGCATATTAGCATAATACGCAATAAAGGAAAGAATAGCACATTAGTCAAGTTTTTTGAATTTATCTTGTCAATTATAATTACTCTATGTTTTAATAGGAGAGCTACTGTTTAAAATGTAAATGTAGTAATCGAGTAGTAATCGCTTATCAAAAAACTTGTTGGAGATATCAAAATCTTTTGCATAGCTATGCCCTAGAAGTAGCAATGTGATTGATTAAATCATTGCAAAGGAAACCCATATCACTTGGTATATGGGTAGATATCAGGTTATAGAAATCAAGTATCCAATATACACGTATTGGTATATTGTTCGGCTACTGCTCTGTTTGCGCTATTATACTTGTTCGCTAAGATAGCACTGATTAACCATTACCACGATCGTAATGTCGTTATAAGTTGCTTAGGTGTTTACTAATACACGTGTATCAATTCCTGTTGTACTTATTAGGAAAAGTTTAATATAGTTTTTCAAATTTTTGAAAAATTGGGAATGAAAATAATACTGATTGATAATCAAGCCTTACAAATGTGGCAAACTACAATCAATAAAGTTTCTATTGGCATGAAAAGTAATAAACGCTGTCCTGTACTATGTAATAGAAAAAGAACGGCTTTTGCTCTGATGGATAAGGATTGGGAAGCCAATAAAGTAAGAAATGCTTCAGTCGAGCTTATTTTTACTAATAGATTCGCACTACGTATTTATTCAGAAATACGTACAATGTTAATTTTGATCATTTTCAAAAATGATTTTTAAATTTTACTGTTAGACCTTAAGTGAGAAGTTTTCTAATGAGGTAACAATAATATATTCATACAGATTAAAGTTTATAACGAACTATCTAAACGAAATATTCCATTTATTGTCGATTATGGAGATGATCCTCGCATTACGCATTGGTCTCTAATCGGTGATCAAATTGTTTATCATTTATGGCTTCGTTTACTTGACCATAGCTTTGTACAAGTTGTAATTTTGTATAAGAGAGGTAGTGGTAATTATCATTGGTATGGTCCTGTCAAGAACCCTTCCATACTGTCTGGTTTCTCAAGAAATAGATCGGCTAACCAGTTTGGCGAATTTGAAGGTGTATATGACAAGTACGTTTCTCGCCGTAATAAAAATTCTCCCTTTGGAAAATTTAAGGAGCGGAACTTTTCTATGATAACTATGATGTCTGCAGGGCAATGTATTGATTCTATGCCGTACTTATGCACCACAGTACTTTAAAATTGACAAAACTTTTAAATATTTAGGTTCTCTATTGTAGGAGTATCAATCGATGGGTTTAGAGTTCACATACCGATTAATATCAACGCATTTTTACGTCAATCGAGATCTCAGTACACAATGTGTAATATGAGTAGAGCTATGATTTTTTTTCAAAATCATGGGAAAGACCTGTCACCCAAAGCCAAGAAGTTTTATGACTCGTCTAAAAAACTAATAACTAAAGCGAAAAAAGTCTTAGATGATTTAATGATTCCATTTTGGATTAGTAGTGGAACATGCCTAGGTACATGCATATCGGATCTCTTTGCCAGTTCATTATGTAAAGTTAGAGATTGTTTATAATGTTATTACCATAGTAGATGAATTGCTATGTTTTATGCTTACCTGTATCAGGTTGGTTTCGCCAATGTGGAATCATTCCCTATAGCAACGACGTAGATATTGGCATTATGGCAGACGACTATAAACCAGTGCTCATTAACGCTATGAAAAGAAACGGTTTTTCCTTAAAATTTATTTTTGGCAAAGTATGTTCTATACTATGTAACGTGCTATCTCATTTTATAAATATTGCGCACAGATGCCGTAACAACTATTTATATGTTTACTTAATACTCTTATTTCAGCTAAACGATAGCTATGAGTTATCGTTTATGTATGGAGAAATCAAGTTGGACATTTTCTTTTTTTATAAAGAGAAATCGTACTATTGGAATGGAGGCACTCAAGCGAGAACTGGCCTTAAATTTAAGTGAGTAAATAGATTTTTTTGCAAATGCTCAATCATAAATTTGCAGTTTTAGATAATACCATGACCTTACCTTGCTATGCTAATTTGGTTTAGATATATTTTCCCGAAATTTACCTTATGTTGGACAGAATTTCTTAATCTGATGATTCGTGTTCCTTGCGATACGCAAGTATATCTGGAGGCCAACTATGGTATTAACTGGTTCACACCTATTAAAACATGGGACTGGAAAGAAAGCCCCCCTAATGTTATCAAGAATGGTCAATGGGATCGTCATGAATGGTCAAAAGTAATACAACTATTTTAATTAAATCTGGTTTGTAAGGACTTGTTAATGAATATATATCAACAATATACATGTTATGCAAATCGTCAGCTTTTTCTACGCTAATATAAGTAAGGACTCCATTTCCTACGGTATGATTTATTATGAATGTTAATTTTGTTGGTTACTTCTGGTGAAATTTCAAATTATGACTATATTTACTATCGATCTATGGTTTCATCCGTAGAATGACTCAGAATAGATGGATGACGAATTAAGGAATTAAATCTATTTGTTAAGTGCATTACAGTACTTTATCAAAATCTTAAGGAAACTTCCTGTATAAAAATTTTATCACACTTGCAATAGTTACGAGTCAATTTGGTTCTTGAAGATGTGAAAATCGCTACCTACACAATTATTGTGCGCAATAATTATTAGATAATGTAATACATGTACTGTACACGCAGACTGTATTCTGTAATCCCAGGTTTTTCGATACGATATTGTTCGAAAAACAAAATTTGTGTGCTTGACTCCGAACCTATTGTATCGTTTGTCACAACGAACTCAATCATGTAACGGTCTCGACCATCTTGTGCGGTAATATGGATACTAATGTTTTTAACTTGCGTAGCCTTAGTGTCGATGACTCTACCGTGGGTTGGAAAGCTAGCGTATCATGCTACATGATATTGATAAATAAAAAATTTTAATAAGCAGTTAATCTGGGTTACCCGTTATACGAATTGAAGGATACATAAGTTATACTATTTGTTTTTCCAATATGAAATCCAAACTTATATATTTTTGGTAGGGTAATTTACGAAAAAAGCACTGCTACAAATTAACACTTGACTAATGAAACATGTGTATCGCTTACGGGCGATCGATTTCGGTACATCAACACTTGCAAATCCTACTTCAGATTTCTGCGTATGCAAACTTTGCAAAGTATCTGCCAGGCAGCGAGTTATCTACATTCATACTGCTATGTATCCACGACCAATTCATAATACTTTCAATTAAATTCATCAACCTGAACGGAAACAAGGCACCTAACCCTATCTCAACAACTTTGATAATAACCTATTTCAACAAAACTCGTCATTGACGCGCAAATGTATAATTGGCTGATACAAATTTATTTAACGTAATATCCAAAATTTACTTAGCAAACAAGCCGTAAATGTTCCGATCCGATATCTAGTTGTTAATTCAACCAAGAAAATAGCAAACAAAGTTATTTCAAGGTTATGATGCGTACGATAAAAATATCTGGTGTATAGCCCTACAGTACATAATTTAAGCTTGTTAATATGACATACCTAGCTTATTTTAAATAAAAATACAAAGTAATTCTATTTGCATCAAGTAACACTCGTAGTGAAAGCATAGAGTGTCATCAGAAGGCAAAATGATACGAACTTTGGCGTAAGCTTCTAATAAGCTTATATTTGTAAGCACAGATACGTAGTATTGGATACTACTATCTACTTTCTAAGTGTTGCATAAAGAGACATTCCAGTAAGAGCATTTCGTTATTTCCTCAGTAAATTTACTATATTATAAAATCAACGGTACTACTAGAATAGAATAATCATTACGACCATTAGTTTATGTAGGCTAACTATAGCACATTAAGCAAAGGCTTTAAATAGCCTAAAGCCCCATTTGTAACAAGTTGTGAATATTGAAGAACAGATTTTGTATAAGATAAACCGCATTGGAAGATGTAGAAGTATTTCTTTGCTGCCGTTGAACAATAAAATTTGAGATAGTAGCTTCTACAACAGTCATAAATAACCAAATATCAATTGCGTTTAACAAAATTTATAAGAAATCAGCAAACAGCATATTCTTTTGTTCTTGCTATTTAACATCTTCCCAGATTTGGTGTCTGCTAAACGATTGATTAAATTTAAAGTTCTTTCATGAGGCATCGGTGTGGTAAAAACTGCTACTGTGTTAATCTAATAACCAATATACGCGTTGTCCATGAAGCGTTAACAGTCGTACCAAGACACATTGCCGCTTGCTATAGTACATAGATGATAATTACGATATAGCATACTGATTCAGTAAACCGCACCTTTGAATGATCAAGTTGTACGGAAATGTGCAACTCGACTATTAATGAATGATAAGGTATTAATACCAAGTTGTTATAAGAGGTGATTGTCATAATTACCTTATTACAGTAACTATTATATTATCAATTGATAAAAATAATAATAATAAGTTAAATGGTTTCTTAAAGTGGATGCATAGTCGTTACCATGGTAGTAAATATTCATCCGTGTAGGTAGTTCCATTAGAAGAGAAGAAGAGTAATTTCAAGACATATTCTTTTGATACACCAGTAAATACAAATACGAGTATTGGTATTGCTATCCCGGAGAGTGCACGACAATGTTATTACTATTGATGAGCCATACAGTAGAGTAGAAAAGCTAAAAAAGCTAGCGATTCATGTTTATTGATATCAGCTTCATGAAATCAATACGGGCGAATCTTTTTTTAAGACCAACAAATTCCCTTGGAATTCAATTGAAATTTTAAAATAAAACTTGAATATTACCATAGCGATCGCATTCACGGTATACTCTCATATCTGTAAATAACGCTATTTTAACCCAATCTAATACTATACTTTCAAATCGAACACAATCAATACACTTGCGCAAGTGGCAATCATGCAGCAATAATTGATAAGCACTCCATATTATTACACTTTTCAAGCTTGCAAAAGCTTTACAGTATGGCGCATTCACGGTTGCAAATATAAGCGACTTTAATCTCTAATTCTATCTTGCGATGCAGTAGGCTATTTACAGATCTGGGATGCAAATCAAGTCCATCCAGTACTGTACTTGATAGCAGCTATGCGAGTCACATAACGTCGTCTTCGTTGCTGTCTTGATCACCGATTGAAAAGTTCCTACTTAGGCGTTCGTGATCGCCTGAGTTATTTGATAGACTAATCGAGGGTTCAACAGCATCAAGTAGCACACTAGAATCCGACTCAAAGCCAAATTCTCTGGCTGCGATCTGCATCAAACTCAAAAGATTTTCTAGCATACCCTTGGTTTGCATCATTTCATTCAAGAGATCAGCTTTTGGTTTTAATTGATCGATTACACTGGCTTTCTCTTTGATTTGATTTTGTAATAAATCTGTCTGTTGCTTATAATTTTCGAGTTGCTCTTCCATGGTACAGTTTAACGAGTCTATCTTGTGTTTATAATTGCGAAGTTGCTCTTCCATCTTTTCATTTTCTGTTCGTAAGCTGTCAACCTTGCCTTCCTCCGATTTTAGCGAACTCTTGAGCAGCGACACCTGGATTTCGAAAGCAGCCTTATCTGATTGCCTACCTTTTTTTTCTTCTTCTAACTCTGCTTTGATGAGCTTATTTTCACTTTCCATTTCTGATAAATTTTTATACAACTGCTGTAGATGATCATTTGCTTCCTTAATTGATATTTTAGTTGGTGTAATTGCTGCCATATTGACCGTCTTTGGTTACTATTTTGATGACACTTTCCAATCAATTATCTTTCAATTTATAGTTCCAAATCTACTATTACTATCTTACATATACCTTGAATCTGCTAGAGAAATTGGCTTCGTCTTGGTGTTATGATAACTACCTTACTCAAGAATGAATCAATTTTTGAAGGTTGGAAGAGTTTATGTAAAAGGCTAGAGCGCTACTACAGAATTATGGTGGATTATCAACTTGCCAGACTCGACAAGATGATATTTTTAGAAGCACGCCATACTGAATGGCAGATCGTTGGAGTACAGTACTGTAGACTGTACACTGTAGACTGTACACTGTCAGTTCAGTCAGTAATGTGCGCATGCTCCTCTTCAGGTTGTGGTCAAAGTTAAGTTGCTGTTAACTGTATGCAGTGTACACTCACTGTACAGTACTGCAAAAGTTGATGACGAAAGCAGCCAAGACTACTGGTACAGTAGACCCTGGAGATTCAACTTGACAACAGAAAGTTTTGTATAGTATGTACAGTACTGTACAGTACAATCTGATTATTTTCGAAGTCTCCTCTTCGTTAAAACCAAAGTTGTATTCCTTTGAAATTTCTGTATAGTATTTATATGTACTGTACAGTATACCCATAGAAGGATATCTCCGAAGATAGATTATCATGAGAACATCAACGTACAGTACTGTACAGTACAGTACAGTACAGTACAGTGTACAGTGTACACTACTGTATACTGTACACTGTACGGTATGTCCGTCAATAGCTCTTTCTTGATTGGAAGTCCCTACACGTGACCTCATTTCACCGCCACACATCAACCAAGTCATGATCCGATTATGTACTGTACAGTGTACAGTACTGTACTGTACTGTACGTACCTGTACAGTACTACAGTATACAGTACAGTACTTAGACCTAAGTGTACAGTGTACAGTACTGTATGTATTGTCATGCACTGGAATACTATAGTACAGTATACTGTACGGTACTGTAGACACTAGACAGCCTGTAGACAGTGAACTATACTACTGTGCGTGCCCTACTGTGAATGTTCTGTATAAAAGAGCACATGCTCATCTCCAATCGATCCATTTTTCTTTCACCTTGTCATTAAGACACTGGTAGTATCCTTTTACCATACTTAAAAAAAATAAAAATTCCAAAAAAATTTGAAAAACTCTTTTAAAAACTCCCAAAAAACTTAGAAAAAATTGTGTACTACCCTATAGCAAATCCATTTAACAGCAACATAACAAGAAAATACTCCTAGAAAGCGTTATAACGGCCTCTGGTTCTCTAATTTTTTTTTGTTGGTAAGGGCGCTAAAAAACACATATACTCTACTGTACTTTTGACACCTTGGAATGTTTGGTAGAAGGCCACGCTGTAGTGCACTTTGACCGACTTTTTGGATTACTTTTCACTAATTGGATTGCAATTTTGATTACAATTTTCAGAAGGAAACTATCATTAAAGAAAGTGAAGAAAAATGAATACGCAAGCAGCAGTAGCAGCATCATCATCATCATCATCATATCCAATGGCTTCTTTGTACGTTGGTGACTTAGCACCAGACGTGAATGAAGCTCAGCTATATGAAAAATTTAATTCAACCGGCCCTATCTCTTCGATTCGCGTCTGCCGGGACGCTATTACGAGACGTTCCCTCGGCTATGCCTATGTCAATTTTCAGCAGCCTAACGATGGTATGTCAGTATGTCATCACCGTAACTTGACAATTTTGTAACTAATTACTTGTACAAACTACGAACTTGGATTTCTTGAACGATTTAGTTAAATATAAAATCCTTCTGATAACGTTTGCATAGTGCAGTACTGTATTTCTCCTTGAGATAGACTGATGCCGTAATAGGATCAGTCCTATTGGATTCACTTTTACTTGTCCTACATTCAGTATAAGTACTAAATATAGAAGAGCACTTTTGGTACCGATTTACAGTAGATTGAATAATATTTTCCATCCCCATATCGGGAGAATCTCCACGCCATTCGACCTGATTGTAGTAGATTCAATTCAATTTTTCCATTTTGCCACTTGTACGCCCCAAAACCGTATTGAGTTACTAAATATAAAACGTTACGCGTACAGTGATTTGGCTTGGTATTATCAAAGAGTATCAGTCAAAGGCTACCGTCTGCGTACTAAGACAATATCAAATGAATGGCAGTCATTTGGTATGCGTTAAGACGGTGCAAGTACAGTACAGTACAGTACAGTACGGTACGGTAACACCAATAAGCGTACTCTTACTGATAGTAATAGCCCTTCAATATTATGTACGGCGAGGCGTGAAATTGGGCAAACGATGAAGGAATTTTAATAAAAAAAAGGATGGAGCATGAACGAATGTAGATCTGTGATGTATATACAGTATATAGACTCGATTACTTTGTAATTGCAATCGTGATTATAGCCCAATTAATGAACATTCCAGTCACTACTTGTCCCTTTATCTTTATAGATTTACAGTAAGTTAACCATTTACTCCTATTAATAATTACAGCTGAACGTGCTCTGGATACCTTAAATTTTGATCCGGTCAATGGCAAGCCATGTCGGATTATGTGGTCACAACGAGATCCATCCCTACGTCGATCTGGTGTTGGCAATATCTTTATAAAGAATTTAGAAAAGGACATCGATAATAAGGCCATATATGATACATTCAGCGCCTTTGGAAACATTTTATCTTGTAAAATAGCCTTGGATGAAAATGGTAACTCGAAGGGTTATGCTTTCGTTCACTTTGAAACTCAGGAGGCTGCTAATCGTGCAATCGAGAAAGTTAACGGCATGTTGTTAAGCGGCAAGAAAGTGTAAGTGCTGTCGACAGTATAAAACTTATCAAGTAGTCAAGATGATAACAATTTTGTTGTAAATATGCCGCTCTTCAATTTGAATTTAGATTTGTTGGACATTTTATGTCGCGTAAGGAACGTATGGAGAAGATTGGAAACTTGGCTGCAAAGTATACCAATCTTTATGTGAAAAATTTTAGAGATGATATATCAGACGACGAATTTAGAGATCTATTTGAACAGTGCGGAAAGATTGTAAGCTGTGTGGTCATGCGTGACGATAGCGGAAAGTCAAGGGGCTTTGGATTTGTTAGTTATGAAACTCATGAGGCGGCTCAAAAGGTGAGTATAGTAATGTATACAGTTTAGTTTTATTTTATTAAAATGGATTCGTACTGCAACCAGTGTGATCAGTTTCAAATTTTATCGCTAAACGATGCAACAATATCGAGAATGTATTTATGCTGACTGAAGTTTTTCCTCAAAATATTACAGGCTGTAGAAACCTTGAATGAAAAAGAATTTGATCTGCGCCGCATGTACGTTGCTCGAGCTCAGAAAAAAAGTGAGAGAAGTGCTCTTCTTCGCCGCCAGTACGAACAGAAAAAACAAGAAATGATGAAACGCTTCCAAGGTGTTAATTTGTATGTAAAAAATCTAGACGACGTTATTGACGATGCAAAACTCAGGCAGGAATTTGCTAATTTTGGTACGATTACAAGCGCTAAAGTAATGAGCGATGAAAAAGGTATTTCTAGAGGTTTTGGATTTGTATGCTTTTCTTCACCTGAAGAAGCAACGAAAGCAGTAACTGAAATGAATGGGCGAATTATCATTTCAAAGCCGTTATACGTAGCCCTAGCCCAACGCAAGGAGGATCGTAAAGCCCAATTAGCTGCGCAGTACGTGCAACGAATGTCTACTTTGCGCATACCTCAACCAGGACAACCAGGTGTTAACCAAATGTTTCAACAAGGTGGATACTATATGCCTGGTATGCATCAGGGTCAGCAACAACAACAGCGATTTTATGCAACTCAACAAATGCCTGCTCGACCTAGGTGGCAGAATCAACAGATGATGAGAAATAGTGGAGGTGGATCCAGTTATGGAGGTATTGGCGGCGGTAGTCAAATGGGACGTGGACGTGGCATGAGATTTGCTGGAGTACCACGCTCACAAGGCCAACAAAATGTAAACCCTAGCCAACGCTCTGCTGCAGCTAATGCAGCTCTTGTCTCCAACCAGCCTAGGCACCCACCTTATAAACATAGTAATGTTCGTAATATTCCTCCACAAGCGCCTAGTCAAGCCAATCATCAAACTCGTGCTCAGCCAGCTCAAGATGCTGACAACTTGACCACTCACTTATCCCAAGTCGATGAACCCCAACAGAAGCAGATTTTGGGTGAGAAATTGTATCCAAGGGTAGAAGCAATTTGTGGTAGCGAAAAAGCTGGAAAAATCACTGGTATGTTGTTGGAAATTGAAAATGCTGAAGTATTGCATATGTTAGAATCTAAAGAAGCATTGGATTCAAAAGTTCAAGAGGCTATTGATGTGTTAGACAAGCATAGCAAGACACAGGAATCGAATTAATCGAATAAATACTGTATGACGGTTGTAACAATCTCTAGGTGATATATGTTCTGCAATGTTGTGTGAACTTTGCGATGCGATCTTATTGTAAAGTGGTTAATCGATTTGCTAATTAATGTCACAGTTTTAAGGGTTATACTTATAGCTCAATGGAACCAATAAAAGGATACTTTAAGAAAAACATGCATTCTTTCCTTTCATTAATAAGTATGAACTGTAGGAATCCGATTAAAACGATTTAAATTCGCTATCCCAAACAGGGATTACTAAATATAATTTAGAAATTCTTGCCCAAAACATGTATGAAAACGACCGGATTGAGTGAAAGTTGATTGCTATAGTACTGTACATGTTTGTTGTGGTTCGATGCTCTACGATGGTACATAATTATTACAGTAATAGCATTCGTAAGGACAGAAATATCTCGAACATGAAAAACTAATGTATGCGTGTTGAGGTAAATTAGCAGTAACTGACCATGTCATCTGTTTACGGTTATAATTCACTTAATTTAGTTCGTGTTTGAGTCTACAAGTTTACGTTTAATATTCTACTTTACGCGTAAATATTCTAACTTCGAAAATCATGACTATCATGCATTTCAAAATCATAAAAATACTTTTTTATTTATAGTCACCTAGTTGCTACTTATACTTATCATGCACTATACAAATTTGAAAATTACCCATATTCAGTCATTAAAATAGAGATTCGCATAGGTTTCATAATATTAAAATTGTAGGCATTTTGCTGAGTAACAGTAATGAGAATATAAGCGATGTTAATCATAGAGGAGGTCTCCTGAGCGTATTCCTTTTGTAATATTTAAATAACAACCAATTGCAGTATAAGTACAGTTGCACTAATTGTGCATCATTCCCTCTATACACAGTACAGTATGTACTGTATTATATAGTACGAGTACTAATGTGTACAAATTCAACAATACCATACGATCCAGTAATTATTTATTATTATTGATCATTTAAGAGTAACGATAGATCATCTTTTTGGCGAATTCATACGCAACAAAATTTACGGCAATAGCTGGAGCGACCTAAATATCACAATCGTAAGCATGCAATACCTTAGTACGAGAGCACATAACTTAAATGTATAAACTGAACAAGCTAGAATAACTATTACTCCTTAATTATTACCTTTATAACATTAGGTAGCATTCCTTTATACAATCCGAGATATCCTTCTACACGGATAATAGTAGCAAACGCATTTGCAGTAGAAGTATAGGCGAAGTTAGAATTAGTTCCTTTCATTTGCATTCTTCTTCGTATCACATCTAGTGGATAGGTGACTTGAATGATAAAAAATGATTGACGTCATCAAAGGATTATAGGTTTACAACATTAGATATTTGATAATCATACTTCAAAAGTTGATACAATAACCCTTAACATTGTAAAAGTAATATTTATTTATTCTCTCGATAAGTGATAATTTAGCACGTATATAATAAAGGAAACACTACCTGATTGAGATGCAGCACCAGCAATCCCACCGCACATTAGTCTAACTGGCACAGGCAATTCAGAAGTTCCGTTTGTAGAGGTACTATAATAACGTCTCGTCACTATACCTATAATATGAAATGATTTAGCTTACAATCGGTTTACAATATGAAACATCCACCAATATAGCTAAATAGCTGAAATTCGATGTCATCTAATATGCCAAACAAATTCACTAATTTTTAATAGATAAATCAGCAGTCTGTACCTTTTAAGTTTTCATAAATCATGAAATTAAGGCCAACGTAAGGAGCAACACCCTAGTGTAAGGAGTATCGGATATAAACAGTAGTAAAGTGAGATAATAATAGAGTAGTATATGTAAGGAATTAATAATAATTCTTAATTGCAACTAATTTACGAGTATAGATAGTTTAGTACGGATTATATTCCACAATTACACATTTTCATGTGAAACTGCATTTTCTTTGGTTACCATTAATGATGGTCCAATTCCACGATAAAGTGCACCCCCAAAAAATCCGCCTTCTTGTCGACATATTAGTACAGCTGCATGGAGAATACTCCTGAAAAAATTAAATTGCTTTAGATTGGAGTCTATCAGTGCCTGATTAATTCATACCATAGATTGACATTCAAACTATAATTGCAATCGATCACGAAATAAACAGATGAAAATATCGTTAACTTAAGTTAACTCTTTGATAATCACAAAATTATGGAACCTTTAGAACCTTTAGCTTGCACAAAAAATTAAAAGTTTTTATATTGACTTTTCTGAACTGCATAATTAGTAAGATCGATTTCTTTGTTATTCACAAGTGTAGATACTCTCATTGTTGATATTGCAGTATAAGTTAATCTAATAATTAGTCGAGCATATTTACAACTTTATATCTTCGTATGAAACTACGAAAATAATGTAATTACATTTGTGAATACTTGTTTAGCTCTAGCAATACGAACTATAACAAAGTACCATAATCAATTTAATACATGCACTTTGCAGTACATTTACTTAATTTGCTGCTATCATATTGCAGAAATATGGATCGTAAGAATAATCTATTATGCAGAAACGTAATCTAATATACGTATAATTATTAATTATGGAGTAATCAAAGTCTTTCCCAATCCATCATCAATGATGAGCGTAAAGGATGCAATATGATCTACCTACACAGTAAATGGAAAATTTTTACATGTGTTTACCTGTATTTGCGTGAAGGTCCATCGCCTTGAGCAGCCAATCGAGTTCTGTTTGACACGACATTTATATATTTACAACGAAATAATATAGGCCATTAAAGCGTAATAAAATCAAACCTTAAGACGTTCCGTAGCCTAGACGATGTAAGATGTTGCCGTATTAAGACATCTAAGCATTCCTATTTACCGAATAAGATCCAAAGGATAAGTGACGATAACTGACGTAAGGCCAGCCAGAGCGCCAGCTAATAGTCTTCGAAAGGAATCATGTTTGCGAAAGTCTTGGCTTATATGAAATTGCTATATTAAACAAGCAGTCGTCAATTTTCATTTAAGAATGCAGTTTTAAGTTGAATAGTATTGCAGCATTACAATAATATATTAACTTGGAATCAAGCCGAGGTATTATCAGCGATATCAAATTACTTATTGTGATAATATTAGTTTATCAGAAAGCTTATAATTCTTAGATTGTATCTACTTAGTATTATTCAGCTACCTTCTTATATTCTTCATACGCAGTAAATTGGACGGCCATATACGGAATCATGCGAACAACGTTGGTCCCATTTCCCTATAATTAGAAAGATATCGTTTGAAATAAAGTACATTATCTTTAATTTTATGCAATAGTGACGTATGTTATTGTTGCAGCTAGATCAGTAACCAACCTTGAAGTAACCCCTAAATCCTTCTTCTCTACGTATTTGTAGTAGACTTGGTATGATTCCCTTAAATTTGATTTCATGTTGTGAATGTTGAAGCTACTCGATAGATAGAAATGTTAACCAAAATTTATCATAGATGACTGCGAAAGATTATAATCTATGTTTACAGGTTATATTACCAACGGAATTAAGGATTACAGGACGTGCCAGAACGATATTTACAGATGTACACATACATGCACTGATTACGCTGTACAATAGAATTATAACTACTGCAAATTCTAACAATTTTAATAATTTTAATAGAAAAACGATAGGAATAGCAACAGGTATCTAAGACAATGCATCTAAACTCGGCACCTATGCTATATACAGTACTGTAAATAACTTAGCTGACCTGAAATAATATCTTCAGTCTTTCTAACGGAGATACAACAGTTCGTGAAACAGCACCAGCAATTCCACCAGCTATTAGATGCTTAGATGTGTTACTACTAAATATTAACAAGGTACTGTGGCGATTTCGGCGAGATGACAATAATGAGGGATCCTTTTCGTTAGTCACTTGATATCAATGCAACAAGATACATAACAAAAGCCAGTTAAACTTGCTAATCAACAGGTTTGCATTCACTTTTTACTCATAAATTACATTATTTACGGTCAGTACATGCACTGCATTGCACGTTATAAATCGGTCATCACATTTTTATACTATATTTCTAGTCTAATCATATCACGTTGGTAACCATAAGGTAGAAAGAAAAACAAGTTACCAATTATCGATCTGCACACAGTATGTTAAATCTCTTCTACAAATGAACCAAATATCTACAAACGTAGTTGCTCAATTAGCACAGACTTTGAAGTATAGCACTATATATTGCAGTAGAATAAAGCTTTCCATCTGTAGCATCATATTGATATATTTTATCCCCATCGACCCTCTCTCTTCATTCAAACGTATAAAAATTTTTAAAAATTGAAAAACTCCATAGGCATTTTTGCAAAACGACATTGAATTACTGTATGAAATAGCACGTGCTTTGATTTTATCTACTCTCTATAAAGCTATCAAGTACAGTATATGCATTCTAGTTCAGTTTACTTAACTATAGCGGTCAAGTTTCCTGTTACTATCATGGGAAGTAAAAGAAGACCAAGTTTATCGAATGAAAGGAGTGGTACTGTACATTAATTGTACGCATCTATGTTCTTGTATAGCTGACAGTAATCAAGTTAAATTGGTTATAAAATTTTGAGCATTAGCAAATAGAACTCTACTCTTGTGAGGAACGTTTAAATCTCTTCTACATAAGTCATAACAAGTAATGAAAGTTATTAATTGCATACGCATATATCGTATAGAATCTATGAAGTTCTACAGTATGTTTAAACTTTAAACTTCACATGGCCAAATGTAGGTGAATATCGACTAGCTATCCGAAAAAAGATCACTTCTACTAGCCGATTGATATCGAATACACCATGTAGTACGTGTATCATCGTAGAGTAATGATCAAATTTGTATCATCGTTAGGATGCCATGAACGTCATCGTTTAAGTTCAATTAAGGCCACTTTAGAGTGACTGATGTTAGCATTATAGCATGTTTCATCGATATTAAGTGTGGTAATTTTGACATTAGCAGGCGATTCTTATGATGATAGATTGGAATAGATGCTTATTTTCACTTTTTTCACGATGATATTTTACTTTTTACTTGTTTTCAAGCAATGGAAGTTAACAAAATATTAATCTTACTCATAATCTCTACTTACTTGTAATAGAGTAAATATACGTATATCAATTTTCAGCACTTATTCGGTCTCACTAGGCAGTCCTCAATTCCCTTTTGTTTGTCTCCTTCAAATCTCATTCTGACTTGGCCATTTCGCCGTTCTTATGACATTTATACAAGTTGTTTGAAGATTGCTTTATCCAATTCTAGTTGTAAATGATATTATCTGAATAGATATAGTGAATAGAAAGAGGGTGGAGCCGGCTACTAGAAATTATAAGAAAAATGGTTGTCATTCATGTATTGCAGTAAACTTGGAGTCAAGCTCAGAAGTTAGTATGTGCATAGACTATCGAACCTCGTTAGTTGCCTCTAGTACCTGGCTAACTATACGTTGAGTGTATTTATTAGGCGCCTAATTAATGGCATAATACTGTACTAAGGGCTTCCTATTTTTATTGGTAATCCTTTACAATACATTACATTGCCGTAGCCTCTGGCGTTTACTAACGTATTGTATTTCAAATACTACGTGAAAAGCTTGTAGTATGTGTGTATAGTATGTTAACATTCATCTAGTATACGCATAATTATAATACTAGTAATTATAATATTTATATGCGAGTATATTCTGTATAGGCCATTACGCGTATTGCTTAGATTTCAGACATTGGCCGTAATATATATACATAAACATATATGTATATACAGTAATAATGATACTTTATACGTGTATAAGGCGTAAAGCTAACTATAATTAATTAGCAAATAAAATCAACGAGCTACAATCTTGATTCTAAATGACGTTAATTTTCCGTTATTTTTAGGCGTCTCCCTGTCTGCAACCAAAGGGTTTGTACTGTACTGTCCGTGAAGCAGACCTGAGAAAGGTTCGGTTCGGTTCAATATCTTTATGTTCTATGGCGTGAAGACTAACTGATGTACAGTTGTCGCTTACTAACTAGAAATAATTGAGAAGCTGACTATTTTACTAGTCGTTTTACTGTTCTGTACAACTGTTGCGTTACACCTTTTTAACCGGTTTTAAGATTGTGGCACCTGATGCAGAGCAAAAAGGATGAGTACAGGAGCGTATGGAAACAGATGTACGGTAGGGATATAACCAGCAAATAGTGTAGTCAGTCTTCCAGTTTCCAGATAGAAAGCGGCAGTTTGCTCGTTTCTTTTCTTCTCGTTTGAACTACTACAGACTCATTATACTCACTAATAGTAATGAATTATAACACAGATCTTGTTTCACAGTAAGTAAAAGAGCTGTACAGGGACGGACGGGAACTGGCCTTTACCAGAAGGCTGATCTAGGCTGATCAATGTGATCATTTTCTAGTCATTTTATTACTCTACCATACTACTGAAACCATACGGCGCACTATGGGAAACCTACAGGGCTACGATTCTGCTTAAGATCATAGCGCCCAATTACCATTAAAGCCAGATGAGCAAAAAGATTCCAAATTTACTTCAAATTATTCAATTTTAGAATCTTTGTAAAATATTATTTTCACCATACTCGTATGCTTGCCCACTGTATAGCGTACATTGTAAGGTCGCACATGTGTGGAGTAGAATAGAGTTTAATTGACCAGCAAAATAGTCCGTCTGCTCGATTCTGGTGAAAGGCCTCTTGCCGTGCTTCTCTTTTGAGTAAGATGACTGATGTTAGTATGGAAGGCTGTACATCACTGTTGCCATAGAGATAAGAAAACGGCTAAGCATTAATCAGTTAGTTTACTATAGACAACCTTGTCTCTACTCCGATGACAAATACAAGTATACGACGTCTATCTACTGCGATTAATTGAGAAACGATTAAATTCGAATCGTGATTAGACGAAGAACTCGAAATTTCTATCGCTTGTCTGCGCAGCATTCGCTGCTAACTGTCTTTGCGTTGGATATTAATCTAGTTACACTGTAGAAACAGGAAATATCCAAGATTTAGCAACCATCTTCAATAGAAACAACTGATCTGTAATAATCAATATGCCAGGTTAGATTAAGTCAATTATGAATAATATCATGGATATCTTGACTCATGATTAATTCTTAAGTATTAATATTGATGGCCATGCCAACTAAATTTAAAATAGAACATAAAAAGATATACTAGCCTACGGAAATTAAGATATTTTTCTTTTCTCTTCACTATCAATCTACTGCTGAACCTGTTAATTCAAATAGGAAGTAAATTAAAGCAAGGTAATAAAGTTAACATTGATATACTCAGGCACAATATATTTGATAAGAATAACCTACATCAGTTTAGCCACCATTAAAAGTGAACATATTTTGGTATAGGTAGAATATATAAGTACGGCAAACGGTACTTTAATCGACTACGGTAGTCGTATTAGACACTGGCTGTATATAACTATGTAGCCAAATGTTAAGATGAAGTTTCTGTCAACTTGATTCTTTTACCTGCCTCAGTATTATTAGTCCACATGAACATAGAACACGTATAATAACTTGATCAACTATGCCCTGGCATGCATAACATAATGAAAACAAAAAATATTTTACAATTTTTAAACCCAGAGTTGATCTGTAAAACTCCGTTATATCTTTAAATTAGCATATTATAGTATTTATGTAATTGAAGTAGAATATATTTCTAAAGTTTGCAAAATATAGGACTCGCTAGTTATCGTAATATGCAGAGATTTCAGTTTCTGCTATGTTGTTTAAAGGAACCTGGAATTTTAATACCATATCTGTACGATAAAGATTGCATTGATATATAGTAGAACATTTTGAATGGCTTAAAAGCAAGAAAAATGTATCGTTGTACCAGTGATAATATTATACATGTGAAACCAATAAGAGCAGTTCAGTTGTATACTTAAATACTGTTCACCAATTTTATTCTGATCTCTATAGCTCCGCCAGTATTGAAAGGAGTCTATATATTTCCCAATGGAGATCGTTATGGTATAGTAAATATTTTAAAACGGAATGATTTTGTCTAATTTGTCTTGTCTAGTAGAAAAAATTTGTAAATGATAATCATAATTGAAATAGATGGAGAGTATGTAATGATTGATGGAAATTTACAAAGAAATGGTTATGGAACACATACTACGCCGGACGGCCATCGCTATGAAGGACAATGGATAGCAGATCGAATGTTGGGAAAAGGTATATCCTCTAATGATCGTTAAGAGTGAAACGTCTTACATATATTTAATATTAATACATATCATACGTTTTGACATGAATAAACATATAGTACAATTAAAACTGCCATGAAACTTGACTTCTAGGCTGTCTAACCCATCCATCAGGAGCATCATATGACGGTGAATTTATGGATAACAAGTTTCATGGTCGTGGAAAATATTCATGGCCAGATGGATCATATGTAATGTGTAATTTTAACGATAATTTGTAAGTCAAGATTGTTTTATTGAGAGGCTTAATTAAGAACGCGTACTCAGTTGGCACCCATCGAAATAATCATCTTAATTAAATTTGTATTTAAGATTGAATGGTCAGGGAACGTATGTAGATCCTAGAGGTCAAGCTTGGGTTGGAAATTTCAATAAGCTGCAAGCAAACAATCTTAGATTCGTTTTAAATATGAAAACATAATATCATATTTATCTCCTAATAGCCTATCCAGTTTATTGTTCAAAACCAATTGTAATCAAATCTTCTAAATTTGATATTGTTAAGATATAACTGTAAAACTGATGCCGATTTTTTCATTTGGTTCATTGTTAAGAACCTATCTTAATTTAGGAGGCTGTTAAAACTATACTTAGAATACTGTACATCTACTCTGAAATAGTAATTGCCAACAAGGATTAATAGATAGAAATCATAGATAAGAACGTATTTGCAAAGGTCATTTATTTCCGTATTTTACAATTTTTTTTGAGAGCTACTTGATTATAGATAAATGTAAAAATTGCCTTCGTTACCGGATTGTTTGTAAGGGCATTAACAGTATACTATATGGAATACATTACATTGTCCAAAGCTAACTTAAAATTAATTTAAAAGCTGTTTTGTTCCATGATATTTTAATTAAGAAAATAATGGAAACGTTTCATTTTCGTTTCAATCGCAAAACATGTATATCATCGCTACGATAGACATCATCCAAGTCCTCCTGCCTAATCTCTTTTATCCTAAAATCTCTCTGCATATCCTATAAAATATAGAGATAATAATCAACTATTTTAATAAATGAGCCCTACAAGATAAATTTGTTAGCATCAAGGTCCGTATTTAACATGTCCTTACATATAGGAATCGGTGTATTAAGCTCATCTTATTGCCTAAAGTTCTTTCCTCGTAGCTTATCAATATTGAGGTGTCTTGACCAGCAAGTTTCTTTATAACATTTATCAATGGGTCTAAACCCTAAAAATTCGTCCATGTCTGAGTAATGTGTTTATTAATCTCAAAATTTACGGCATGATTATACCTTAACTACAGTTTGATTGTAATAGTCAACAAATACAATGATTACCACATTCAAGTGATATAGTTGTTAATATAAAATTTTTGACCCTGATTACGTTATTTGCTATAGCTTAATTTCAGCAATCCCACACGCATGTACAAGTAGCACTACAGTATACCCAAGTAATAAGACTATTAATCAAAAAATTAGTCACCAGATTACGTTATGTTACAGCAAGTTAATTCTAGCTATACATAAATTTATGTAGCAGTAGTACTTACCTCCTCATAATATATAACATCTGACATGATTAAATAGTCTGGTAGGGGTAAAAGTTTGTCAATTTCATCATTCCTGTCAGTAAAATAGTATTTATTAGCATACAGAAGATTTCATGATATAATTTTGTGATTAGAGCTTTTAGTTTCTGGTTTACCATTATCAACTATTAATCATTACACATCTGAACTTTTGCTTGTGAAATGAAAGGTTAGTTACTTCTCAGTCAATTAATGCTAAAATAGTACATTTTATGATAAGATATACTGCATAATTAAATCAATTCAATTCGATAGCTTCATTACTGACCAAGATAGGACGGATGCTTCAATGTGTCCAGAATGTATGCTACTTTTATTATTGTCTATGTTCAATTGCATTAATGGTAAAAATTGAGGTAAATCGGTTATAACCACGTTCGCTCTAGAGAAAATAGAACCAATTGAAGAGTAAAAAGCATGCATGATCCGAACAAGTTATGCAACTGCGATGAAAACGACGTTCGATCTCACTGTGTAGTGCAATAGTATAGCATACTCGCATGTATACTGTATATTGTCTACAAATTAGCCACTAGTTACAAAATCGAATGATGACTTGAGTAACAACTGACCCAATTATAGCAGCACAGAGTCCAACAATGCCAGTTCCAGCACCCAACTCAATAACTTTCTTCCCGTTAATATCTTCGCTACCTTTCTCGTGACCTAACTCCAAATATTTCGCCAACACCAAGGCCGCATCCCATACCACACAACCAACGTCACCAATTTCAGCTTGATGAATTTGTAGAGTCGATGAGCAGCATTCAAGTTGTCGTATAAATGATTTGCTCAAGTCCATACTGTCGGTAACGATATCCATATCTCCATCCATGTCTAAGAAGTTATATTATCTACAGTATCAATGGCATCCATATTAAGGTGATTAAAAGAGCTGAACTTGCGAGCATGAACGTATCTGGCTAGTACAGTACAGCAGCAGACATTTTTAAATAAACTACATCATTTAGATCCTGATTAACTATTGCAAAAAAATGTTATAACTATCCCAATAATGAAGTTACCTGCTTGTGATGTCGAAGCTACTTGCTCTTTATCGTTGCTATCCTCTTATTCTATCGACCACCTCCATCCATGGCGTCTTTCCCTTGCAATCCTCTGCTAATCTAAACAAGCCAGTTAAATAAACTGCTGTGCTGTACAGTACACTGTACTGTATTGTACTGTACTCTGTACTGTATTCTACAGTACAGTACACTTCGTCAGGGATTACTACTATAGAGAGATAAAATCTGTCCTACTGTAGTATATATACAGTATGTAGCCCCTGGCCCTGACTGCGTACTACAATATACTAGCTGGAATCGTTGTAGCCAGTCCTGTGCGGACTGAGCAATACCGTCTTGAAAAATTGATTTTGTTGGAATGGGGGGGATATTGGACGTCATATTTGGTCATCTAAAATCGAGTCATGAACCACTAGAAGAAGGCCTAGGACTTCGAGTACTCTTCCCGTTGTCCTTGATAAAGTCAAAGGGATAAAGAGTCCTTTGACTGCTTTCCAAAGCTAAAACAGCAACTACTGTACAAAATTCTTCATACTGGAATAGTGGATTAACAGTTCTCCAATAGGCGATACTGAACTTCGTGTGCAAAATAGCATGTCACTACTGATATCAACTCTAGACCATTGCTGTATGATAGCGATCGTTTCATAGGTGACAGATTATTTTGCACACAAATCGTTATCGATAGTGTACCGTACCCTATGAGGTCATCGCTATACGGTACTGCAGGGTATCGGTATGGCACTGCGCAATAGCTGAAGGACCCCACCCTACCAACGACTTTTCTCCTTTCTTGTCCTCCCTTACCAGGTACCATACCAGGAACGTCTTCTCTTCTGCTTGACGAGGTCTCCAAAAAAAATTTCTCAAATCATTTCCTTCTTCTACTGCTGACTATTCTGTTCGGTAAGTTTTCATGATGCAACCATGAATTCTTTTTAACCAATATTGAATGTACGGTATCTATCTGTGGAATATTCTGAGTTCTATCATCAGTCATAGCTTGCAATACTTGCAAGATTCAATTTAGCCCTTTTCAAACCCTCGCCGTAGCTGCTCCTTTATCCATCACGTTATTATAGCATGGATGCTCGTCAATTCTATCAAAGATGAAATTTCACTCAGTGACTGCCATTTTTAGCTACTATGTCAATAAAGTGGAATGTTGATGGCCTTTGTAGGCGAATTCAATGTCAATTATACTTTCCAATAAGACGAATAGAATCGATTAAATGATACGGCCATGACACGACGCTACGGGACGCACAATAACAGGCAAATAGGACAACCACTTGCATCAGCCTTCTAAATCAGTTTCCTTAAGGCCCCTTTTATCCTTAGTTCAGATGCGCTCTGTACTTTCTGACTGTCAATGCCAGCTAGTTAATAAATCTTAACTTAGACCACTGCAGAATGAATCCTGCTTTCCTCTGTAAAACCTGTCTAATCTTACTGGATGTAGACGGTTAGAAATAGGCATTAGCTTACTAGCTTGTAACGAAAGTAGAAAAACAATTTACCCTATCACGTATACAGAAAACCATACCGTATACCGTATCCCTGTTATCACTTATTCAATTGTAAATTCTGCAGATGATATAACGTACAAAATTGCATTCTTCAAGGAATCGATCGGTTACTCTAGACAGCTTTCTAACTTACAGTTTCAATCCATTTTCGTATTGATCTCCTATCCTCTTTATTAGTGCAGCACAGCCACGTTCTCAAGCTTAATACAGTACTGTAGACGTAGTTCATGAGAAGAGCCTATTGATCTGTATTAGGACTGTTGGATTCCATATTCTTGAATGAGTTTTTATTATCTACTTCCTCTACATCGATCTTAGATACGTGTAGTGTACTTAAAATGGTAATGATGGATGTATGGATACTTTGAACAACCTCGAGTACTTACAACTAGTTCTAACTATTAACTTTATTCCACATATTTGCACAGTAATCTAAATACACGTATGTAGGTAATACGGTTATGAATACCGCATATAGATATGCACCTTTGATCGAAAGAGGTGTCTTTGCAAGGATACAGTAATGCCTAGAATTAGACATGTGTATTAATGAAGTCAAAAATAAATTGGTTTACGTAGATAGGGATATGGGTTAACCTATCAAAGTTTTCATTTAAACAAGCATAGCGTGCAGTAGTTGTACTAATAGGATCGATTGTGAAATTGAATTATGCAAGTCAATAGCGACGGTTGTAATATAATAGCTAATATGTATCGTTTAGTCCAGCGATTCAGATGAAAGACGGACTATTCATATCGTAAAAGATGTAACTGCAGGCATGCAGGAATAATCATGACTATTTCTTTCACTAATATCGGCATACTATGAGTAGGTAATCATCTTGGCAGCTCATCATTATAGACTACTCACTGCATGACTATAGGCATTACGATCATCCGATTATTTCCGTAATTCCTACTGTATGATAATAATTCTTATTAACTATTGTATTATTTATAATCACTACCTATAATGTATTTGCTTTCAGGCCGATAAATACTGTACGTGGTATTTTAACTGCGTTTACAATAAAATAATAAAATGAGATTATTAAAGACAACGTAGTCAATAAAATTCCTATCTCTGTTAGAACTAATTGTAGTAAAATAGTTAACATAGAGTGAACAAGTCTAACTTTATTTGTCAATGCTGAAGTTTAGCTTTGTTATTACATTCTCCTTTTCTCTTGAATGAGAAGATGGTATTTATTATATACTATTTTGCACTGTTTAGAATCATTCATGGCCAACGATCAAAGACTTGCATCTCTTTTAGACCGTTTGGAATCGGTTACCAATCGGTTAGAAAAAATCCCAGGGAAAGGGGGCCAACCTGCTGACGATGAAGGTAGGATACGTTGATCAATAAATTGTAATAGCATGCAGTTTATCTTGCAAATTATGATAAATTTAGTATACTTACACGGTTATAAGAGTAGATTGTATAACATGGACTAACATAACATACCCTGTCGTTATATACTTAGGAAATACGGAAATGGTTGAAGAATTGGATAAGGTATACTTTAATGTTTTCACGGTCTGTAAATGAATATCAAACTTGAATTATGCTCCCACACAACTAACAGTTGAGGCATAATCCAATTGATTTAAAAATTTACTCTTTAATAGTATCTCGATAGATCATTTATGCCTATCTCAAGTTATTTAGCATATTATAGCAATGACTAAGGCAATTGCTATGAATAGACAACATATTGTCATAATGATGCTGACCATATACAGGACTTGGTTTAACAGTCGCCTTTTCGCACCATTAAATAGGCTCTTCAGAAAGAATTTGATACATACTATAACCTTTCAAATCAAATTGGTAATGATGTTGCAAAGCAGGTAGGTAATATGAGCTTGTATTCTAGTGAAAGTAAAGAAGTTACTCAACTAATCGATCGTCATCAAAGATTCAGTGTTAATAGATGATTCAGTATGATACTTCTTTCAATTAATATAAAGTGCCTTTACCGAAAATTCTTTACAGGCAGAATTAACCAAGAAAGCATACGAAGCTCATAGAGCTGTTGTTGTCACAGCATCAAAATGCAAGCTTCCTGAGGCGGTAAATTCGTTACTCAGTTAGGTAAAATATAGATCAGTTATAATCAATTTTGACAATATCCTTTTGTCGCGTAGGCTGCGTTACAGAATTTGCTTAAACCATTATCGAATGCAATCAGTGAAGTTCAAGTCAGTAACCTATTGTTTCCCATATTCCAATTACTATAAAGTATGGTACAGGTGTACTTCTTGTATGTGATATTTTGACCAACCATTCCAAATCTAGGCCTTTCGTGATAAGAATCGCGGTAGCAAGTTTTTCAATCATTTATCAGAAGTCTATGAATTTATCCTTTGTTTTGGATGGGTAACTGTAGTAAGTTGCAGTCTAATGTTATTATTATAGTCTCTTTAGTACCCATGACACATCCCATTTTAAATTGCTTTGAAATTGAATCGCGCTAATAGAGTCCTAAACCAGCAAATTACGTCAAGACTAATTATGAATCAGCTCAATTTTACCTAAACAAAGTCTTGAAAGAATTTAAAACCAGGTTAGTGTAAAGAAATTTTTTTATCTCAGTGATTACTAGAAATTTGAAATATTGTAGGATGCTATGATCTACATGTATGAATGTACTACATTTAAATTTCTAGTGACCCGCAACAAGCAGACTGGGCTAGGTCAATTGGACGTTTTATGAATGCTTTGATAGGATATATTAACGATTATAATGCAATTGGACTTAATTGGAATGCTGAAGGCAAGGACGTTTCAGCTGTATCCGCAGGAGCTCCTGCTGCACCACCACCACCACCACCACCGGCGCCTGTAACGGCTGACCCACCAAAGAATAGCGGTAATGAACGTGCTGCTTTAATGTCCCAGTTAAATAAGGGTGCTGACGTTACGAAAGGTAAGTTGTGCGGTTACACGTATGCATTTCTTCCGCTGTTTCAGCAGTCAATTATAAATATTTAGCGAACCCGGAAAGTTGGTATTTCTAAGTATTATTTAGTTCTCACTGTTACAGTATTCCAATTATGATATTGTATATATGATTATTAGGTTTAAAGAAAGTTACCAATGACATGAAGACACATAAAAATCCTGCTCTACGGGCATCAGGTGTAGTCTCTAGTACCTCTACGCCTGGCAAACCAGCTGTAAGTCCTAAGCCTGCTGCTACTAAACCTGTCGCTAAGAAGCCGCCAGTATTCCGTTTGGATGGAAAAAAATGGATTGTGGTATGATCAGTTTTCCAGAACGTAGATTACCAAAGATTCTTGGATAATAATATTTTAAAAGTCGTGTTAGCTAATTTCAGCTATTTAACGGTCCTACGTATTTCTTAAGGAAAATCAAGAAGGGAATCAGGATCTTGTCATTTCTGACACCAATATGAGACAAAGTGTTTACATATACAAATGCAACAACTGCGTAATCCAAGTAAAAGGAAAAGTCAATTCTATTGCAATGGGTATCGTAATGCAAAATGTTGTTTTAGTACAGTACAATAAAGATATAGTATTATACTCTTAAATCTACAGTATTACCACTTATTACCTTTTGATACTAGTTTATGTAAGTCAAATCTATTTGTTTTTTCTTCAATTGTTTCTACGAAACGTTTGAAAAGATACGTGTAAGAAATCCGCAATTGTATTCGATCATGTCATTTCCGTTATGGATTTCGTTAACTGCCAAAGTGTGAAAGTGCAGGTTAGACCTAGCTCAGACTATTGAGCGATTGCACAGTACAGTACGCTACGTATATCGTAGCAACACTCAGTCTGTTTTAGGACATACGAAGATATGCAAATTTGTTTTCCTACAAGCATAATCTCATCGTCAGATATCTTTAAGATAACAGGTGTCTCTGATAATCTATAGGTAAACGGTGCTGTTCCAACGATATCTATTGGTAATACTGATGGCATCCAGGTTTATCTTAGTAAGGAAGCAATGCAAACTACTATAATCTCTTCAAAATCATCAGAAATGAACATCTCAACTCCAACAGGGAATGATGGCGATATGGTAACGTTCATGCTTGACTTTGAACTATAGCATATAAAGATATAATATCTACTTCAGCATCGTAATACTCTCCTATTATTAATTTATTAGGTTGAAAATGCAGTCCCAGAGCAATTTACGACCGTATGGGATGACAAGAAGAAATGCTTCGATACCTATGCATCTGAAATAACTGCGTAAATACGATAACGTTAATATAGTAATATTGTCTTTATCTCATTATAAAGTGAGCATAAGTAAACATGACTAAAATGATTGTCTTAGCAAGTACCGATATTCGTATAACATGTCTTCACGAAAATTGATTTACTAGCCTTTAAGTATCAATGTTAAGTGATAGATATAAGGTAAAATTGAATGTTTTTGCCAAACAATAAAAAGATGATTTGATTTCTACTCTATGGAAAAATTGGATTCTTGAAATATGTAACTTAGTGCTCACTTCAGTAAATACGTTGACTTACTCTTATAAAGCTTTTTCTCACTTACTCGTACATAATGTCTACGATATGGACACTTGTTAATTTTAAAAGTTAGTCAGATATAATTTCCGGGTACTGCATATCAGTATTAGATCAAGTTTCAACCTCGTAGAATGTATAAGATAAGCGGTATTTCTATTGGTGTCTCTAGCCAGTTTCTACTGCGCGATAAACCCTAAAATCGAAGTTGAATGAAGTGTAAAATTTTATGAAGTTCCGAAATGTAAATATCATCTGTTATTAATTCGTCAATTTAGCTTGTAATAAGCCTACAGGCGTACAAGTATTATTCATTCATCGCTGTAATGTAAATCGATAAAGTATGAATTACCATTCAGTGCGGCAGGGGTGATAATGCTAAGAATTCTACATCTTACCCTAAACTGTTAAACGAATGTCCCACTAAGAAGTAGCGAGAAAATACTCATAATGCCGTTCTAGAGGCTACCAGTAAAGTATGATGAATTTAAGTTTCCCTTTAAACTTTACGTGCTATGAAACTATCAGGAAAACAGATTAATATGATTATCGATCTAGAAAATTTTAATTTCACTTTAGCATTGAAAGATGTAGTCTTTGTCCAGAAGTGCACTAGGATGCATGTTACAATGAATTATTACGAGTGCTTACAGTTAATGTATTTTAGATATCATCAACTGTAATTAGTGATATTTGAGGAAGGGATCAAACGTATAAGTATAATTATCAAGAATCCTAACAAATCTCAAGGAGCCGATCAAAAAGATCTTATGGTAAATTTTTTATTACGTAATTATTAAGATTTAGATGCTATAAACCTATGCAATTGGATAAATCAACAATAATTCGATTACATATTAGCTGTAACCCTAAATGAAAAATTTCTATGTAATAACTCCTAACCGTAGCGATAATAGAGTAGAATTTATACGTATAATTTCTAAGGTATTTGCAAATATCATCTCTGAAAAGATACGGTAAATGCATAATCGTATATTACTTAAAAATATCAATTAAAGAACTTGCTCCCGTATAAACTCGGATGGAATCATTCGTTTGATATCCATGAGTCAAAGAAAACTATTTATTTGTAGAGTAACTAAAATAACAAATTGCTGTAATAAAATATGCCGAAGGTATCTGAAGCGTGAGAATATGATAAGCTAAGTTGTAGTTTGTTTACTAATTAATTAAAGTATGATTTTTCTAAATTTAGAAAACATAAGCAAGAACTCATACGATGTCACTTTCAGCCGAAAAATTTAAATTGCTGTTAAATTATTTGATCGGTTAGGTATAATAAATTGAAATATTTTAAAAATCCTTCATCTTCAACTAGGAAGTTTGTGTCAATATTCAATATTTAGTTACTTACCGTAAATAACTATAACTATAATATAAACTATAAAGCGTTGAGAAAATTTTAAGAAAAATTACCTGTAGATTGTTGTAAATATCTATATCCTAAATGGTAACACGAGCTACACTTGTTAAATGCGGTAATGGGAAAGGATTTATGTCTCACTTTTCTCTTCCCTGACACTAAAAGTTAATATAAATTGTTTATGAAAAATATGATATCCTTTCCGAACTGATTCATTTCCAAAGCTGAAACTTTTAAAGCATAAAAAATGCGGGAACTCCATACGATAGTAGATATATTGCTGATAAGTATTTATTGGCAGCAATTTTCTATTTTTGAAGCCGATATCCTTGTATATATAAAAGTTATAGTAGCAGCAAGCTAAAGTATCCTGTAAAAATGAAGGATCTAATTAAATATTATATGCAAGGAAATATTAAGTGATTTATGTGTATCAATAAAGTCCATGTGTATATTTCATATTATTCAATTCTAATTGTAACAAGTGGCTACAGCCAATTCTATAGGTAAAACAATGATCGATGGAACGCGTTAAAAAGATGGAGAAACCCACAATTCTACAAGACGTCAAAGTTCAATAAGTTGTTCATTTTACCAATTAAGAACTTGAACGTAATGCTACAACGTCTATTTTGAAATAAATTTACTAATATAGTGTTTACTAAATCTTACTGTAGTACTCAATTTCGAACACAGCTTTTAATATATTATTAATGATGTTAGATCTCACAATAATGCTTTTTCATGTCAATTCTAAAACATTACGAGCAATGTGAACTCTAAACTCAGGATCTATTTTCCCACTGAGTAGAGTAGCTTATAAACAATTTCCTGCAGTATTACAATAAATGCAGCATTTTTTCCTTTCAATCGATATTATCTACAATTTTTTATACCAGTATTATGCATAATTGTTTATCCTAAAGGAAAATCATCATTTAGTGTAGATATTTATTGATATAAAATTTCAATGAAATAGCATTCATAAACTACGTGTGTTTATGCCTTCAGTAATAGCCAGTCTACCTGAATATTTACGTCATCAGCCAAGCATGAAACCTTTTCCTAATGACAATAAAATCGTTCTACCAGACAGCTATTGTACAACTGAATAAATAGAAAAATTTTCTATATCATGCGTAATTTAAGCTACATTATTTGTTCTAGCGTTACTATATTCTATTATTTATCACTTCTAGAAAGCTATGCATGAATTAAATCATTCAATCTGCAGTATTGACATTACCCCAGCACCAACTGCAAAAATTAACAAATAAAAATAGGAAAGATTTGTTTATTTTAGAGGACCTTTAAATGTCACAGCTACGATTTGCTTATGCTGATTTATTGTTACGTGCATTTATTTTTTAAATTACTCCTATTATGTCCAAATGTCTGTGTTTGCCCATCATCAAGACTAAACTTTATTCTTTATGAACTGATATGGCTGTCAATCATATTAGCCATCTTTATAATTTAACCATTATAATTTAACGGTGTTAGCAAGAACGATTTACTTATAGATGTCTATACATTTTACTGTTATTTTAAGGAAATGATAACGTTACCTAATCAAATGGATTTATGATTAGATATTTCTTCTATAGAAGTCACAATAAATAAAACTATAAGTAACGTTTGTTCGTATGTCATTCTATCACGGATTAGGAAATGTTGTATTTAATTGTCACTTCAGCCCGTTTGCAGCTGTAATTATAACTATAATGCTGCACGATAATCAATAGCCTCTATTTTAGCTATTAAGCGTATATCGTGGAATAGATAACCGACTCCTTTTGTAAAAGTTCACTCTTAGCAGTTGTGAATTATATATGATTATCATAGTTTGGTCTCTATAATATTAGATCTTAGATATAAAACTGTTATCTTGTTGATATTGCGAATGAGTTTGGTTCTTTATGTAGTTAACAATATGTT
Source organism: Trichoplax adhaerens (assembly GCF_000150275.1). Taxonomy (NCBI): domain Eukaryota; kingdom Metazoa; phylum Placozoa; class Uniplacotomia; order Trichoplacea; family Trichoplacidae; genus Trichoplax; species Trichoplax adhaerens. Next base: position 3,523,234 of record NW_002060949.1, read on the forward strand.
GACCTGATCCCAATAATATATTGATCCTGGGATGGAAAATGATACGTCATTGCGAGGGCTGCAAGTTTTAGCCCTTTACATCCCATTACAATAAAATCATCTGATTTATCTAAGCCTGTTCTTTACAGTAAAAGCAACTGTTTAATTTATTATTATCTATTTGCAGTATTATATCATATATTAGCATTATAACCTACAGATAATTCAAGTCTTACCATCACCTATGGTAAAGTATGTCCATGTAATGATTAAGAACAGATATCTCTTTTATAGAGATACCTCAATTAATGTTAATAATAAAAGCTTTCCACTCTTAATTTCTACTTTTAAAATATTATGAAATATAGAAAATATTAATTATAACAATGTTTTCGTTGTATCGATTCCTTTCAATATTAGTCCATAGTCATATGCAGCTGGTTCTGAAATTATGGCACAAGCTATAAATACCGTAATTTTCTTTTATTACCTACTAAGTAGCAGATACTAATTTTATTGATTGTTTAGAAGATAAGATTTTATCAATACTTAGTTTAAGTAGTGCCTTTTTCTATGCTAAAATTAGAACGCCCTAAATGTAATTAATTGATTACACAAATTCATTCACCCTAGTGCTCTATCTCATAATACATACCTTATAATTATACACGCACCATACAGGCATTTTTAATGTTAGGATAATAAGTATGATCAAGACATTTGCATATTTAAGACTAATAACGATATCATACAACAAGGAGATTGCTTTATTAGCATGCAAGATTAATTAGCAGTGGTGATGTATGATAATTTCAGAGTAATTTATTATTCTAGTTACGATCAACATTAGTCGTTCCATGCAAATTTATGAGATTAAGAATGAATTCAGGATATTACCGCGATATATAAATTTATGAGTCATTTTTAACCTTATGTAGCAACAAATCATTCCTCTGTTATTTTCATCCATTTTATCATTTTATTTGTAGCCTGTTTGATTTATTTATTTCCATTCAATATTTTTTAAATCCTTTTTATCAGTATAGTAAAATTAGAATTTAAGGAGTAATCGCTGGTGTAGATGATAATAAAGTATTGCGGTTGTTGTTATCATTGATGTTATTAGTTTATCTATCATCTATTTGATGTATTAATCTTTTTAAAACATTTTTTAAATCTTTTCTATCTTCATCATCACTATAATAAATTGAACTTTAAGGTTACATTCGTCGTAGGTATATTTGATAGTAAAAATATTTGGATTGTTGTCCTCCATTTATCAACATGTCTATGACCTGTTTGACTTATCCAATTCCTCTTAATATTCCTTCATCATCACAATAATTGTTGATTGGATCATTTAAAATAGAGTAGAATAGATTTCGTCACATTTTCCAGTAAACTGACATCGCCCACACTTCCATTTATTCACGTGGATTCCATTTTACTCGTTATTAGTGTGTTCCTGTTTAAATATAGAATGGCGAGAGAGGAAAACAACTAATGCAATCAATTTATTGGCGTAGCAATCCTTATACGATGATGGTTATTTTTTTCGACATAGAACTGCTTTGATAGACTAACACTATGATCATTAGTCATCAGCGTTAGAGGGATAATATTGCTATGGTTCGTGCTTTTCTCAATCTTATACTGGGTATTTAAAGGGAATACAAAGGGTTATCATGAATTTATTTACATCGTAATGTTGACATCCTTTTTATCTAGTCAACTTTTAAATATTACATGAGTTTGGATCATTTTTTCCCTTTGCTCGTTAGCGTAATGACTAAAAAAGCAAATATTGAACGTCTGCTGTCTTATCAAAAGTATTCATGAAATGCAAAGATTATAATTCATCTCGCCCACGACTCTTTATCCTGCCCATATGTTATATAATGGAAGAAAAAACCCATTTAACAAATGCTTTATCCCTTTTATGCAGATTATTGACGGTGTATAGAATAAAATGTGCAATATTTTGGATAGATAACCGAACATCAACATTTAAAGGTGATTTCTGTTGTGATATGAGTGCTATGCTGGATAATTTCAGCTGTGATATTATAATAGTATTAAAGATAACTTTTAAGTTTTTAAGCCATGGCACGTTAATCTATGCTACAACCATGAAGAATTTTATCTATAGGAATAAATATAATTAGGTTTAAATTAGTTTTATAATTAAGAAAGGGTAAGAAATATGAATTGAATGTTTGATAGCAGGCAGTGCAATTACGAAGAAGAATAGTAACAGATAGTCCTTGGAGGTGTTATTTACAGTTGTTTAACTTTTAAGATGAATGTTGATAGGTATTTTACATATTACTTATGTGAGGTTGTTACAACAATTAACTTTAAAGACTTTGTATGTTATAGCTTTACAACACCTGAATTACAATAATTTTGGGAAAGATTACTTTGATCTCAATCGTAGTTTACATAAAAGTTGGGTGGTTAATCCAATGAAGGAGGGTAAGGAATAGCATTCTTCATCCTTAAAGTGTCAGCGAAAGCGTCGTCAGTGGTTTAAAGCAATCTAGAATTAATGCCTGGATAAAATGAATAATGTCAAGTTAAATTTTCCATATCAGCGTCTATCTATAGCCGCTCATGGATAATTACGTTATCGAGTATTAGAGATAGATTTATTATATTGATATAACTAAAAGTATATACGTGATTAATTTTGATTCTACTTCCATGTGAGAGAGTTGACTAAGTTTCTGTACTGATCAAGGATTAACATACAATATTATGCATGAATGAGAGTGAAAAGGGGGAGGAGAGCCTGGAGAGGTGAAATTAAGAATCATGTTTCTTCTTCAATTCATCGATAATATGATTAGAACTAATATATTTATTTTATAGTCGGTAGACCTTTATATTAGGTTCTAATACCATTAATTTTTTCTCTATCTGGATAAAATGATTCCTAGCATACTTTATCATTTACAGGATAATTGAGAGGAACTTGAAGAGATCTAAAGGACCGCAAGATAACAAAATAATGGTGTGATTTAGCTATGATCTACTTAAGACTAAAAAGTATGCCGTAATAAAATTTTATCTATTCTAGCAAAGGTCGATAATTATAATTATCAACGACGTAAGATCGAATTTATGCTATGGAATTACTTGGTTGAAATCATCATACGCAATGAGAGGCAGTATTAACCTTAATGCCAAGGAAATAGCTGAATAAATATATAGTGTTTTGCTTTACGGTATTAAGCAGGTAGTAGTACTGTACTTTAATATTTGCTACTGCAACCCATAACATCATCCTCCATGATAGAGGTAAATTTCATAGATGATTGAGATTGCCTAGTCGTAAGAGTAGCATTTTAAGCTACTTAGAAATCTAGTTAACTCTTTGGTGAGTAAAAGATTACGAAGCTGGTCTAAGTTTGCTTCTACAAAGGTAGTAATGAAGGCAATTTGTCGATCCATAAATTGGATAGTGACAGGATAGGAAATATAGTTTACGAATTATCTTAAATGAGACATGGATGAACCATTTGGAAATGGATTAATTCTATGATAGGAGAATATTGACATAAAATAATTTAAGCACTGCGGCCTGGATAGAATCTTAATTCTTAGAATGAGCAGTCTCGATAGTAAATAGTATCAATCGTCTCAAGCCAGACAGAGTTGAGCTATTGGGAAAATGAACTGATTCTATGATAGGAGAATATTTAGATAGATAATTAAACTACCTGCAGCCCAGATCGAATTTAAATTCTTTAAACTAACAGTTTCACAAATATATATACACGTACATAATAGAAGGTTTCAATTAGGTTGATTAGGATTAGTTTATATTCGCATTTAGTACATCTCGTCCTGTATAATTTTGCGAATACAGTTTAGATAATCAATTGTGCAGGAATATATGAAAATTTGAAAAATACGATGGGGATTGAATAGTACTAATATGTTCTTCGTATATTTTCTGAAATTGTAGTCTAGAGAGTCAAATCGCCAATTATCCAAGGGATATCTTACGATCGAAATTGATCATAATCGTCTTATGTACCTGGTACCGTATACGGTCAGTTTCTAGATTTTGGAATTACACTCTAGAGAATCTATTAGGTAATGCTTCAAAACTACTTTCCGAAAGATAATTGCGACAACTTTGCGGTCATTCGCTTGGAAATAGCTGTTGATAGGAATTAAAATCATCGCCTTCTATAAAAGTTCTCCTTAATTTTTGAAAAAGCGGTTGCTAGAGCTGATCAATTGATTGTTGTATGGAGCAACAGGTGGCTTATATCAATTGCTCTTATGTAGTAGGCAGCATCTGTATTTGTGGATAAATACTAGGAAAATTGCTTACATCATCAATCTTCTAATATATATGAAGGGAATTATCTTCATTTTGGGGGAGGGGAGTAATATTAGTCTAGATAGTGTCAGTATGCTCATTTTATAAGAAAATACAATCTTGATGACAGATCAATCCTGTGCATAACAGAAATAATTTCCACCCATCGTTTTATGTAATTCAGTATCTTAATCTTTGTAAGAAATCACAGTCGTGATGATCGATCGTCCCTAGACACGCGAGTATTACTTCTATCCCTCGTCTTATACGCCAAATGTTACTTTAGTTGCAAAAAATATCAAAATTATACATCATCATTTTACGTAGAATATTACTTTTATCATCTTATGCACAGGGTAGTGTCTGAATTTTTGAGAAAATATTAGCCTTTAAATCCCGTTATGCTCAATTAATCGTCATACATGATACAACCTATTTGTATCACCTTGTGCATAGGATAGCATCTTAATTTAATCATCATTTCTGGCCTCTACTTATTTCTAGGAATTAATTAGTGATTTAATCATCTTGCATAGAAAGTAGACTTTCATATTAAAGAAAATACCAGATTCTATGCCTGATTAATCATGCTGTGCATAGAGTTATATCTCCATGAATTGAGAAAAATATCTATCTTTCTACTTGATTATATCTATTTGCCATAGAGTGGAGTACATGATACCAAAGAATATCTACAGCTGGCTCAATCCTTTTTTTATAGAAAATAATAATCTCTTTACGGCTAAAGTAATCCACCATCATGCAAGGTGGTGCACCGCAGGATATTACTTGTCTAAATCAGCTGTGCATAGAAGAGAATTTTAATTGGAGGAATAGTTGATGATTGCAATGACTTTCAGCTCATTAATCTTTAATCGTCTTATATATTGATAGCAATTGAAATATTTTAGCCTCAAATGAGGGGGAGGCAATTTTTCAACTTCATCATAATCTTTCAGTTGTCTGGCCAAAATTGGATGCTTACTATGTTGGTATTTAATTGCTTTGTTTTATTAAATAAATACTTGATTAATTTAATATTTCCAACTAAAGTTAACATGTCAATCAAATTATAGAATATCCATTTGGTATTCATTTGCACAGTCATCTAGTCTTTACTATGCAATATTAATGAGGCAAGGAGAGAAAAATAAATGAGTACTAGGTATTTAGCATCTTTTCCATGGTGCTAACTGTAGCCTCTTTTTGGCCAAGCTGTTAATGAATGGCTTAGTTTAGCAATCAACATGTTGTATGACAGTATGAATGGCTGCATGCAGTTCTATTCCAGCTTTTCGTTCACTCTCTCTCTCTCTCTTGCCGTATTTGGCGATTACTTGTTGTTATTCTTTTGCTACAGTATGTTCTAATGCGTATTTTGATCCATAGGCTACGAGTCTGTAGCAAAATAATAAATATAAGTTATGTCTACAATCTTTCAATATTGTGTACGCATGATTGGAATAAAATAGTTGAGGAATCGATGGTAAACAACTTCTTTTATGTAATATGTAGATGGGCGATTGCCAGATCGATTTACTCTGTTCATGCAAATATAGTCTATCGCCACTGGCGGACAGTAAGCAATGCAAGACGAAAATAGTTGAGAGATGATTGAATTGATTTGTAAGCTCATTATTGTGCAATCGATAATCAATTGAATTCTTCCCTTTTCTCTGTCTCTTTCTACATCTTGACTTGATTGTACATCGATTTCACCATTTCCCCACCCCTTTCTCTAAGTAGAAGAGAAAAAAAATTGAAGCAAACAGTTAATTGATTATATAGCAACATAGTGTCAAGTGGTTGGAGAGGAAAAGATATTCTAGTAGAAAGGGAGGGAAAATTGACGATAAATGCTCATTCAGTAAAATTTAGCCTAAAACATGCCTGTTGATTCGATCATAGCGTGGATTGAAATGGGTCATACTAAGAATCAAGGCAGACAGCCAATAGATGGATTATGTATTCAAGAAAAGTCCATCATGGCTAAAATATCATTAGCGCAAATATTGGGTGGTGGCAAATGAAAATTGTCACTTTAATTACATAGGGAGGGGGCAAGAAGAAAAATTAATAATAGCCAACCATTCTCTCCTTGTCTGCTCCTTCTATTTAAGCTAGCCAATATGCTACAGTATATTGTCTACAAGGTTCTGGCCTTGTTCGAGCACTAATATGTAGCTTAATGCTACTCTTTCACGCCATCAATATTATTTTAATGATGATTGATTATGCATTGCATTCTCGTGCACAGTCATGCTGTCGATGATGTGTACACAGTCGACATAGTTTATTGGATTCCTTGAGACTTTTGAAATACTGTGCCTATTCTATTGCAGGGATTATTATTCATTTTCAACTGTCATCATTGGTATGATTGATGAAAAAGAATAAAAGAGCCTACAAATTCAAAGTATTGTTCAAAAGTCTATACATAGCAGCACATGTTAATTTAGGGTAAGTTCTTCCGTGGCTTGCATCCAATTTTAAATTACCTAGTCACTCTGGTCCAATTTCCATTTGCTTACTTCGCTTTAGTTTGGCTCAGTTTTTCATTTTTTTCGCATTACCAAAAAGCAATTACTACAGCTAGAAATTGACGATCAATTTAGGTAATCATGATTGTAATTAGTGCATAACCATTGCCATTTTGCATGTTTTAAGAGATCATTTCCTCCATGAAATGATCATTGTTTTGTCCTTTTTACGCCATCAGTAGTAGCGACCATTTTTCTACACAAGTTGTCTTATGTTGGATTGACGTACGCATAACGAAATTTTTTAATGCAGACATAATTTACAGTTTAAAAATTGAAAGATGGTGCAGGTGATAAAAAAAGTAGAGCTTAGTTCGTTATTTGTTGGCTGGTAGAGAATTTGAATTGTTGTTCTATCCAGTTGTCAAATTCATCTTTCATCCTTGATCTGTTTCGCTTTTACTTTTTTATGTTGTTATTGCATTGCTTGATTGCTAAGCTGGACCAATGTTAATTTTGGATGGACTATTTTTCTTGATTCTGTTTAGGTATTGCAACGATCATTGGCCATCTAATTGAAGTAGAATTCTATTAATCTTACCCATCCAATTGATAACAAGTTAAACAATTTCAGGTAAGATAGGTCCATGAACTTTTTCAAGGGGTTTTTGGAAAATTAATCACTGTACAAGATAGCATCGGTCATTTCCCATCGCTCCAATAATAATAACAGAGTAATCTTCATTTTTGCGTCATGACGCTATGCCATGAATAATACCTGGAAAGAGTGCATAAGTTGGTTTGACAGGGATCCCAAAAAATGGAAAATGAATTACGCAATTTTCTTTTTTCCTTTCTATTTGCTTGGCCAATTAATTACAGATGGAAAGAGAAATTTTTTTTGATTTTTTTTTTTCATGCTGTTCACTTCAAATCGATGAAAACTTATTATGGGAATTAGTCTGGGGTCCAATATATTGAACTCTTAAGCACACATTACGCTTATGTCGATGGAGAACTATTTTCTACAGTAATGAATGACCTTTCAGTCAACTGTATTGGCTATTCGATTCAGGATTTGTCGTAATTACTTTGCTCTTTGCCTCTAATTTTAAAAATTATAATTATTGATATCGGTATGATTAATCTCGTCGATTTAAAGTCGATGGGTGCTCTATTTTTTTAATTTTATTTTTCCTTATGGAAGGCTAATGGTACTCCTAGCAATTAAGTACATTCTACACTATCTTGACTTTTTTCCACCTCATTTGCGTTACGATTAATCTTGTCCGTTTTGAAACCACGTAAGCCGGCAATTAGACTGTAGCCATTCTTCCTCCATATGTGGTAGTAGGATAATTACATCGATCAGGGAAATGCATTACCCCCATCTATAAAATCTAATTAATGACGGTGTCCACTTTGGGCGTTTTTAGAAATTTCGTCTAATTACTTTTCGGTTAAAAGATCAGAAGAATAGGTATCTGAATCAAAAAAGGATTTGTTATACTATTACCATAGTAGCCAATTGCATGAAATAGTCTAGCTTTCCGTGTTGGCTATATAGGAAAATAGCATCGTATACTTAAGTGTAAAATACTTGTCATTCTATCATATATTGCATATGTCTCGTAGAATAGCATACCACTTTATCTAGTAAGCTTTCATAATTTAAGCTAGGATAATTGCATTTTAGACCTATCCATAGATCATCTTCTAGGAATGGAGGGGGCTGAATGATAGCATACCACTTTATCTAGTAAGCTTTCACGATTTAAGCTAGGATAATTGCATTGCAGATCTATGCATAGATCATCTTCTAGGAATGGAGGGGGCCGAATGATAGTATGATGGAATGGTACCGTTAAGTATTGTATCGCTATATATTAGACCTATCGATTTTAAACCCATGTCGTTGGTGAGTAATCTTTTCCTGAGAGGGGGAGGGAGTAAATATCATAGGATTTCATCGTTAATTAGAGTTATAACTTCTATATAGTTTCTGTTCATCATATTCGGTAGTAATATGGGATCACAATGCGTTATAAGATTATCCCGTTAAATATTTGTCAAATCGCCTACTTGACCGATCGGTGCAAATTTGCAGTAAGATAGCGATCCCTGTAGATCACTTGATAGCTTTGTCACGGGATATAGGATAGCAATTCGTTGATAGTTTAGTAATAGGATAATAGCGACCATAGGATTGCACCGTTAAACATTGTGCAGTACGTATACTTGATGTCTTGATTCTTACAGGATAGAGATCTGATAAATTAGTCAATATTTTAGTAATAGGATAATAGCGATGCGTTAAACATTGTATACTGGATCGATCGATTCTGATCTCCTATGGAATGGCGATTTGATAAATTAGTTGATAATTTAGCAATAGGATAATAGCACGTCGTAGGATTCTTCACTTCTAGCAATCGGATAAATTAGTTGATCATTTAGGATAATAGCAATAATAGGATTGCAATAATTGATAATTTAGTCATAAGATATTAGCACATGGTAGGATTGTGAGCTATCAAGCATTGTATACTGGATCGACCGATTCTTCATCGCTATGGGATCGCAATCTGGTACATCAGTAGGCAGTCTAGTTATTCGGTAATCTCACATCAGAGGATTCTACTGTTTAATTACCTAGCGTTAATGTATTTTAGATCGAGTGATCCTGGCGATCTCGTTAATAAGATGGTTTAATTGCTATGAGATGATTCATAACACATCGCAAAGTTCTACTCTATCGTCTACGATTGTATAACTGTTTGATCATAGGATTAATCGATCTCTCTTCTAGTAAGTGTTGCTAATTTGAGTTATAGCCAATTACACGATGGCTTTCTAGTCATTAGTAGCATTCCATCACAAAATTCTATCGTGAAGTATTGGCTTGCAAGGCAGGTAAACAACAAGCTGTTGGGATTGGTGTCTGCTGCTTAGCACATTGTGCATTTGCATGGGATGATTGGATTGTACGTTACTTTATTATGATGGGAATATGGGTGAGATATTTACAAGTATGATATTGTTGTCATAAATGTTGTTATCAATGTGCTATGCTTTGCTCGTTGACGGCTGATTGCATTATACTAAATGTTTAGGCGAGGAATAGGCCTAAATAAGGCCTTGAATCGCAGATAAGTTTGCAGTAATGGAGCAATTTAATGAGACAATTTTCTGTAAAGTACTGAATAGGCGGAGCTGTACCTCTATGCAAGGAATACAGTACATGAAGATGATCTGAATCGCTTTCATTTATTACATATTTTTTTTACGCTGTATATTGATATGATAAATTTCACAGCAATCATTTAAATCCTTGCTAGCATGATTGGAATATTGTTGTACAACATGGACCTTCAATTCGATGACCAGTACGCGTGCTATATTCATTTGAAGATACTGTAACGAATAGGTTATACTCCAAGTGATGGCGAGTAGAAGAGATTGACGATCTATATCATATACGCGTATAATTACAGTTTTTCATCATTCTGCTTAGCAAACAGCTTTGAAGGATTCCTTGCGCAACTGATATGATACAGGTAGTCTAGAGGAAAGGGATAGTATTGATGCGCAAATGAGTGAAGAATGAGGTAGCTAAGTATGGTTGAATCATTGGTAGAAGCAGAATAGTGTCTCAACCTCAACAAGAAGAGTTTAGGTTGGGATCTAGCTGCAACGGTGCTGCAAGTTATGCAGGCACGTACATTTCACCTTGCAACTTGTCAATGCTGCCTAGCATAAATGATTTTCAGCACTACGTTAGTGTTGGCCGTCTACAGGCCAAACTCGGTAGTCATTTAGCATACAGAGTAGGAATACTGTATATTCATTGGAGAATTGCTTTGCAAGCAGCTCAAAGGCGTCGAGTTCGACATTAGCAATACTAACGATAGCACAACCTCCACAACCACCACCGTAGGGCAAAGGTTCTCTGCAAGGTAATCTATAGCGTAGTCTTGGTTTGTTTTTCGTAGGCGTATGTTTAATCCTCTCATGACCCATATGGCATACGGTAGATGGACAATCTACTAGTTTAGGCTACTAGAGCGTAAAACTGCTCTCGTCTTGGAGCTGCATGTTTGTGCTCGTCTAGTGCTCAGAGGCGTTTCTTGAACTCGGTGTATCATCCAGCATCGACCATACTATATAGCGACATGGATCGACTCTGCTGATGAAAGCGACGTAGACTACCCCAATAAGAGCATCCATTTTATAAAACTGCATGTGTCTTGATACAAGACTGTCTTACATGAAGTATGATAATATAGCTTGCCCTGATAATATACAGTACTTGATCTTATTCCGATCGCGTAACTATTAGCGCATACTGAAGTGAACCAATACGCCCAAGTTGCACACAGTTAAGCGGAAATGCTTATTGTGAATTGAAGGAGGCTCTACTGACGATGACTTTGTGTAGATTTAATTTGCCCGTATTTGTAGCTGATCAATAGGTTATTGATCGAGTAGGCTGAAAGGTTGAATTTAGAGAGGGAATTGCCTGTACTATTTGTCCTATTGCTGAATTAGAATAGAAGGTTTCTATACCGGCAATTGGAGCTCTGTCGATGAAAGTGCCTCCTCTAGTAGTATACGTCATGAAGAGCAAAGTTTCTATCCAATGCTTGCTAGTCAATCTCTTCTAGTGTAGATACACACCGAGAGTAAAGTTGTTCTACTGTACTGTATATGTTGCTAGTGACAGCAAGATTTCTCCACTTGTTAATGGAGCTGTGGCGATGGCAATAATCGCCTCGAGCAGTCTAGCGTACATCCTAAGAGCAAAATTTCTGTACTTGTTGATGTAGCTCTGCCGCTGAAAAATGTCTTGTCTCCTATTGTCAAATACACCCTCATGGCAAAGTGAAGAATTCAACGCTAGCATACTCATTTTTTTTTAATAACGCCTTGATAAATTTTCCATCACGCTGTTAAGGTACGGACCTGCGAACCCTGCTGAGTTGAAAAATCATTGCAGGGTTGCTTGCAGCACAGTAGGCATGCTGTGATAATCTGCTCCATCGTAGTACTTCATCCAAGTTGGCCATGCTGCGGGTGGTGGCATCCAATGGTCATGATTAATCAAGATTGAGTCATACCTGCAAGTCCCTACTTTGCAGTAGGAGGCCTAGAAAAGAACTAACTCATTTGCTTGACTGCATTTTTAGTCCTGATAGGAAAGCATAAAACGACGAAAGCGATCTCAACCCCGTCTACTGTATTTTAAAAGTCTACCGGCAAAAAGCAAAATGAAACAATCCCACTCTACCCAATGATTGCATACGAATTGCACCATTATGACATGAAAAAAGACACCAAGTCAATTGATGCTACGACAGGAAAATCTTTGTCCTATCTCACTGTCTAGTCTTGTTTACTAATAGTGAATTCTAATGTTAATTACTCCATCAATTGCTTTTCCATGTGCACCGCTTGGTGCTGTCCGCCATGATTGAATGGTGCAAACCCTATGCATGTAATATATACGGTATAGTCGATGGAGGACAACCCACATGGCGCTCTTCCATTTTGCCTTGATGGAAGCTGATAGAAACTCCTATTGCTTGAGCAATGTCATCAGTAGCAATTGGATCGTCACTATGGCGTCTTATTGACCGGCTGATAGACTGACTAGGAGACACGCAGTATTGTAGCCCAAGTTGGTGTCTCGTAGTCATACTGTAGCATAAAGAGTGCCGTTGTGATTTCTAGCCAACGAATGGTGGGATCGTTTGCCAGAACGTCAAGTGACTCTTGGGTCCTGTACCCTTGTTTCTGCCTAGTGGAGGACGATGTTACAGTGCTGTATAGAACAGTCCATTGGTCACTGTATTTTACTATAGAAGCTTGTTGCAACTAGCTTGATATTGTATTTTGGACCGATTGTGGGTAGACTTGAACGCTGATTGATTGAACAACAACGCCATGTTGGAGGTATTACTCTGGCTAGAAGCACACACATCTACAGTACAGTATTAGGACTCGATCACTGCAATCCAGAAGAAATAATCCTTCCTTCCCCCCCCCCCCCTTCCCTCCTAGTAGCCATACTGTGTATCTTGCGTGGCGATCGAGCCATGAAAGGGGTGAATCGTTCGATGAATGACTTGTCTGAGTGAGTCAGTGTGGCAATTATCATGACTAAAGCAACCGCACCCAGGTGACTCATGATACAGTCATGTTCTGGGTGGATGTCACCTGCATAACAATAACAACAATAAGTTATTATCTACAGTCAATCACCTGTGCGATCGTGGCTAACCAAAGACAAAAGACTTTCCAAGTCAATTCTCTTTCTTCTTGTTGATCATCCACGGTGGACGCCATTTCCATCTAATATTGACCAAATGAGTAAGGTCATCATGATGGAAGCTTAGCCAATGCAATGGCAAGAGCAGTATCCACATACTGTGGCCGGCCATTGATGAATGATTAGCTTATGTATGCAAAATTGATTGACTCTTCACATTAAGCATAACATTGAAAAAAAAACATTGAGGGAAAAAATAAAAATAGCATCATCAAGATTGCTTTTCGATCGATTCATTATCTATTTTTAAAATTAATCTTATCTATCTTTTTGCATATTCAACTTGGTAGGTCTATTGTTTGTCTATTCTTTCTATCTACTCTACACTCTGTTATCTATTGTTGAGCGCATTATTGTATTATTTGTCACCGATTCTTTTTTTTTTTTCCACCTGGAGATTGAATGATTGTTTTCTATGCCAATGATTGGCACGTTGTCCAACAAAAAATGCAATCGCTAGTCATTGCCTTCGGACACCGATCAATCTTGCCTAGTGGTAACAATAGAATGATGTTCTAGTCCACGCGTTAATACATTTGCATCAGCCTTTTGAGAGCGAGCTAGCAATTGCTTTAGTCGGTAGTAAATACGCGTAGATCAATTACCTTGATTCAATACACATCATAGCATTTATCATTATTAGCATTCATTTGCCAAACCAATCGATAGAGACAGAGAGAAAGAGAGAGAAATCATTTGCGCTCCAGCCAAAATTGAAAAGTGAGATAGCCTTATTTTTTGCGGGCTAGATAGAAATAATTATTATCAATATCCAATGACCTCGTATCGATTAAATTGGTACAATAGATAAAAATGAATACAGACTTGGATGCAAAAAGGAGAACGTCCATGTAGAATTAACTGTTGAAATTTGCCACTTGAATTAACATCTTTTGTGTTGATGTGTTGCTAGTGTGGATGGATAGTTAGCTTATCTTATTACATCTTGATTATTATTTTTATTAGGTTGACTTGGAAATTACAAATTGTCTATCCACATCATCAACAGAATCCGGTATTGTTATTATCAAGACGATTAAAATAGTAAGTAAAGAATGCAATAGAAAAGTAGTCATCAAGACATGGATAGCTAGGAGCGTATACTTACTCCATACACATCAATACACAGAAAAAGAAATAAACAAAACTTGTAAAGAATAATCGACTCTACTTTGATCATCATCATCGTCCTCATCATAATAGTATTACTCGTAGTAGCCTGGCTAATAGTAGTAGTAAGAAGTATAGTAGTAGACTTGGTGCGCTTTGAAATTTTCATTTTCAATCATTGACATTGGCACTGTAAATTATTCAAAAGTCAAGTAAAAAGTTGAAAGCAACTTTTGTCTGTCGAATAGGAAATCGTTCTTTCATTTTACTCTACATAATTCTTCTTACATTACACGTATAAGCGATTACATAACAACACGTACAACTTTCAATATTAATCGCCTTTAAGTAGAGAGTGAGAAAAAAAAAATTAGACTCAGCAGTCATTGGTATTTATATCTCTTTCTTTTCTTTCTTTCTATCGATCAACCTCTACCTGTGTATGTATATATATTTATTGATATATATGCTGAATCGACATCGACTTTAAATCAACCATTATCCAATCTCCCACTCCTAAAAAAAAAAAATTGCATTAAAATAATATTGCATAAAATATGAACAAGATGGGTTTAGAAGAAACGATTGATCATCATCGTCAGCAAGACCAACCACAGCAACAGCAAGAGATGAATAAAGATGGACAAGAAATACCTCTAACCAATAATAATAATAATGATCATCAGAATAAGCTGGAAGCAACGCTTTGCAATAATCAACCCCAGCAAGATATCAACGAAGCCAACAATAAAAATGATCAAGCAACATGCAATGATACAACTACAACGACCATAGCTTCTACGCCAGCTGCAAATCAAGATAGTGGCAATAAAACCAATGATAAAACCACTACATCAAGTTATATTCATTATCAACAGAAACCACCTTATTTGCAAAAGGATACTACCTATACCAAACTCTTTGTTGGTGGTTTGCCTTATCATACTGATGATGATTCATTACGTGGTTATTTCGCAACTTTTGGCGAGATTGAAGAAGCTGCCGTAATTTATGATCGACAAACTGGTAAATCCAGAGGATATGGATTTGTAAGTAATCGTTTTCCTATTATTATTTTAGACTTTACAGTGGATTATAAGTAGGAAGGAAAGATATGATTTGCATGATCCTTTGTTTGATTGGTTAACGTTGACCATTAAGCAATCTAGCTTTGAAATCCTACATCACAGAATGAGCTAAAAGCTATCGTTTTCCAAAAATATCGTATCAATCTATTGACATTATCTTTTCCCCCATAAAAGTAAAATACCCTATCAAAAGAAAAAATTGGTTGCATGATCCATTCGTAGCCTAATGAATATTATTATTCAATCAGGTTATACATACAATCTTATTTCATACTCTAATAGAATTTCAATGAATCTAGTTCATAATCGATTTCCCTCTAAAATAGAATACTATAACAAAAAATAGACCTAAAACTTTCCTTATCGCCTGTAGTAAAAATCACAACAGTACGCGCTTTGTGGTGATAGTAATCGACTTTTCCTTGGATTCAACTTTATTTTATTCATTCATTTTTATGCTATACTGCCGTAATTTTTCAAAATAATATCCTTCTTAGTTTTATTTTTAGTTTTGATAATGATCGAAATAATATTGATGATTAGGAAATACGAATAGAAAGGAAGATTGATAAGATCTCCTTTGAAAATAGTAATTTTCCATTTTTTTCATGTCGCTTGATTCCGAAATGATTTTCAAAATTTTTAAATTTTAATAGATCCTATGCATGGCATTGGAAAATGCATTTAAATGATTAATAATAATCACTCCATATCTCCATCACGCTAATTACTATAAATCTTTTATCATTTTTTTTCTATTTTTATTAAATGATTTGCATCAACTTTTTCAACTACAGCTTCCTTAATTCACTACTTGACAAACTAAAGCTATTGTTGTTGTTGTTGTTGATATGATGATTCAATCAAGTCATAGTCTAAGTAGTCAGATATTATTTTAACTTGGATAGGTAAAACTAACTTATTTTACTTCACAAATTAATGTTGATCTTTCTTGACTTCTTACCGTTATTAATATAACGTTCACAATTTCTTTCAATAGTCTACAACATACTAACAATAGATTTTACTTTGGACTTTCAATCTAGTTGATTAAGGAAATGTATTAAATTTTTTTTGTCGTTTTCTCTCGACTCTCGTCAGCCAACTGTTTAGCAAATAAGGATTGGCTAACTCTTGTTTTTATTTTATTGGCTATGGTAGAGGTGTTGGGCAATGATTCATTACTATCTGCTTAGATAATATTCTACAGTTTACCGAGTATATCAACAATAATCATTACTGATTATTTCCATTCCAATTCATTATAATCATGTAATGAATTGTAAAAAATTGGACAACTTCTAATTCTATCTTTATTTTCTACTTTAATTGTCCAATTACTTGTTCTAGTTAGTCTTAATACCTAGTAATAGCGAGTACAGTAATAGAGGAAATAAACAAAGAAAAAATTCTTTTTCCTCGCTTGTAAAATTAGATTTCCTTCTAAAGTGAGCCATAACAATGTTTAACTTGATCCAGTAGTAAGAAAAAGGGAGATAAAATTTGCATCTCTAATCTAATTAGTAATAAATCAAAAATCAATATTAGCATTGATATAGAAATTGAATCACATTTCCCATTTTTCTTCTACCAATACCGTTAAATTGCATTTTTATGCTTCGCCAATTTTCCAGCGGGATAAATCGGCGTTGATTTTGGTATTCTAATATATCTATAGTGCATTAATTTATCTATCAATTTTTTTGGTCCTACCCTAATACTAGATGATGGAATCAATGGATAGTTTGATGTTCAATCTTTTACTGTAATGAAGATAGGTAATAATGTACTCGAAAAGTAGATCATACAAGATAAATAAGTTCTATCTGCATAATATCTTAAAACTGAATCTCCATTTTCTTAACCCATACTGTGAATAAGTGCAAAGATAATAGTTTGTATGACATAAGAATCTTACTTATCCAATTTTCATGATAAAAGAGACAAGTGCATCCAGGATCTATAACAATGATGATCTGCATCCTTTGTAGAGACTGTAAAGAGAGGATAGAATTTATATTCCAAGATCCAAATTGATTTCATTTTGATTTAGAAGATCAACATAAATCCCCGGAGATCGGATATTAGTACTGGATAATATTATCCTCAGTAATTGAATTACACTAGAATGGAGATATTTTTTCAATTTAAAAGTTATTCTTTTCCTCCTTTTCAAGCTCTATAATACAATCTACTAATAGACTTGTTCTTTAAAACTTATATTTTTACAGCTTTTTTCTTAATCAAGACATCGTATTTTATTTTGTCATTAATGACTGGAAAAGTAAACGAGATATTAAAGAGATATTGAATTAGTCAATGCAATTTATCCAATCGTTAGGACAAAAAATATTAAATTTGATCCACTTGATAAATCATCAATATCATTGATGATGGACTGAAATTTTATCTTGATGAAATCAAGCAACAAGAAATTCCATCGTTCTAGTTATTTGTGAAAGTCTGTTTTCATCGGAATCTATAGAATAATTACAGGAAAAAAACTATAGTGATAATCTATTATGATCAAGATTGAATGACTACGAGTATACGTTATATTGGACGGTATTAATCATTGCAAAAACAACCGGATATTCTGTTTAAGCTGTAATTAAATAATCATTTGTTCCTTCTTTTCTTCATTGACTATTATCCCATCATTTTTATTTTCTTTTTTTAAAGTATTGTTTGCCTTTTATTCTTTTCTCTTAATAAATTGAATTGTGTTTTAAATTAAATTAATTTCTCTTTTTTTGTCTGTAACGTTTGTTAAATTATTCATATATAGAAGTAATCGAATTGAAATCAATGAAGCTGATTGTGCGTTATAGGCCTTCTTGTTAAGTTTATCATCAGTCATGGCAAATATTCATTTGATTTCTCGATACCTATTTCTATTTTCTACCCTATTCGTCGACAATGTCAATAACCATATGATCAAAGTATTCTTTCCTGTTCTCTATCATCCCCAATTTGAATGTACAACATGTTACCACTCCATCTATTTTTTCTCCGCCTCTATAAAAATTAATTTAACTAATTGAAAATAGATATTACAAACGATTAGTGTTAAAATTAAATAATCAATTTCTTATAAATCAATCTTTTCAACCCCCAACAGGTGACTATGGTGGACAAAGAAGGAGCTACTCGTGCATGCAAGGATACAAATCCAATTATTGATGGTCGTAAAGCTAACGTTAATTTAGCTTACCTTGGCGCTAAACAACGTCCTAATGGCAACGGTTATTATCAAAATGGAACAGTACCAAATCATGTTAATATGAATAATAATTATAACCAAGGTAAGTTGGATTAATTCTCAACCGTTATTAGCTGTCATTCAATATGGTAGTTTAATACAAAAAGTATAAAACTGATGCATTAGATCTACTTTAATTTGGATACTTGAGCTGGGCTTCCTTGATTGCCTTTTTTAATCGTAACATGGAAGCAGATTGATTACTACGGTACTAACGATGATAGAATAAGATATCAACCATATTAACATGGAAGTAGATTGACTGATTGATTAATGTAGTACCAACGATGATAGAATAAGATATTAGCTATGTTAACATGGAAGTAGATTGACTAATGTACGGGACGATAGAATAGAATATCAGCCATGTCAACATAGAAATAGATTGCCGAAATTTTCAAAAGATAAAATAACCCAAACACGGACATTAAGAGTTATTTCTATATGTATATGTAATATATTGTCAGAGCACCATCGTGATGGAAATAGAGAACACACATTAACAAGTCAGAATAGATCAGCTATTGAAACAACGTTGTCGTAATTTATTATCCTTTCGTGCATCTACTGATTCCTATTTAAGGTAGAATGCAGTCACGAAAGTAGTGCTTCATATCCAATGAGAGTAGTAATAATAATATAGAAAAGAAAGTAATGGATTTATGCCATCCTTACAGCGATGAAGAAAGATAGCGTTTTCAACCGTTTACTAAAACTTTCAAACAAATATTAAATGATTCATTCAGTTATAATTATAATTAATTAGTAGCTATAGCTTTAAAAGAATTAGTTAGAATATTTTAAAAACTGAAAGAATTACAGTATAAAATGGTACAAGAATCCAGTAATAAGGTAGATAATTGAATTATAGCCTATTTCACAAGTATAAAAAAAATTACTAAACCTATATTTACAAAGTAGTAAAGTTTTTTACTTTATATTGGACTTCCTCAAAAGATTGTTGATATTGCACTCATTAACCTTTGGTAGTAGAATCTAGCAGTATATTAATAATTATGTAACGTATTCCGATATTATTATAAATTATATACTGTAGAATAAAGTAACACTTACTGGGATATTTAAAATACAATCTAACTTAATTAAATTAACTACATTAGAAGAATAATTTTTAAACAATTGAACTCACATACTGCAGCAGACTGTAAGACCATATTGCGATGTTGAATCTTGATCAAAAGAACAACTATACACTTTTCATACATAAAGTTCTATTAGTAGAGGGAGGAGATTTCTAAGTGATATCATCAAGTTTATGCCTATCTTTTATAATTCGTTAAAGTTTTGTGTCGTTATTACGTGATATATTGTAGAACCATTTACGTACTCTACATAAGTAGTTATTAAAACGCAATTAGTTCTAACTTATTTAATGCTAATAATATTTTTTATAAATTAAAAACTTATATTACTAATTCCGTATGATAGATATTGATATTTCATGCCCGTTATTTTTATGGTTCTATAAGATATGATTTATTTCCAAGTTGAATTATTCTATTGTACGGTTCACACATATAATAGAAGAAAAGCGTCTCTGATATTGACATAATACTGAATATATGTTTCATTTTCAAAGTATTTGATGTATTGAGGTTATCCTAGGGCAGAAATATCACTGCGTATTTCGATATGACTTAAATAGAAATATAGTTTTAACTTCATAGCTTGGAACTTGATCGAAATTTTGAAATAATTATAGTTGGTACGCGGGCCTATTCAAATATATTCTAAATTAGAGATGGGTACCGATATTAAATATAAACTAAATAAAGTAGATTTCCGTAATTAATTCTTTCTGTAGTATCGAGATCAAACCATCTAAGCTCTCTATTCCAGTTGCTGCAACTCATATCATGCACGATGTGCATTTTAATCATCAATAGCTATATAATTTAAAAACGTTAGTAATTTGCATCAGTAATGCTATATGCGCATTATATTATCGATTGCTATATAATTCATCAACGTTAGTAATTCATATCCGTCATCTATTTCAATGCTATAGCTACGACCAGAATTGTTCAAAGCAGTAATAAATCTGGTGTAATAACAACAACGAGTGGTTCTAATTACCAATCGACATCACAAAATCAACATTTCGGGTAAGTAGGCATACTATTCTACTCATAATTACATATATTATCTTTGAAATGCCACGTAATTTTCCAATGTCACGTCAATTGATCATACGCAGCTTATCATCAAGTTAAACATTTCATGATATATTTACCATAATAAATTTAATATAAACATTTTATAAATCTAACTATAATTGTATTATTCAAAGAACGTTATTATATTTTCTACTAATAGTTTTTATGTTTATTTGAACATGTCATCGCAATAGACATTTCATACGATAACTTTGCCACAGTATTTTTTATATTAGTATAGTGAAATGCAAGAAATATCCTTTACTATCATTGGAGAAAGTCATAAAAATTAACAAAAGAGTAAATGATTTAATGACGTTATTCAACATTATCACTTAAACCCATTGATAAAATACTGTATGAGTAAGTATTTTAGCATACTAAATCAAATTATCAGATTAGATTAATAGAGTGATAAAAAGTGCATAAATTGGTTAGTATAGATTTAGATTGATTTTCTAAGCTATTGTAACCTGGAAACAATCATTTCAGTTGAATAAGGATGCTCCAATCTAATTTATTAACAGTGCATATATCACTATCACGATTTTATACATTAACTTAAAAAGCCTAATTAATTAATAATTTCTTGGAAGTTCGAATAGACAATAATTGAATTAATTTTAACCTCTGACGTCGAAATCCGCCTTAATTTAATCAATTCTCTACGCTGTTTTTATCTCTTATCAATCAACTTTAGTAGCAGTTAAGATTTTAGGCGCGCAAGTTTAGAATAGTAACAATTTACATTTATAGCATTAGAAGCAATACTATGATCGTATATGCGCTCATTTATTTATACTTTTCCCAAATTGATATGGTAGATTAATTTCAGTATCAATAGAAATAAATTATTACCCGGAGTTTAGAATAAGAAAAAAATGTTTTTAAATACTAACAATAATTAATTAAAAAATTGCCTAAGTAGAAGTAATCAACACAGCTATTATTTGATGTCTAATTTTTCTTAGTCAAAATGTCGACATAAATTAAGGCGATAAGAAGAAAAATAAACAGCATATTCTTTTTATTACAATCATTTCTTTCTATTACCTGATTAGATATTGTACATAATAATACGTAATTTGACTAAGCCGCAAATATTATCAATTGAACGACGTGGTGATAAACAGCAGCATATAATATACATAATTTATTATAGAATTTATTTGTAATGTATTACTGCGTGTTTTTCCTAAAGTTTGTCAGCTATCACTTTTGTTTTTATTACAATTACAATAGAAATAACCAATGACAGTATTAACCGGACAATAATTTAAACATTAGTGAAAAATTGTAAACTAATGACGTTATCTTAATTTTTTCAATATTTTTTTTGGACGCAATTACGTCATTGGAGTTTGGCGAGATCATTTTACTACATTATAAAAAGCGGAAGTAATGATAAATAACTCATTTTTCTTTTAAAACCATCATTAAAGAAGAGATAGAAATACAATATCATTTCTTTTATAGCTAATAGAATGCAAGGAATAATGTATCGGACTATATTACTTTCAATTATTATCAAGGAACTTCCTTCAGTTATCTATAGCTTTTTATATAAAAAATATTGATGGAAGCTGGAGTATATGATAATAAATGAATGAAATATTGAATGTTAATTCATTTTCGCTGTACCTGATTGAGTATAAATAAAATTCTAACCTACAGCACTACGACTCGTTATCACAAATAGCTTTCATTTATGCGCAAGTATTCAACATACATGTTAGTCTTTATACATTTACCTGTAGCTATACTCATATTTTTATCTTGACATACTGTGTATACTTACGTAGACTTCATTTATTCAATCTAAAATCGGTAAATGCATACAACTACAGAATTAGATTTGTCCTAGCATATTTATGGAATTTAATTCTTTCTAATTGAAGATAATAATCTGAGTAGCATATATGCAATGTTATATCTGCTTGTCCTTTAAGATCTGTTGTTTTTCGTAACCATATCAATCGATTTTATTTATAGCTACGTTCAATTTTTATATTACTAAATCAGATTTATCAGCGTAATATACTAAATCAATCTAATTCTGTATTTATATTAATTCCTTTCTTAAATATGTGCTATTGTATTATGTATTATAGAAGGATTCAGCAGCAATATGCAACTGTATATCAACAACAATATTATATCCAACCAGTTCCTCATGCGCATCAAGCTATGGTAACATATGCAACAACACCTTTAGCTCCAATACAACAGCAGCAACAGCAGTCAGTTTCACCAACTTATTATGATTACATTCCTTATTCACCTACTACTCAACAAGTTTCATCTCCACCTTTTATTAATAGCAACGGCAATCGTATTTTCTTCGATCAATTGCCGTATTATAATCAACAATCACCCATCATGGGGCAACAAGTATTTCAACAGCCGACCTTTTTACCTCAGCAACAAATGCTAGTTGCTTCGGCTACAACACCAACTCAATTTCAACCTCAACCGGTTGATAGAATCATGTAATCGACGGCATCTTAAAGTTAATAGGAGAAGAAAATGAAAGAGAAAGCTAAAATAATACTTAAAGCCAAGTAGACTTAAAAAAATAACGTTGAAACTTTAATAATTACAATTATTATACTGTGATAATGATATATCCAACGATTTGATAGCTAAAAATTGAAACAATTTTCGAATTTCTGAACATTCAATGTTTTGATGGTATTCCATTTTTTCGGCATCAAAACAAATTAAAGGAAAAAGTCATTTATTACCGTTGACGATTTAATAACTTTTCATATCTATATGGCTTCAGAAGTATAACTTTTTCCATACCCTATTCCGTCTAAACTTTGACATAAGCTTAGATGAATACATTGCAAAAGAACATTTCGATCAAGTTTAGCTTTTTAAAATTTTTAACCAATTTTCGTAACTTCGCTATTTAACCCATTTATATTGCTTGATTTGCATTATTGAATTAGAAAAAGTATCAAGTATCACCCCCACGACAACAACATGAGAATGGCAAAACCTTGTGGATAAATCTCAATTCATCCATATTTGTTTACTATCAATGTTTCAGAAAATGCGGATAAAGGATATATGAAATCAAGTTACTAATAATTTAGCAACTAACTTTATTGATATTATTATTGCTCCTTTCTAATATAGAATCCATTCGATAATATTCTACAGTAAATTAACCTATAAATAGCTGGATTTAACTTGTACTATTACACATAACATCTTTTCGCAAGCTTAATAATAATATCATACCTTTAATTTGCCAGCTACATTTAGACTTTATTCTACTCGTTTAACGCTTATTTCTATATTCAAGTAATACAATGAAAGATTATTGTAGTAATAACTAGTAATATTTAGCTCTGATAATTTCAATATATGAGATGGATACATAAAGATGTTCATTGATGTAAAGCAAGACTAATGGAATAACAGGCAACTCTTGTTGTAATCAAATTGGATGTTAAAATTATGATCTCATTTAACTGCTAGTAACTTTCCGTAAATATCACCCTTCTACACTTAGCCTATGTTTAACGAAGGAGTTGATAATTGCTAAAATAATACTACAGTAGTGCATCACAAAATAACAATTATAATTAGTTTCCATGTAAAGGTAATTATCTAAGTCTATCTATCATACTATATTGCTATCTAGGCTATTTTGCTTTAATGCTTGCTATGCACACGTATTAATTATTCATCAAAGATTCATATTTTGCTGCTTACTTACGATACTCTCCACCTTTAATATATAGTTTTACAACTGTAACGCTTACTAATTCATTCTTTCATAAGTTATTAATTCATTTACTTCCAATTAATTAATTGTATCTGTGACATAATTACCCAAGTTGACTAGCCTAGATGGTATTACAGAAGATCTCATTAAATTAAATTTATATAAATATATATATCTCGCATCATATATTAGAAGGTAGATTGTTGTAATACTAATCACCTGCAGTAAGTAGAAGCAGGGTTCTTGTTTAATCATGGCCTCATGATTAAAGAAGTGGCTTATCTTGATACGTATTTATAATAGTTAACGTGCAAAAGCGTTATTCATAGCTATACATTGCCCCATCCCCTGCAAGAAACTCATGTTACTCATCATGTTACTTCATCATGATATGGATATATATATATATATTGTAACGAAGACAGCGATACTACTTTAATACATTAAATTTAAATCAGTTGTCATTTTCTAATATAACATTTATTCGCTTAACTATGTAGATTCATTTGAGCAGCTATTTAATTACGGTAATACGGTATTATTTAGATATGCGCTGTTCTATTACTACTACTAATTACTTCATTAAATATTAATTTATTGACGATAATTGGTATAAACTGTATGTATTCTACAGTTGCCTTTATCTACAATATATTTGATGTTATGATATAATTTATGCAATTTCATTGATACTTATAACCGGCCTTTACAACATCTTTTGACACTGAATATTAAGACAGAGAAAAATGTATTCCTTCTTGCCAATATGGTATAGGTTATAATTATAGGTTTTCTCTCAAACCGATGAGAAAGCTATACATCAAAGATGAAAATAACAATAAAATGGAAATCTTTAACGAAATTATGGTCGATTATTTGTATGTTTATGTGTAAAACTGCATCAATATAGTATAAAACCAATGTTTTAAATTTGTCTAGTTATCAACTGCTTAAGGTAGAGTAGAATAGTTTAATATTGTAAAATCCAAAGAGTTCGTGAATAATTGATAAGATTAATAGAAGCTCTATCTATAAACTCGTAAATACATACGAATGTTAAAATGTTTCAGTAAATTGTAACATACAATAACGTTAAATTACTGTCAGGTAGATTTCTAAATGATCATAACAAGAAATCATGACAGTATAATTGCTTGCATCCTTTCTATGATAGTCCATTTTCATATACGAGTATTCAGAGAAAATTATAACTTTCTGCAGTATTTTAAACCATTTAAAATAAGTATATAATCACTAATTGATAAATTGATTGGGAATTTCGATTTATTTATACTTAAAGTCTTCTTTGTGAGGCTAAAGCTTACTTATGTCTATAGGTACAATATTAAATACGATAGTTAAAACACGTAGTTGCACGTATTTGCTTTTAGTTTCATTCCCGCAGGAAAAAATGTTCGCCCTTAAGATGAACAACTCACTCGGAGTTGAGATGCCCAAACTGGAGGTGGAGCGGCATATCCAAGTCTTTCAGCATTTCTCTAAGAAGAATGATTGTACAGTAGTTGTTTGTTATTAAAATATTTCATTAAAAAATTACTAAATGACGTAAATAAACCTTTCTTAAGTAAGATGTTATTTTCAATCATAAGCCGTGAGAAAATTTTAATTCTACTCCGATAGGAAGTGCCAGAAATTGACTCGTTAGTTTATACATGATATATTACTCAATACTATAGTTTTCCCTACCTGCTTTGAAAATGGATTTAGTAGGGTATTCTGAAGGTTACGTACTTCAGAAAAATCCCCGATATTTGCTTTATTAATTGCTATTTGAGCCATGTAATTGCGCAATATATAGCGAGGGTTAACTTCTAAAAATGAAAACAACGCATATTTAACTCAAGATCGTGTCATATGCTTTCTCTTATTTAATTTACTTTCAACTGTATTCAGAGATAGTTCTATCAGTATATATGGATTCTAAATTAACCCTGCATTCTGAGTTGTCTATCTTGATCGTCATATAGTTTCCAGTTTGTAACATTTAGTCTCTCAAGATAATTTTGTATCCATTTCGGCCATTCATTATCTCTCATAACTTTTGATAGACTCCACGATTTTTGAATGTTTTCGGATTGAAAGCCATTGTTAATACTTTGTATATCAATTTCACTAAGTTCACGAAAGGTCATTGTAAAATCTGCTTTCTGATTTTTCATCATCTGTATCATAAATTAATTTTATTATTCTTGGTTACTATTACGTGTACCTTAATCAAAATTAAGAAATAGATTACCTTCAGCATTTGAGTGATTAGTTTGGTATCTTTTTTATTGCTACCTTTTAAACCTAATTTTTTTCTCATGATATGTAAATAATGACGACGATAAATCCTTTTGTAGTTGGATAGCTCCTTTTGCCCATCAACTTCGCTTATTAACGACGATAATGCGATTCGTAGTTTATCCAAGTTGAAATAAGCGACATTAGGTTGAAATCGAAAACGGTATCTACCATCATCATCAGATGTATTTGATATGAAATCGTCGTTATATTCATCCAGAAATCCAAACGGGCCATAGTCAATAGTTAAGGAAAGGATGCTAAAGTTATCTGTATTACATACGCCTACATACACGCATAAAGTGATAATCACTCATTACAGTTGGTCACTGATTAAGATTATAGTGCAATGACAAATCAGATGCATATTATAACGGTTCTGTTTTGATCTTAGTACTGAAAAATATAATTCAACACCATCAGTATTTATAATTTACCGTGAGTAAAACCAACAGATTGCCATTGAGCTATTAAAGAAGCAGTGGTATTGATTATTTCAGCATAAAATTTGATATATTTCCGATTGTCATCGCTTAAATGCGGATAATGAAGATTTATAATAACATCGACAAGTCTATTTAGTAAATGAAACTCTTGATTATAATGGAGTATTTCTATAGATCCAAATCGAAACCATGAAGGTGCAAGTCTGAGAACGATACCAGCTATAAGAAAAGATGGCATGTCACAGTTCAGCATTTATAGTCGAAGTGGCTCATCTTATCTTGATATGATTTAACTTTAATAGTATCTATTATATTAATTATTTATCTACCAGAAATATTTCAACTAAATTACGTTAACGGGCAATATGGAAATCTAATCATTGAATAAACGTACTTTACCTTTTTCGGCTCGCGGATGTCCATCATAAAATTGATCACGCCATATAGGTTCATCACTTGTGACAATACTGGCAGCTCTTGTCGTTGGGATACCTAAATGGTACATTGCTTCACTAACCAAATATTCTCGAATTGATGACCTTAATACAGCTCTACCATCTCCATCTCTGGGTTTGAAATTAAATTTAATTTATTATTATAAATACGAATATAATTATTTCATACGTATTTCTAATCAAAGTGACGTTGGATATTTAATTTTTTGCATTTGATTAAATTTACTCCTTTTTACCTCGAGTAAGGTGTTTTCCCCGACCCCTTTAGCTGCAGTGCCCATCTAATTCCTTCGCTAAATGAGGATTATTAGGCAATTGTTTAATTGTAATTGTGACTGTCACTGTGTTAAAGATGATGAATATGTTGTATTGATCGTTATATAGTACAAAGCTTATCAATAGAGTTATAGATTGTAAAACTTATTTATTTTCTAGTACAAGTTATACAAATTTAGATCTAAGAATCTGCGACAGCCGTATTATTTATTAGTATTAATTTCTTCGTATATACTCTGTAGCTGCTCGCAAATATAGATGGAAGGTATAAAGCGAGTTACTTTCACAATAAAGAGAGTTTGTTAATTTATCGTTTACGCGTTATGTTAGTGCATTCGCTATTCATGAACAGCTACTATACATATAAAAACAAAATAAATTATGTCATGGCATAATTGATGAGTAATATCTAATATACTAACTTGCTAATGTATTCGCCAAGCATCACAGCCCTTCCGTCGCCAAGTTGGCCAGCCCAATGACCAAACTATAAAAACAATTTGTAAAGATTTATTATGCATGGTGTTATTAAATTATTATGCTATTATCATCTAACCGTGGTAATATACAGTACATTTCTATATTTAGGTTAGATGAAATTAGATAAATAAATGTAGTAAAGTTAATTATCGATTGATAGGACACGATCTAGTATGAATTTCCGTGCCCAATACTGGAACAGGTATACCAGATACGAATATTTGCACAACCTGATGGCCGCCATATCGATGAGAAATTGGTGTTGAGCCATTTGGTAAAACTTGGCCAGCAAAGAAATCGAGAAAATATTTAGATTGGATTAGACTGTCACTATATTTTAAATCCAATGCATTTTCTAGGACTTCTTTTGATGCAGCTACCAACTTTGGTGGTTGACTTAAAGGAGTAGGATAGCATGTTGAGAATATTGCATTCTTGACTTGCCTGACGAAATTTCTTTTTTCAGCTTCTATTGGAAGATGATGATATAGAAGATTATGTTTAGAAAATTGCCAATTTCGCAATGTTTGGAGAGGTTTGTTGATGAAGCAAACGCTCGCATTTGGGGGGTTATTTGGTGTGCTAAAGTAAACGCTGTAACATTGATGATATTGCAATGGACAGTAGTGGATATGGATTGATAAGACAGTCATAGGCAGATAAATGAGTACTAAAAGGATGGTATTTGCCATGATTGGTTTATCTAGTACAAGAACCACTATTTAATAATACAGCATACGATCTTCACCACTGGATTGAACTCATGACCATGATATAACCCTTAAAATAAGGATGTTCGTCAAGTACGTTGCTGACGACACTTTAATGGATTCTAATGCCTTTTAATGTTGTACAGAACAGTCGCATGTGACAAAAGGGTCCTTCAACAGAGGTTAGATTATTATGATTTGAAGCGAATTCTTGCTAGCGTGGTGCTCGTAGGATAGTTATTGGAGTGATTCCAGTAGTCGTATGATTGATGATCCTTTGGTAATGATCAAAGTCTTTAAATTGTGTGGCTGTTTGACAAAGGAAGCTTTCTATAAGGCAGTTAGTTTACTATGATTTGAGATGAATGTTGGCCAATATTGTAAATTAGATTGGAAGTAATTTTCGCCATAGAAATTTGGTGCACGTAGTCATATGATGAATGATACTTTAGCAGCTATTTGACCAATAAGCCTCTACTGCTGTACACGCGGACAGACTCTTGCAAAATGTGCGTACTCGCATAGCCAGTTTACTGTGATTTGATATGGATTCCGACTAGTGTCGTAGACTGATAATTATAATCGAATTGATTTACTTGGTAGATAGTGCAATAAGCTTTCAAGTTCGTGAAGTTTAGCGATCTAGTCAGATTGGCAATTGCATGTTAGTATTTGCTCAAGATATCGAATAATGACTGGCAATGATGATGATTTGGTTTAAAAATGGAAGGCAATTCAAACGTCAATATCTCTTAATCCCTTCAAAGGGTGAATTTTTGTCCTTTTTTCATGGCAGCCATCAGTGTAGGATCTACTGTGGGTATGTCCAGTATATTTATGATATGCTTGGCAATGTAGCCGTGGTGAAATTAGATACTTTCAAGCGATTGTATTATAAGCTGATTGATGGATTTTATTCATTCATTCATTATCACTGCCAATATAGACGTGTTATCCCACATAACCATGGACAAGCGTCTGATCGGTTCATGAATTAAGCGAAAAATAAATGGAAACTCTTCCTTTCGAGTGATGCAGTGGAATCAAGGGGGGGGGGGAGACGATATTTTCAGCACCGTTGTCAGTAGAGATAGCAATCAGAGATTTTTTATGGGCTGTATCTAGTAGCAACCATAGTGGTAGCTGGCTACTAAAAGGAGATCAATCGTCGAGATTGTGAGTAGAGTTGTCTCTTTGAGGTTCAAGCTTGAGGTTTATGCAAGGCATTCAAGGGATGGAATTCGATTGTGGGCGCTATCGTAAAGACTTTACAAGCTGGATACTAGTAACGAGTCCTTTGCTTTGGCTAACTGATGCTATCGAACTCCAACCTTAATTTTAATTTGAAGGACTTGTTCTCAATTTCAACAGACTATGGACTTTACGGAGTACGGCGAGGAGCGAAACTGCTCGGTAGAATGTATAGTACAGTAGTATAGTAGACTTGTCGTCTATGACAGTACTGATTGTACTACTTCTGCACCTGTAGTAACATTTCTAACTTCTTTTTCGAACTTTTAGACAGCAAGAAAGAAATGACACTTCATTTTGCACAATAACCCTTGGCCAGAAC
The DNA here is from genome assembly GCF_000150275.1 of Trichoplax adhaerens. NCBI lineage: Eukaryota > Metazoa > Placozoa > Uniplacotomia > Trichoplacea > Trichoplacidae > Trichoplax > Trichoplax adhaerens. Next base: position 3,553,974 of record NW_002060949.1, read on the forward strand.
GTCTTCTAGCTATTTAGTTTGCTGGTAGTATTCAAGTTGGAAATTAATGTTAGATCATTTATTCATATCAGCAAACATGACAGATACATTGGCTAACTTTTCATCTACCCATTCATACAATCTTTAATATAGCTATAGTGAATTCTAAAGGTACATCAAATAGTGGATAGATATATTTAAAAAGGAAAATAAACACCCTCAGGGTCTTTCGATGATTGCAAAGTGCTGGCATGAAACAACTTGGATACTATATTAACTAGGATAAACTACCCAACTCTCTAACAAGGATTGATGACTGCCTACACATAAACTGTCATTTCCTTCTTGCTATGATTCAGCTTCAAATAGGAGTAGTTCGTTATTCAAGTAGGCAAATTCAAGGGATGACAATTTATTTGCTTACCGCTAGCTGATATCCCTGAGTGGCCATCATTAAAACGTTAACAATTCTTCAAAGTCTACGCTGATAGACACGATAGAGTAGTGTTTAAATCAGCACAAACGCCATACAGTCAAAGGTAACTAACGCAAAACCCCATCAATATCAAAGGACAAACTATCACTTTGAGGACTGTCTTAGAGCGCTGATATAGTCAACCCCAAGAAGAAAAGAAAGCAAATCCGTCCATCCGAACGTATGCCACGCATGCGTAATCGATCAAGCTCGCTGCTGCAATGCACTCCCCTGGCGAGCCGAGCAAACAAGTTTTTGTTCGATTGAGAATGATTAAACGCCAGCATCGATCATAAGCTATTGGATCCAAGTCTAGGATAAAAAAACAATTTTCTACCGATCGATTACGACCCGAAAGGAAAAAATTTTATTCTTTGCATCCATCAGGAGTAGCACGATGGCGACATTAATCCAAATTTTTATGTACGGATGCTTGATATGTGGCTTAGTGACCGCAGCCATGACGGGGATTACCTTTTGGCTACAGGTGCACGAATTAACACTCTTGATCGTATTATGCATCGGATCAGCAATGGTAAGTCATCATTATCAATCCCATCTTTACCTTAGTACAGTAGATAGAATATCATCCATGGACTCTAATATTGATCCAACCCAGTCAATTTTCCTTCGATTGTATCGTTGTGCAAGCGATGATCTTTCCTTGATAAGGGAGGGATGATTTTGTATGGTTGCGCAGAAAGATCAACATTAATCAAGTTAGAATGATGACAGTAGAATTAGATAATATTATTATTATTATTATTATTTTTACCCCGGAAAAACGCTATCGCTCCCCCTCTTTCCGCCATTCGCTACGGGTAGGATCGCGCCTATTCTTGTCCAGAAGCATGCGATCTTTCCTCGTTGATAGGCTATCATGAAGAACGTTGATTGCGTATCCATTTCAGGATACTTTCAATTGTAGGAGTAAATAGACCGACTTGACGATGCAGTATAGACTGACTTACTGTATCCGTAGGCCAGTAGGTTGCTTTATCTATCAAAATTTCACCCCTTTTCCATCCTCGACTTGTCGTACTGTAGCATGATCAAACTCTACGCCGATTGATATCAACATATCGGATATGGAAAGTCCTTACTGATGGACAATCTATCCTCAACTCCTGGCTTCCCTTTTTTGTCGACACTTGTCAAAAATTCAATGATGAAATTAACGTTCTTTCGCGTGCAGTGGCACATCGATTGATTAGACAAATTTTTCAATCTCCTTAACGGCGATTACAATTGAGATTCCTGTAGCAATTATAGCAGCTACTGCTTTTACAATCATTCCCAACCCACTCTTTATTCCTTGTCTGATTCCATTGCATGCCATTGCAATAGACGAAGTAATCAACAACTTCTAATTGATTGTCATCACCATCAGGAGTAGATAGTTTACAGTGCTATTAATACAACTCAAGTTAAACTACTGTACTTTACTGTACAGTGTACAGTAGAGATCTTTTGAACGGTTTGAACAAGTCATCGCGCGAACTGATTGCTACAACATTAACCAATATTATTCCTCTCTTCCATTTCATCCTATTGCAATCTAGACCATGTTAGCCGCATACCAATGGACAAAAATCACAAAATAGCATGCATTGGATTCAATTTCAAGTTGGGATCGTATGATCCTCAAGTTGAAAATCAACTTCATCTCTTTTCAATGGTTCGGCTAACGTGTTGCATCAAATTTAAATACATCGTAAAATATCGCTTACTATCGGCTATTTTTTAGATAATACATTCTTACATTAGATACAGAGGTTGATAAAAAAATACTACAGTAGATAACTCATTGTATATTATCATCGAGCCATCATCTCATTATTCGCTGTAACTAAAAAAATAACGATTAGTTTAATTAATTAAATGCAACTACTGTATATGAATGTTTTCAGGGCATGTCTATTTCTTTTTTTGGTTTTATATCAGTCTACTGTATTATGAGAATCATCGTTCATCTGCTCTTCATGAATGAAGAATGAAAATGACATGTTGCTAACTTGATTTTAACATGGCGCCTACTTGTACCTAGACTGGCAAATTCACAGCTCAAGTTCTACTAATCAGTTTTACAATTCATCTTAAATAGAAGAAAAAAAAAATCAGTGAGTTGTTACTATCACGTTGGGTGCCGTTGTAAAAATATTCTTTGTTGTATTGAGAGCGCCCATGTTGAATGCATTATCACTATCCACATTCTCTTACTTTATTCTACTTTCTTTCGACAATTTCTCATAGCAATATTTCCATGCTATCATTAAGATCCTTCATTTTTTGAAGAATGACCTAAATCATATTCATCAATAGATCGTATGGATGCACCGATCTTTATCATTGATTATAATCCACAATGGATATATTCAGCACAGCATAAGCTTGCTTCATTTAATCATAATTTCATGCAGATTGATGTGGTAGAAGATTGACAATATTTATGTCGAAATACGTAGTGTCTAGTGATCAAGCATTTCGTGGGCAATGGTTCGCCCATAACCCAAGTTTAATAGCTATCGTCAACGACATTAGCTTTAACAAGATCGATCTTTGAAGGTGGCTCGATGACGCCTTTTGTGTTGAATGAGTTATTACAAATGGAATTTTTCCTAATCATGGTCTTGATTATTGAAAGGAATAACTTTTAGTTTCATTTTTTACTGCTAGTATCGACAGTGATTAAAAAAATTAATCCTACCGAAAAATGGAAAAGTGGTAGGAAAATCGGCATATCCCTTTGATCAATTAATGATTGCTATCGTTTGAATCCCAAATTTATATTGCATATTAAGGTGAAAAAATGACGTCTAGCGTTTGTATAGTTAAACAAAGAAAATCATTCATCTAAACAGTCGTTATGATGGCAATTTTTTTTTTTCTCATGACGAGAATCAAATTGTATATTCCTCTAAATCGATTTTTATGACATTGTAGCTTGTAGCTACAGTATCTTGCTCAATGGACATGCGATGGAGCTAGCATAGATTGATAATAGAGTCTCCGTAGAGTTCTTTAACTCATCATTATTCTGCTGGTGAAGAAAGGGAAACAACAACAAGTTTAAACAAATAGAAAAATATGTTTAGTCATCAGCTATCAAGTTATGATAATTAATTAATATACAGTGTAATCCATTATCGTCCAAATTGCAAATTGTGTTACATTGAGTAGAGAGGAACAAATTAAACAATACTGTAATCAGCAATTAGCATCTATAAATTGTATCCGGGCTATTCCAGACATATTCTCCACAGCAGTAGTCATGGCCCATTCGTTGCATGTCTTCTAGGCGGCCATAGCTATAGGGCTACAGTGGAGGGGCTTTAATCAAAGAAGAGTGAAAAAAAAGTGGTTAACAGTAATGTATTACCTCGTTGTCATGGGAGATTATTTTATCCATTTCGTTTTGTACCCTTATTAGAAAGACATGGTCCAGTGAGTACCGGAGTAAGAAGTATTTGGTTGAAATAGTCCAATGATAGAAATATTGGCTAGAGCATAAAATCTGTCTAGTCCATGATATAACACACGGCCACGGTTAATTAATTAAACTTACTGAAAAAAAATGGCCTTTGAAAAGGCATTTTTTTTCTTTCATGGACGGAGGGATAAAAAAGATTTCCAATATGATATGAATTTTTATTGTTTCAAATCTGCACAGGGGAAATTAAGCTAGAAAAGACAATTATTTGCACCTTTCGGTGATGTTATGTTTTACTTTGCATGAGTTAACTTGAATACTAGGCTTTTTATCCAATCTAGAATGATGATAATTTACTGTTTAAACCATGTTCATCATAGATTTTTCTCACCATCATGAAAAAGATACTATAATACAATAAGACGATCCTCTACAGATTTTATCCCATTGATTTCCATTACATGATATATTGACAATTATCCACAGGATGACCTAGTGAGGAGCTGGTAATTAATTAATCTACATTACGCCATTGAATGCATACATACAATAACGTATAAAATCATCACAAATAGAGATTGAAAACACTACTATAATTACAATCATTCCCAAGTAGCTGGCTTAAAGAAATGGACTAAATCAATGAACCACAATATTAAGTTGGAACATTGTCAAAGTGGTTCATGAAATATTATTGTCTTGCTTACCATTTTTTGTAATAGTGCCAAGAATGAATAAAAATTCAATTCTCTACATAATTAAAATAATTAAAACTAATATCAGAGCTGACTCTGTTTTTTTATCGATTATTTCTTTTGTGCAATAACATCGAAATTGACATGTTGACTAGTATTGGATAGACATTAATCCTGCCATTGAAGTAATAGACTATATTATTCCTACTATTTTTTTGCATAACTATGTTGAAGGCTTGAACCATGGACGAGCTCACACTCCGGTTGATCCCATTGCTTGAATCGTATTTGAGTCGTTTACCTAATGGAAACTTTTTCGCAGCATCTTGTAATATTACATTTATGATATCAAGAGATGTCAATTTATAACTCAGCCCTGAAAATATAGTCTATTAGTTATTTTTAAAAGATATTGACTAGAACGAAATGAGTTTGAGCATTTTATAATTGAAAGAAATATATTCTATCAATGTTGAAGTTGTTCTATGTTTAACATTCTTGTTGAATTTAGCAATTGTTATGAATTTCATTAGTGCCTACTTACCAATCGCTTTTAATGAATAACACGCTAATCCATTCTACCTTTTATTTCAATCTAGATCATTTTATCATCCTTTTTGAGTCCTTTTATTATCAAGTTACTTAAACATAGGGCTGGATACCTAGCGGTAAGCCGATCCTAACATTACTGTAGCAAAGTACTCAGATATTGTCCAAATACGTAACATGATTAATTTAATTTAATATTATTAAATTGGATTACTTTTGCTTGATGCTTACTAGAACTATTACAGTTTATTATAGTTAACACCATAATTACGATAGAGCAACATGGTAAGGTATCAATGAGCGTTACTAGAGTATTTTTTTGCTTATTTCTTGCGGCTAACTAGTATATAATGAAGAAATATTACTAGATATTCATCATTCGTCATGATAGAATCGCGATCAAGCATTTACAAAGATTTACCGTACTGTATAATCAACACCTTTATGCTATATTTTGTTTCTACATTTGTTAAGAGTTAAATCGTGTCTTCTGATGGAACACGGAACAATTATCTACAATTACATGATTCATCTTCTTCCTGTTTGTACATAAATAATTCTATTATTTATGTATCATAAGATTTAAAATCAATTTCTAGATGCAGTATTAATAATATAACTTTGATGACGATGTACTACATTCTATTTCGCCTAGCTTAGCTTAAATAGCCCACTCAAGTGCAACTTCAATATTTAGATTGGAATACTATCTTATCCTAAAATTTAGATATAGCTGCCTATTTAGTTCCACTGTCACTGACGTAAATTAACAGATCTAGTCAATGATATATTGTAGTGGACGTATTATTTTTACATCATGTAGTCATCTGTCAATGTAGTCATATACGGTAGTCAATGCATTTATACTCGTATTCGCATTAAATTTATTTCTTACTATTATTAACTTCAAGTGAGTTATTTGATGAGTTGTGAACAAGCTACGTCACCGCCATCGATGCTAACATTTATTTCTTACAGTGAATAACGTCAAGTGAATTATAAGATGTAGTTTGTTCACAAACTGTATAAGAAGTGCTAGGCACACACAGCTCTACTATATATACATTTTACATATATGTAAGAATATATTTACGTAAAATGCCCGATATTCTCTGAATATTGTAAAGGTATTGTAAATAATTTTGGTGAATTGGTAATCGCTAACATATTCACGCTGTATTTCTAGGTTGCAGCTAGATTGGCCTTTCCAATACTAACTATTGCGGCTATCATAACAACGTTGGTTTTTGAATCTCTTAGCCTCTTTTCGCCATGGCGTTCACCCAGAAATATTATATCAGTCGTGTATTTGGTGTTTGCAGTCATAGCTGCTGCTTTACATTTCCGACTAGCTTATTCCATGTTTGGAAAAGGCTTTGATACGGAAACGGTATAATAATATCTCGAATAATTATTTTAATGTAATATTTATCACTAGCTGTAGTAGTAATAGCTGTAGATAATGTCGATATTGCTTAGATAAATTTAGTATGATAAACTATATAGCAATACTAAATGTACAAATCTCTTAAAACACTAAGTATATAGTTTTGGCTGCTCTTAATTTCAATAAGTGAATAACATATAAATTACGGTAGTTGATGAATTACGATTAGAAAACTTTTAATTATTATTTCTTTATAGCCACATAATTTGATTTTGATACGAAAAGTCTTTATAATTACAGTATGTATTATAATATTAAAAGTAAAAGATGAGCTGGAACGTCTATAGTACACTAGTTAGATCATTTTCTTGTTGTATTGTCATTAACACGGTCGATAAGAATATTTTTTCTTCGTACATATACGTAAATTTCTAACGTAATTAATCTTAAAATTTACTCGTTATAGTACGCAATTGATAAAGAAGAATCGGATAAAATTGATAACGTTATACTAAGACGTCAATATCAAGCAAATGTTGGCCACCCTGAGTACATTGTTACATATGGACAGAATGATAGCGAAAGTGGCTATATACCAAATCAGGAAGGCATCGATTCTAATCTTGTCATTCATCTAGGAGATGCTATTTATCGATATGAACGTAATGCAAGTAAAGAAACTATGAGCCTTGGCTCTTTGTCTAACGCAAACGTAGAGGATCGACGAAGCTACGTTAGTGGACCAATGGTAGCATATTCCAATAGTAGTCTCAACTTAATAGGTTCACAAAGCCGGCCAAATGTTAAAAATAAGATTCAATCTGTAAGTAATACTAGCTTGCGTACAGCTGATAGTTTGGCTAGTTCACAATCATCCTTTTTTGGCCGATCAAATGGAGCTGTTACTGAAGCAGTAGTGGTATGCGAGTACAACGGGCTTCAGAAAAATGCGACTTCGAATAGTATTGACAGATCTGATCAAAGGAAAGCTCAGTCAAGTGGAGAAGCAGCTACTGCAAACAAAAATAAAAGACAATCTAGTAAACTCAACAATCAACGTGAAAATATACCAAAGAACAATACTAATAATGAAGGTGTGCGTGTTATTTCTAATAAAGTGCAAAATCAAGAAAGAAATACCGCGGTAAGCGAGGTAGCGACTTCTAATTATGCTGTATGCCATTCCAGAGGCAGTCTGAATGCATTGGGCAGCAAAGATAGCTTAGTAGACCAAGTCGAAAAACAGCGCACATCGAGCCGTGATGGTACATTAGAATTTCAAGGTGTACGGAAAGCCAATAGTAAGAGTAGCTTAGTGGATCAGTGGCGATCAGGTAATAGCAGTGAAAGCTTGCATTCCACTAAGAGGCGTGCTAGTCGTGATAGCAATGCTAGCAACCACCTCGTCACTAGCGACGGTGTTGGTTATAATCAGGGACAAGCAATTACAAATACGCTGTCGACAAACGATCAAGCAGCTATTTATGAACCTTTAATGAGTACTCCCATAAGTGACAATAGTAACGTACCGTTGAGCGAATACCCTGATCATAATATGAAGAAATTTAGTGACTTTATAAACCAGGGAAAGTATAATACTCAACCGAGCTCAACTAACAATCCCAGTAGCTCCAATCAACCAGAAATAACTCAGCCTGTGAATGTAGTAGCTTCAACTTCAAAACCAGTCGAAAGTGTTATTAATGCTCAGCACAGAGACAAAAATGAACGACCACTTTCTGCTGACGTTGTTAACTTAAGACATGATGCAAAGCAAAAGCAAGGAAATGTTGTAATTGCACCTAGTATTGGTGTTGGCCAGCAACCCCGAGCATCCGATACTTATTCAGTGGTATCAAATGCGAGCTTAGAGATGCCTTGGCTAGGAAACGGAGGTGGTCAACGCGACAGCATTTATTGCAATCCTGATACTGCAACATTACGTAATGCTAGAGATAGATTTAAATTAGCCGATAGATTGTATAATGATTTGAAAAAGATGCACAAAATTGAAGAAGATGCAGTTATTGCGGTTATCAAAGAGTACAAAGATATTATCCCTGTGTTAGGCGAAAAACATCAAAATCTCCGTGGCAAGGTCTATTGTAGAATCGCAAGGGTCTACTACAACTATTTAAAGAAAGAAGAAATCGCTGGTAAATATGCGCAGAACTCGTTGCAGTTGGCACCTGAGAATAGTCAATCTGAAGTATGGTATAAAGAAGCCCAAGATATTCTACGTAAAGTTAAGCGTAAGGAAGAATGGCAAGACAGCATTAAAAGGAACCGATTAAGTAAATTAAGCGATACCGCCGATACGAAGTATTATTATACGTCATAGTTATTGGGTATTAATGGCCATATTTATATAAGATATGAAAGGAAGGCATTGAGGGTGGAAAGACTGTACTGTATAATATCAGGTCATTTTCTTCTATATCTAACTGTAAGAGTTATTGTTTAAACTAGTCATGGATTGACTGAGTGATTTTATTGAATTCACTGTAATAAAGATTTTAGAGAACATAGGCTGTAATTTTGTGAATAATTGATCCAATCTGTAACTATGGCTAAGGAAATGAGAGATTTTATTCTATTACAACTGTTATTGTGTAATATGTGATATTAGTACTTGCGCGTATGTAGTGTTGCTATTATTCCAGGTCGTAAGATATCCAGATTCTTGACTGATGGTGAAATTTCAACTTATCGGTCATTGAAGTATGTGCATTTTTGGCGTATATTTATGCAATGAGCCAGTAGAAGCCATGTTAATATATAAAATGTATATCTATACATGTAAAAATAATATATATGTATGCGTTTGTTACTTAGATGATTGAAGGTCAATTGATCTCATCGCCATTATCACTCATTTCAATATTATTAATGTGTATTTTTGTTACAAACATCCTAAGATTATCACCTTTACAGTCTGGATTGACTACTCACTTCTGTTTATTATAATTGAGCGATTGTAAAATTGTTGTGATTATGTAGATCACAAATATACGATTCTACAAGGAAATAACTGTACACTTTTATCTAACCTGTCATAATTCATTTAGATATTCGGTTGGGAAACAGTATTTATCTGATATAAACGTCGTGCCTTGCAGTTTTTATTTACTGCATTTCGATGTTACTTTTTTATTGAGGAATTTTGTTTGAGTAAGAAAAGAGTTGTTTTTTCAGATTAAATCATGATTGTTGATACTTATTCTTCAACATTTCATTTAGATCGAATAAAATCAACGAAATACCACGCAATAGTTGTCGTTTTATGGATTAATATGATGTTATGGATAGTAATATACAATCTTTGTATATTGTCAAATCTACAGTACATCGAGTGCAGCTTATATGATGTTAGCATACAGTAAAGTATGTTCATATGAACATTTTTTAAAATCAAAATTACTTGAGATAAATGATTGGCGATAGCTTTACCAACGATTAACAAAGGCCATGGTTAAGTTTTTTTCACAATGGCTTTTTTTATTAACCTAAAGAGTCCAAAATTAGAACATTTATGACGACAATAAATTATATTTATAGCACTCATTATCATATAATTAGTACCATTATAACTTCATCTAGTGCAAAATACGACATTTAATGTTGAATATTTATTTAGTCAAGCGTTTACTATGCCAATCTTCATTTTCAGTAGTTACATAAAATCAATTTCGTTAAGTGCAAAAATATAACATCCGCTGCTCAATTATTTTAATCTAGCATTTTATATTTACTAATCTTTATTTATTTATGTGCGCGTAGGATTAATTTTATGCTATGCAAAGTACAATATTTGCTAATCTTTATTTATTTATGTGCGCGTAGAATTAATTTTATTCTATGCAACGTACAATATCTACTGTTCAATAGTTTTTAGTCTATCGCTTTTATTTTTACCAATCTTCATTTATTTATATCGAAGCAATTTCATAATGTGCAGAATACAATATCCACCATTCAATGGTTTTAGTGTAGTATTTTATTTTATCAACTTCATATATGTACAGCCAAGCAATTTTATGATGTGCATAATACAACATCCGCTGTTTTGTTATTTTAATCTAGCGTTTTACTTTACTAATCTTCATTAATTTATACGTATACGCGTATGTTATAATTCTATTTGCAGCGAGAAAAAATGAAAGCTATTACAGAAACTTAACACTACGAGTCTACTGCCAGGTATGTCCTCCCCTACATCGACCGACATTGAGGACGCTAAATATTGACGGCTTCCTATCGTTAGGAGGAACGGTCACCAATACTTATTGGATAATCTAAAAGCAAGCACTTATTTATTGAAAAAAACATGGAAAAAGTCATCGATAAATTGATACTAAGACATTCCTAGCAAGAAGCCATGTTATGGCTGTTAAGCTTCCGTATTAGCGTGGAATGAACTAATTACTTTTTATAACGTGTAAAATGTAATGTAATATCCACTGTTGCAACAGTTTTAGTCTAGCGTTTTTTATTTTTTATCGATCTTCATTTATTTATTTATATCGAAGCAATTTTATGACGTCAAAATGCTATATCCACCCTACAACAGTTTAGCGTTTTATTTTATCAACTTCATTTATTGATATCGAAGCAATTTTATGATGTGCAAACTCAATATCCACCCTTTAACAGTTTTAGTCTAGCGTTTTTATTTTGACCAACTTCATTTATTGACATCGAAGCAATTTTATGATATACAAAACTTAATATCTACTGTTGAACAGTTTTAGTCTAGCGTTTTTATTTTGACCAATTTCAAATATTGATATTGAGGCAATTTTATGATGTGCAAACTCAATATCCACCCTTCAACAGTTTTAGTCTAGCGTTTTTATTTTGACCAACTTCATTTATTGATATCGAAGCAATTTTATGATATGCAAAACTTAATATCTACCGTTGATCAGTTTTAGTCTAGCGTTTTTATTTTGACCAACTTCATTTATTGATATTGAAGCAATTTTATGACGTGTAAAATTTAATATCTACCGTTGAACAGTTTTAGTCTAGCGTTTTTATTTTGACCAATTTCAAATATTGATATTGAAGCAATTTTATGATGTGCAAACTCAATATCCAACCTTCAACAGTTTTAGTCTAGCGTTTTTATTTTGACCAACTTCATTTATTGATATCGAAGCAATTTTATTGATATGCAAAACTTAATATCTACCGTTGATCAGTTTTAGTCTAGCGTTTTTATTTTGACCAATTTCAAATATTGATATTGAAGCAATTTTATGATGTGTAAAATTTAATATCCACCATTGAACAGTTTTAGTCTAGCGTTTTATTTTGACCAACTTCATTTATTGACAGCGAAGCAATTTTATGATGTGTAGAATTTGACCTCCACTACTTGATTAGTTTTTAGACTAGCGTAGCAATCTTCATTTGTTTTTATACAAGTGCACAGTACATTATCTAATACGATCATGGCTTGAACTTCTATTTGCAATACTTTCGTTTTGTGTCTTGGGTACTTTATATTTACATTCTATCATTGACGTTGATGGAAATTTCCTACACTATTTCCCCACAATTTTGCCTACGGTATACTGTATATGTCACGGTACACTAGCCTGCTTGGCGTTCCTCATATTGTCTATAGTTCTGTGTGTCAACGTATAGCCAAAGACGGTGTTGAGTTACATCATTCTACAATAACAGTCTATCCCACTTCAATAGACTCGACTTATGCAAGTTGCTCAACAGATCCGCCATATTTGCGCCATGTAGAAGTCGATTAAAAGAGGAAACTATCTTGGATTTGCGATTTAGTAGCCATTATTTCATCGGTAGAAGGCAATCATCTTGGAAATTATTGATCTATTGTCACAAAATTCATTCCTAACCATCGAGACTACGTTATATCAAAAATTTCAACGAGGGTGGATGAGGGCGTTGTCTTTGTCAGGACTCTTCATTTCTAGCCAGTGTTGGAACATCCATACGACGATTGAATTGATCGTGGCTTACTTTCATTGCTTACACCCATATGGAAGGCAAATGGAATGAATCAACTCCGATGCAATCGATTCTTTGCAAGTTTCAATCCATTAATCAACAATTTGAACGAATGAAATGCAATGACAAAACAAAAATAGACGATTATATCCTTATTGTTGATGGCTTGAAGAGTATTATCGATCTTCTAGAAAACCCTCAAGACGATCGCCAAAAGAGTAGTCTAAAAGCCCAAACTTGTAGTAGGATCGGTAGTATCTATTATCATCTAATCCAAAATAGCGGTAAAGCCAAGATTTACTTCGATATGTGCATAGAATTGGGTGCTCAAAGTGCTTGGTTTGAAAGTTGGTACGTAGAAGCAGTGCAATTATCCCAAAAAATTCAATCCGATGCTCAACGAAATCGATCAGATTGGCAAACATTCGAAAATAATTTACCCAAACAGACTACTTCGGGTGTAAATAGTCACAATCAGTCGGATTGGAAAGCATTCGAGAAAGATTTACCTCGTCACGATACTGCCAGTGTAAATAGTCACAATCCAATGGATGATGGAAGCGATCAGAGTCAAACTCCAACAACGGCTGAAATTAAATTATCATCTATTATCAAGAAATTACAGGCTGCAGACAAGCAATTAGATAAATTACGAAGCAATAGCAATTACCAAACTGACCAGGTCTTGATTTTAATTGATACGTATAAGCAAATTCTACCTATAGCTATGGACGACGAAATCCATGATAGCAGTGTAATCGCTAAAACAAACAGTAGGATTGGACTATTATTTTATCAATTCTTGAAAAAACCAGAAAAAGCCAAAGTCTATTTCACACGTTGTAAAATCGTTCATCAGGCCAACAATGATGGTAATAGCAATGAAGAGGATTGGTACCAAGAAGCCAATACTATGTTAAATTTAATTCAACAAGAAGATCATCCTAAACCTACTGAGGGTACGCAAAACCAATCTTCTTGTAAGAGTAATCTTCATCAATCTATTCAAGGTCAACGTCCGACTAATGACAGCTCTCCATGGCGCCAACATTTTCCTGACTCGTTTGAAAATGATAAAACTAATGGCAGCTATTCTACTTTTATGGATCATGTTAGTCATGATACTAAAACTGTTTTTACTGACGAAGATTTATTCTCATCATGTAATGGCGACGATAGTCCAATTGAAGTAATGCTAGATTCGACCAATAAAGAATACAATTGTATAATTAAAAGTATGAATCATAACAATAATACTACTACTTTAAAATTAATTCAGACATATCAACAACTTATTCCTCGTTTCCATCCTTCACAATATCAAATTGTTGCTGAGATACAATCTAAGTTAGGAAATATTTACTACAAAATCATTCGAAATTTAAATAAAGCGAGAGAATTTTACGTTAAATGTATTCAATTAATGGACACGCATAGTAATAAGGATGAAAATTCAGCAAGCGATTGGCTAATTGCAGCTCGTCAGTCACTCGATCAAATCAATAAATTGAAGGCAGCTAGTGACCGTTGCAATGTAAATGCTTTTCAATATGACAATTCGATGTCAAATGACTTTGGTCAAAGCACCAGTGGTAGTAATAATCAGTGGTCATTTAATTCTGGTTATACGATATTTGACTCTTATTGGACGCCTCAAAACGTCTTTATAGCGAAATTAAAACTTGATGTAGCAGAAGAGAAATTAAAACGTTCGCTTCATTCCAATAGCACCAATTCTGATTTACTCACACAATTGAAGAAAACCTTTCAAGAAATTATTCAAAGTGCTATCTTTAATGAAGAAAACTTAAAAGCAAGAGCATATTATAATATTGCCCTAATGCAATATCATTTAGATGTTGACAAAAATGCGGCAAGAACGGGCTTAGAAGCATGTATTAGAGAGGCGGGCAGTAGTTGTACAACTGAGCAGTGGTATCAAGATGCACACCAACTATTAAAAACAATAATACGAGGAGATAATACTGCATCTACTTCGAGTAAGCAATCAACCACAACTGAAAGAACAGATATTGATCCTTCATCTTTTTCGTACGACAATCATATTAGATTACAAATTGCTAAGCAAAGGTTTCATACTTCTGATCAAAAATTAAATACTCTCCAAGAAGCTAACGACAGCTGCGATCGAGATTTTGAAGCGTTAATTTTAATTGATTCATATAAAGAGATTATTTTCTTATTAAATAAAAATCATTTAGATCTAATAGCTCAAGCTAACTGTAGAATTGGGAAAATCTATTATTACATTGTCCGAAATAACGATAAAGCTATACATTACTGTCAACACTGTATTGATATGGCATCAAAGGAGTCGCGACTAGAGAGCTGGTGTAGAGCGGCATTTGATATTATTCAGAAAATCTCAAAAGAAACGGAAGAAAATATTAATAAGCAAGAAGAAGATAATTTTGACATCAATACTGAGCTTATTCAGGAAGAAGAGAATCTACGACAATCTTGTAACAGCATCGAGAAGCTTTTACGTTTCATTTACCAAAAGTATCCACTGCCTCAATACAGAGAGAAAAGCTATCAGTTACCGAAAGTTATTACCATCTCTCAGGAAAAGCGATTGTTGAATAAGGCTCTAGTACATTATCATCCAGATCGCAATTCTAGGCGCGAATACGGTTTAAGATGGTATAAACGGTGCGAAATGATAACAAGATGTATTAATGAATGTAAGAAGAAAGCTGCTATCGCTAATTGGGCTACGTTTGAGAATGTATGAAGGTGTGTTATATGAATGTTATTATATTATAGCAAACGCGGAATTGAATGCTAACGATAGAGAATTAGGAGTACTAAACCCCAAGAAGAAGATGAACCTTATGAAATAAAGTTTATTACTACCGTTAGTTGTAATCATACGCATACAGTGGAATGGATTACGTAAAACATGTCTGTAGGATAGACCTATGTAGTGCAAAGGTGCTATTTTTACAATATCTGTTAAATTAAAAGTATTTCAGTTATTATTGATAAAGAAATAATTTTATTAAGTATGTCTAGATGTAGGATAATTATTGTTACATCCATGTGTGATTTTACAGAATCTGAAGTAAGCTGTTACCGTTATATCATTTTGACTTTTAAAAATTAATTTACGATTACTATAAATACTGCAGTCTTGACTGATATTCGCAATAAAAAGACGAATAATGAATTAAAAATTACTATTAGTTCTAATCAATTTAACAACTGATAATTTTTTCATTTAAAAAGAAATTGTTTATTTTTATGATAGTAAGAAGTTAAGCTATCTAAAGTAAAATGCGTGCCAATGTTATATTCGCATTAAGTTCATCTATAATTAATACCATAGTTTTGTAAGAGATGTTGATCTCGACAGTTTATCGGCTTATCAGCATTATAGCTTCATCAGCTAATATCATTATGGAAATAATATGATGATATCTCGTAAAACTGCTTGGATTATGAAATTTAATAAAAAGAAAGTTATTCATCTTACAAATTTTATATGAACTTTACACCCTTCGAATTTATGAAAGGTTCTATCTTGGCATTTCAATATGTATTGTATAGCATTAACTAAATTTGCAATCGCCTGAGTCGATAATACCCTAGCTCAAGCTTTGCAAAGAAATGAGTACAAACGTACGTTTTATATTGGAGACTCATTGCATTTGCTAGTACAAGTATAATAGCTTATTAATGATGGTATTGGTAAAAAAACTCTACGATCGTTTGCTTACAAGAGCTGTTAATTTATTTATAGAATCCAAAATACTGTATGTGAGGTTTATGAATGTACTGTTGTTCTTGAAGGTAAGAAAGTTATCAAACTGGAGAAGTAACAAAAATTATCTCGACACCTGATATAGCATAGGTCAAGTACCATATTCCTGTTTATATTCTTAGTATACTACGGTAGTCTATTATGGCGGCGAGCAGCTTCAATAAGTAGCTTGTATGCAGTCAGATAGAGAGGAAGTCTCCTCAATCTAAATCTTTCCCAACTATGCATCTGTACCATGAGTTTGGTGTAGATCAAGAGCTTTTACTCGCGATAGCGTGGTGTACAGTATGTATGCCAATATAGTGATTTCGCACTACCCGAATCATTTACTTAGAAGCTCATGGAGTATAATCGTATTTGGTCAGTATAGTCAAAAGTTGCAGGTAAAAGCTAGAATCAATCGACCAAAATTTTGGAGAAAGGATACAATCTATGATAGAACTATTAAGTAGCAGAGTGGATCGAGTATTCGACGATCAACTTGAGTCTACTGATGTTGCAATATATCAGTATCTACGATTTGGACTGTACATCGCACATACGACCATCTACGTTACTTATTCATAAACTACTAGAAAGAATTTTTCCATAATTTCCTTCTAAAGATGTATAACTTATAATCATTAGGGATAATTATTAATATAGTATCTATAAATAGCAGTTAATAGCAAGTTTAAGTGGTGCCTAATCAGCTTAATCGAGTCGTTTTCTTTCGCTAGAATATTTTACAATGATTTGTATAGATCATCCACTGATGTTCATGCTCATACACTCATAATTGCATTAGCCAATGGTAGTCAGCCAAAATCTAGTTAACAGTCTTCAACCCACGTGATCTAGGAATCAAGCATGCGTCATCGATGCAACTGAGATCGGTTTCCATGGTTAATATCAAATGACTTCCCAATATTTATACTTTTAAAGTAATAGCCAGCTATAGTAATAGTAAGTGGAAGGTTCGAATAGAGAGATGATTTCCATGGTCTTGAGAATATAATTTTATCCTAGTTTTTAATAGGAATAAACTGGAAGGACTGTTTGGTTACAATCTATGCTACAAGGATTGTTTATAACTAAATATTGGTTCCATCATTAAGGTATCAAGATGCCGGAAAACTCAGATAACCAGAGGAAAAAGTGGTTACGAATTAAGATAATAAGTATGGGCGATCCTCAAGTCGGTAAAGTAAGTCGAAATCGTTTCAACAGTTATAGTATCTCTTAAACTTGTATTGAAAGCGATCGTTACGAATACTATTATCGATCTGTGAGTAGAGCTATAGTGGAATTTAATATTGAGTTGCTAAAGGTAGCTAGAAGGACATCATGCGATAACTTTAGTTAGACAGTTATATAATAATAAGAATGTAGTACTATAGAATACTGTTAAGAATCCTGTAGTATAAATTGCATAATGTAGCATTTACTGTAGGTACTAGTAGCCTCAAAGTGACGATAAGCTTACATGTTGATACTTGCTAAGTTACAATTGGATAAGTACAGTAGCAGTATTGCATTTAACTATAACATATTCGCATTTACTTCAGTTTTCTCCAATATAGGTAGCACAATAGGTAGATTCAAATTTGAATTCATAATATAAGCTAATCATAACGCAATCAAGATCGTCACAAACACTAATCTACCTTATTTATTTTTGAGTCATATTATTTTAGCAGTCAAAGAGTCTTATTTATTTATTCATTTCTATTTCAATGCTACTCCTTTAACTAGAGCTGTATCATTAAACGATATTGTGAGAAACGTTTTGTATCGAAATACATGGCTACTATTGGTATTGACTATGGTGTAACGAAGTAAGCTCTAGCTGGCTCTAAAACTCTCTTCTAGAATACTTATTTTAACTTTATTTTTGATTTTAATTGCTCATTCTTTCCTGCTATTGATGGATTATAAATTAGATTCCAATTTTTCTGAGTTTATATTCGTAGAATAAAGCATAGAAACTTGTAATTAAATTAATATTTTAACTGCATTAATTACAATACTGGATTGATCACATTTCTAGTTGTTGTCTATCGATAAAATGAAGTTTTTGCTCATACAGATACATATGTAATACGTACTTTGGATATAGGGTAACCATTTAAATTTTATCATATTAGTTATATTTTTTTGTAAAGAAAGAATACTTTAAATGAATATATCGCTATGGCTTTCTTTATCGTTATTAGTTTAAGATTATCAATCATTCATGCAACTGACATTTATTAGGATGAACATTAAAGATAAAAGAGTTAAAGTCAATATCTTTGATATGTCCGGTGATCCGATTTATTATGAGGTACAGCAATACAAATTTTCTTATAACTTTCTTACTTGAGGTACAAGTGCATCGTAAATCAACTATACATGTAGCTCGAATTAATAATCAATATAATTATACTTTCTGCAACAGATTCGTAATGAATTTTATAAAGATTCTCAAGGTGCTTTACTAGTTTATGACGTTTGTAAACAATCAAGTTTTGAATCATTAAAAAAGTGGATTGAAGAAATGAAAAAAGAGATTGATAACCCTGATAGCGTCAACAAGATGGTCATCGTTGTTTGCGGCAATAAGGTTAGTCTGGTAGTTTTCTGTAGTACCTGCAAACACGATTTGCTACCATGCTTTGTTAATGTCCTTATCTTCCATTTTTAAACTAGAACAAATTAATTATAAATGGATTGAGTTATTACAAAGGTTGATACTTATCATTTGTATGCAATCCTATAGACTGATCTAGGTGGTAGACGTGTTATTAGTGAATCGGACGGTCGCCTTTGGGCAGATAGTTATGGCTATTATTATTTTGAAACTTCTGCCAATAATGACACCGGCATTCATGAAGCTTTTGAGGTTCATTAATACGTGTATTAAGCAACAGTGTATTTTAAAAAATATTCTCACTTATGTGTTAATTGCTTTATATTGCGTACATAATAGACGTTAGTTCAATCTGTTGTCACTACAGTGACGACCGGTAGTAGACCTACATCTGGAAGCTCATTAAATTATTCTCGAGAACAAGCTGAGTTAGTTACAAAGATTAAAGCATCTCGAGATAATTATGAAAGACTAGGTGTCCAACCAGGGGCAAACAAGTTAGTATCTTATTATAATTAACGAAAAATTAAATTAATAGCAGAAAGTAAACGTTGAATCCGATTGTTTAATCCTGTCTTGAATTGGTAACAGAGCTATTTAGCTATAAGTTAATTAGTTAATTTCAAAACAAAGCATAGAATTTTTAAGACCATTTTAATTGCTTTAGGGACGAAATTAATAAAGCATATCGAAAGCTAGCCGTTCAGTTACATCCAGACAAGAATACAGCGCCTGGAAGCGATGAAGCATTCAAAGCGGTTGTCGGAGCAAGAGCTGCTCTTCTAGGCACACGATAAATATTTCTATATTCTGTATAATAGTTATTTTCATGATCAATAGTAAATAATGAAATTATAGTACATCTCTATGGCATTTTAGTTAATGGCATACGAGTAAATTTAATGTATACCTTTTAAGCAGTTAGATGCCAATATGTTATGAAATGATATCCTATGATATCTTATCGCCTGATTATTATAATTTAAAACTAGGACTAATTTCAAGTATTTCGCTTTAAATATATACGATTCGAAAATAATTGAATATTTGCTAATTAACATATCAACAATAATGTACAGCATAAAATTATCGTTTGCAACAAATGTGAAGCAGACATCAATGAGCAGAAACAGAATCAAATTTCAATAGGTTCCATAATAAGATTCATGTATAAATATCATTTTATAATTCCTTTACAGTACCAAGAACAAGTTCTGATTAGCGGATAAACCAATGTTGTAAGTCATATCACGATAAAATTACGCGTCATAGTTCTTTTAAACATTAGCATAAAATAAAAATATGCATGTCTCTATATTGATTAATATCGCTATGTATATATGTGAGTTAACCGTAGCTACGCGGAATAGGTATTAATCGAGAATAGCAATTTCGACAATAAACTGTAACTATGACGATACATTGCTTCTTTAAAATAATCACTCCCGAATGGAATGATAGCATAATCTTCATTACTTAAGTAACGTTATCGAGTTTTTTTCGATATGATTGATATATGCAGCAGAATATCATTAATATCTCTACTTTGATAATATAAACATTTACAATAAAAATTATAAAAGCTCAAAGTTATTTCATTTTATGTCCTTCTTTTCTTTAGAAAGTAACTCATCTTTTCGTATACAACAAATGTAATACATGTTGCAGGAGTTACCCTAGTTCAATAAAATTATTGTGCGTTTAACAGGTATTAAAATTCTGCATCATCGGTAGAGCTCATTGCAATCAAAAAATTAGTTTGTTTCAATAACTACAGCATTACCTGATCAGATTTGGCGTTAGACCTTTATAGAATCCTCGAAAGCCTTCGTATCTACAATTTTTTAACCCAAAATAACTTTTATTAACTAGACTGAAAATAGTATATTCTGAGGATTGAACATAAAATTTGACATACTTTATAATCTTACGGATTGCATCAATAGAGCCATCGTATTTTTGAGCTATGTGAGGGTCCTGTCATATTCATGTACAATGAAGGATAAAGAGTACGATAGCATTAAGCATATATTAAACGCTGATCTCTACAGCCTATTTTACAATAGTTGTAACACCTGCAAACGAGATCGGACTACTTGATAAGGATAGGTAGTAGATGATGCAAACGTTTTTGATATTGCGGCCATACAAATATATTCAATAGCGCTCTAACGAAAAGCAATTTGAATGTTGAAAAGTAGAAATTTTAGGGGGCATAAAAGATGTGTGTATCTGTGACGCACAGAGTGCTAATTACCAAATGCTTTTCGTTCGATTGTTTTCGGAATTTATTATAAGCCTTTTTGCATTCTTCATATGCAACAAATTGTATAACTCCATGAGATACACCAAAAAGTCCCGGAGCGTAGCCCTTTTTTAATTCGATTTTATCGGTACATTAATAAAGTAAAGCAAACTTGATTTAAGATAAGTTTAATGCCAACAAGGTTATACTGTACAGACCTTATAGAATCCTCTAATTCCTTCATATTTATATATTTTGCTAAGTCCATCTAAGATATAATATATATAGTATGCATACGTTCGTTAGCTGTATCACGTCACATTTCCAAATTCGAAATGATTGACTCTATTAAACCTACGGTACCCCTTTTCATACTGCTAAAGTAGTCACTAAGAATAGTTGTTTAAGGAATTTATGATCAAGGTAACGTACCTAGTAGTCCGTTATATGAAGGTGCAGATACTACCATTTCTCCAGTTTTGGTAGTTTGAAGTATCATTCTAGTTTTAACAACCCAAATGGGATTTGTCATAGTAAGGGTGCAAACACCTAGAAGACAGGAGTAAAGGTAAATACTTGCGAAGAATAGAGAATCTATTGGTAATTGATAGCATTGACGCATTTTTAAAGCAAGACATATTGCATTCAACAACATCCTAAACTCCTATTTGCCTTTCCTATACAGGATGATAAAGAAATGCATATATTTCACGGATTCAGCCATCAATCCATGCCGGTACGTTTACCTGAAGATTATTTACGCATTTCAAAACCTAGCGTCAACTGCCCACTGAGTTAATTTAAATAAAAATATATTAACATGTCACCTGATATCGCTGCAGCTGTCATGTGTTTAGTAGGTCCTAGAGGTTGATTAGAACCAGCTTGAAAATTGGCTTTAATAGCATTATAGCTGTTAAGCAGAATTAATTCCATTAGTCTTATAATTTTAATTTTATTGACAGTAATTTAAAAGAAAATGCTGTCTTACAAGAAAAAGTACAATCCCCATGACGATCCTGCACCCCACATATTTGGTATAACGCCCTATTATGAAACAAAACACTAGATCAAAATTTTACAAGTGTGGGCATCAACCATCACACATGATAGCTGTTGGAGATGGCTATCTAATTTCGTCGATTTTTACGGAGTGTTTTTATAATAATTTACATCTCATTTGAAGTGATGATGATAACACATTAGGGCATTTATACTTGTATAGTATCACACAATTTGTTTATAGCAATTGGGTCCTATTGATGTAGTGATAAGATAGAATACGAATACTCGTCTATAGAAAGTAAAAGTTATCAAGTTTACTACGGCATCTTAGAAGTCAATAAAGTAATTAGATGAAGACAATCACAATTCAATACCTTCTCTGTTCTAATTCTTCAATGGTACTGATTGATATTATACGACTACTCATGACTACTTGATCCAATGTAAGGGAGTATATGGACTACGATATCATCTCCTGGTTGTAATATACTTTTGTATACCTGGTAAAAGCCTCGCAAGCCGTTTAATTGGGTAGTAGACTTGCATGCTTGAACAAGGCCATTAAAATTGGGACGGTTAGAAAAGTGGCCATCACCAACTAAGGTAAAGGCAAGAGATTAATATTAGTTGATATCCTTCTAACGTTACATGGGCGAAATGATGCTATTGAAATTGTGCAAGTGAACTATTTCCAATACAGTAGGACTTCTCATTGAAGATTACTATTGCTTTATATATTTTATGTAGTGTTTTTCAGTTATTTGGATGATTTTCGATTTATACCAGACTAAAAATTACAATATCTATAACATTTAGACATGATACCATCATGTCTATTCCAATGGAAAGAGCAATAACCAAACAATATTGGATGATAAAATGATCGCCTAATATTACGAATTGTATTGCTCTCCATGCAGGTTCTACCTTGAAATTTAACTTTGATGACATCCAATGGATGTAATGACAAGGTCGCTATTACACCACCACAAACACCAGCCACTAAATGGTCATAATTAAGATGTCTCATGGCAGAATGAATTGTCCGGAATAAATTGTATTTATCCGAAGGAGTTGATTTTCCAGGATCATCGGCAGCCATGATGTTCTGATTGCGTTTGAAGACTAGTAGAACTTTCCGTACCCAGTACAGCACGAAGTATGACCGTATGCTGTTGTATGACACTCCTTGAAGTTCAGACGTCGATCCCCAGCCGATTGGAGCAGCAACGTTTCTTCCTCTACTAAAAGCTGTCGTGTTGCGCTCGATTTGGTAGAGTGTATTACTGTCCTGTATGAGCGTATTGTTCGTACTCAAATGTATCGTCAGTCGTTGGCGGGTGATACTCACGCCGGTACGTACTGAACCCTCGGGTCATCTCCAGTGACACTCACTATCGACTGAACGTACTACCACGACGGGCGGCTATTCAAGTCCATGTTTGAGGACTTTGATGTCCCAATCCAGAGTCCGTCCTCAAGTAAAAACACTCAAAAAGAGAGTGGACTGGCCAGTACTGACAGGGATTACTCGAGCCAAATTGTACCCCGTGCATAAATATTGTCATTCCTACGCTTGATAGACAAGTTCTGCTCTTGCAGACAGGGGTGACAGCTTTTATGCAACACGAGGTACAATTTGGATCGAGTAAGTCCCTGCTACTGTATCAAGTTGTAGTCTAATAACTAACAGAATAACTTGAGTATTTTGTTAGTTTTTGGCATGGACGGCAAGCGTTTCTGACTATTTCTTTTAGTACAGGCATTTTAAAGGAGTGTAATAAATGCATCTAACCATATTTATCTTTGTCAAATGGTATTTTCGAAAAGGCTTCTACTACAGGATTTGAGGAATAGTAGAGCGATAATGCATGATTACAAGAATCTAGTCTAAAAAGTGAAAGTATTGCGAGCTCAAAGCGATGTGATGTCTCTTCTCCTCCGCCAGCTCATCTCTGCAGTTCTTAGAAACATTTCGTTGAATCCATTTATGACAACTTGATTCATCTACAGCTATTACCATGAAAAATGATAAGCTTTACTCTATACAATTACAATAAAAATGTGTGGAAAATCATTGGAAAATATCCTGATATTACACTTTGAAATATCCAATGACTTTCCACACACGCTGAGATTGACTTTTAGTTATAGACTCATAGTACATAGACTACTAGAAGCAGGGGCTACTCAACTAAAATTTCTCCCTGTAGTGATGCACCCCTATTCGGTTATACGGATAGCTGTATTTGTTATTGTTAGGTTACTTTAAATAGACATTATGGTGAAGCTAATATTCGATGATTGCTATCTACTATATTAGAAATTGTTGATGACTAATAGTAGCCAGTTGACTAATTATGGTACAAGATTGATGTAGCTAGAAACACTGTAGTTGTTAAGATGCCCTTCTCCGAAAGGGCCTAGACGTTAATAGAAGAGTAGTGATATCTTAAGTAGAATAATTTCGACTGTAGAAAATAATAATGTCCTATTTGAGAAAATTATTTTAGTTTGATGACTCATGTCTGATTGTACAGTAAACTGTATATTGCACGCTTTTTTGTTTACTGGGCCCTACTAGTAGGTTCACAACATTGGCGCATCATGGACAATCGGCTTAGGGGATATTACCTACCTGCATTATTATCCCAATGTTCGGTCAGTATTAGGTCTTGCTTTCTTAGGGTTTAATAATTTATGGTGATGACAACAAATCCACCAAATGTCCTTCAGTGCCAGGACATCTTGGAAAACGTCAACTACAGTTGAATTCTATGCATTCTAGATCGGCCAAGGGTTCCTTTACCTTAGACTACTCGAAACACATCGTACAATATGCATTATTCTACCTATAGCATATTAATTACGGATATTCTACATAATATCAAGTCTATTTTTTGGATAGAACAATTGAACATCAGCCTTTTAGCACCTACAGGCAATATTAATCCCTCCACTGAGTAATGAACTACGATATAAACGGACGTTATTAAAGTCTCAATTTTGCATCAAGCAACATGCTAATGCAATCGTTTCATTTTAGACTTCAAATAATTTCAATATCCATAGAAAGGAAAATATTGGTGGGCATGGCTGTATTATAGCAGAACGGAAATGACTAAATTAAAAGTTCAGTCTACTTATCAATTCATTAATTATGGCGCAATAACGAGCGAGATCGCACTGTTAGGGTTATCTACCTTTGAGATGATAGACATAAGCAATATGAAATAGCATTCGTAACTCGATAGACCACTTAATATAAAAAAGAAAAATTGGATTCTGACTAGTGGAATGCTAAAGTGAATAAAAATAAAGTTGTAAAATCATCAAATGACTCGTCTCTGTAGTAATCATAGTTATTGCCAATGATTTATTACGGAAACTCTTCCAAATATCGAATATTGGAACTTTTCGGAAGTACAATGTAGCGAAGCAAATGCAAGTTATTATTCATTATCTATGAACGTAGATATATAATAAAATTCAGAAAGAGAGTAATGAATGAAAATTCTTCAATTCAATACGTTATATAATACAGACTCTTGCAATCATACTATTAGCCAAATATGCTACATGAAGATAGATGATAAACATCAGTAAATACCGCATGATGATTAAATCCTATGCATTCACATTTTCTTTCTTAATATATAAGCAGAGATTGTAACATAGCTAGTTGTGATTAAGGTTTAACAATTTTGATTAAATTACATTAAAAATAATCATAATAATTACAATATCGCAATCGGAATAATTGTCTTAATCCTTTGTCATTGGTGCCCGTTGTAAAATATTAAAACCGTCATATAATATTACGAATGCCAGTTAAAATTGTTATTAACAATATACATCGTGTGCTTGCTTATTTATACTACTGAGATATTGGTGTAAGCCAATAAATTAAATTAAAACTTAAATCAAGAGAGAATGGCGCTATGTTAGTCGTGGTGAATTATTCTTGATGCGTGATGCAGCGTTAAATAATAATTGCTCCATAATATGATTCCTAATATCTTCACTTATCGAATTAGCTGGCATTAATATCATGTCAGCGATACGACTATTTTCTCTCACTGCTTCCAATAAATGACGACCCCCTTCATCTCCAATATGATTGGAATCTAAATCGATGGATGAAATTGATTTATTATGCTTGATTCCATCGGCTATAATTGCGGCACCTTCATCACCTAATCGATTATAATCAAGTGATAAAGTTGTAATTGTGCTATTAACTTTGAGTGAATCGGCAATTGCTTTCCATCCATTCGGTCCAATTGAAGGATTACCACTAAGATTTAAGGTTGTGATAGATGGACAACTTACTAACAATCTAGCAATGTCTTTTGCACCGGCATCACTTATGTTACAATCACCCAAATCGATATGATTAAGATTAAGTTTTTCATTCATCCCTTTGCTACTAGATTCCATTGATAGTTGGTCGTTTGAATTTTCAACGCCACCTATTTCTATCAATCCATCAACAAGATTTTTAACACCTTCATCTTGCAACGGATTTCCATGCAACCTATTATTACAATCAAATTGCAATTGAATTAGCTGTTGTACTGGTCATCAATTCCAGTCTATCAAAGAACGAGGATTAATTTGAACAAGTAGAAGCGCTTTACTAACATTAAGATTTCTATAGACGGTTGTGAGCGAAGAACTGCAATAACATGCTTTCCACCTTCAGGCCCGATACGGTTCAAATTTAAGTTCAACATCTATTTCATAAAGTCAATCGAAATCAATGGATGGAAGTCATAATCGTTTTGGACTTTTTTTTAATTTTACGTAAAGATGATTAAAAAAACTGCATTCTTTCACATTAAAAATAAACTTAAGTCATTTAATATCATTAGTCAGTAGAAGTGATATAAAAACTAGGGATGATATTGATATACTGTATTGTATTTTTAAATATGGTTTGTATTATTGCTGGCTATATTACTTACTGTTATATTAGCTGAAGATTTTTGAATTGATTCCGATAACATCTTGAGACTTTCATCATCGATATTGCTATTGCGAACAGTAATAGAATCAAGGCTTTCTTTCGTTTCCACCATTGTTGCCAATTCACTTATCTAATTTGTAAAAGTTGAATGTGCTACTATTAGCATGATATTAAATAGATTTCTGATGATCACTCTTAATTAGAGATACGCACTTGATCATGGGTTAGAGAAGCACTGACTAGATCCAGTCCTTGTTTCTCTTCGGCTGAGCTAGTTGTATTGACTGTGGAAAGATCAAATGAATTAGACCTTACTAATACCAATTTATCATAATCAGTAGAGTGCACATCACACTGTTCGGTTGCTTACCTTCATGCGCGCCATTGGCAATATTGCTTTCATAAGCATCATCATGTTCGTTATGATAGCTTTCGTTACTTGATTGCAAATCATTAGCCGAGTATCCAGTATCTTTAGCTTCTTGATCACTGTTACTGTGTATACTTTCCCGATCTTGTTTGTCGCTACCGATATCAAGAGTTGGGCTATCCGTTGTAGCTCTATCTTTAATATTATAATTACTATCATAGCTATCAATGTGGATCTCTGGTGGCGGATTGACTCCATCTTGCAAGTCTGCATTATGAGTTGTAGTATCCTCCGCCGCCAACAGTTCCGATTCAGATTCCCTATTCTGCGGCGGATTGATTGATTCATGATCACTCTTATCTTGAAGTTGTTGATGTTCGTCAGTAGGATCTGTTGGAGAAATTTCAGGATCCAATTCCTTATCTGATATCAAATGTTCAGAACCTTCAGTTACTTTATTACTATCTGCTACGTCTTCGTTAACTTCTAATGTATTAGGATCATCAGAATGATGGACTATGTCAGAATTCTCCATTATATCATCAGATCCTTGGTCATTCCTTTCTTCGTGAACCTCAAATTCAGTTGTTTCACTTAAGTTGGTGGTTTCGTTCTCGTTGTAATGCTCATCTACATCTTGATCATGAGTTCCTTCGTCGTTGTCATTAGCGTTATCCATGATTTCTTTATCGTGATCTTCAGGTTGATCAGGTGCAGTTTCATTACCAACATAACTCGGTTCATCTTGCTTAATTTCTTGCTCTTGGCTTTTTATTGAATCTGAATCTCTTACAGGATCAGCTTCTTCATTCTCATTATAGTTAGTATTATCGCTTTCTGCCTGAACTTGATCCGGTTCTTCATGCTCAGATTTCAATGATTCATTATCATTTATAGAGGTTGTATCTACATGATCTTCGGCTAGATCTTGTTGAACTAGTTCTTGATCTTCTTCTACTACAGCCCCATTTGATGTGATAGTTGCCTCAAGGGGAGGTGATGAAGATCGGTTCAGATTTTCTTTTTCGATCGGTTCATCATCATGATTTGATTGATTAGCTTCGGCTTCAAATTCTACGGGTAGAGCTTCTTCTTCTTTCTTCGCCTGCTGATCTATCGTATCAACATCATGATCATCTTTCTCTTCTTCAATAGGTTGATTCATAGTATTTGCATCAGTTTCTTCTGCTAATGGTGTTTCTTCTTCTTCTACGGCTCCTTCGTCGAGGTCACTAGTCTTAACCTCTTCCGTTAAATGAGATTCTTCTTCTGCATCTAGATTCGTAGTATTGATATTATCCTCTTGTAGAGTCTTTGATTCTTCTATTTCATTATGGATACCATCTAATTGTGACGTATTAGCAGTTGCCTCTATTTCGGTTTCTTCTGGATCTGTATTTTGTTCTTCTATTTGTGGCTGATTAGATTCAAAATGATCAGGCAAGGCGTTAAATTGGCTTTCTCCATCCGCGAATCGGTCCGATTGCTGTATAATCGCGATTGGCTCGGTAGCATTATCGTCGTCAAATTGTTGTTTTTGTAGTGAATTGTCTGTGATCTCTTCTAACAGCTTATCAGATGGCACTTCTACTTCTTTGTGGTTATCTTCTTCTTGCTGATCAGTGGGTGCTGCTATCGCTTCAGAGTAATGTTCTGTAGGCTGAGCTTGCTCTAGCTGTGCTTCATAAATCCTCTCTTCTTCGTCTGGCAGATTATTTTCTAGTACCTCTTCTTTTTCTATAGCAATTACTGCTTCATCATTATCCTGATGATGTAAATCACTATCATCTTGTACAGGGTGCTCATCTTGGATATTATCATCGTTATCCAAATAGTCAGTTTTTTCTTCACGATCAGATTCACTTTCTTTATCATTAAAGCGCTGATTTACTTCAGAATCATCAATTATTTCTTCATCTTTGAATCTGTTTTCGGTCATCTCTTCTAGATCTTTATCAACATCATTATATAGTTCTATACGTACATTAGGTTAACAAGAAATTTTTAATAAGTAATACCCTTATATATATTTTAAACATTTATCTAAGCTATACTCTAACATTTGCTACATACCAACTTTTAAAGAAGACTGACTTATTTTATATTACTAAGATCTTAAAGAGTGAATTATGGTAGGATTGAAATCAAGTCATTTCAATTTAACACATAATTTAGACGTCCTAATCAAATGCTATTTCTACCGATTAAATTAAATAACAGGTAATATTAATAATAAATTCAAATTTATTATTACCTCCTTGATCATCACCATGGTCCTGACGGTCAAAATCTTCAGAACTAGATTCATTGTATGTATATGAAGGAGAAGGATGGTCATCGTCATGATGATCGGATTGATAATCGTTAGGTCGGGAATCCTCTATTAACTCCTTGTTATCTTCATGATCTGAAGCCTGTGCTTCAGAATTATAAGCATCATCTTTTTCAAATTCATCTTGATAATAATCCTCTAATTGTTGATCTGCGGCAGTATCATCATGATCTGAGTGGATAGTTTTCATGTTATCGCTAGGCTCATCTAGAGGATCATTATTATGATCGCTCTCTTCGTCAAACTTGTCATCATCATAATCATATTCGCTTTTTTGCTCTTCTTTATTAGCCTGGTATTTGTAACGGATAAGAAATGATATTAAGTAGGATATACCGGCTACAAATAGAATAAATTTTTTTAACCAATTAATTATATTATTGAACGTATACAGTAGTATCGTCTACTGACCTGATAGCTAGCTATCATAAATTATTATGTATGACAATTTTAGCGTATTATTGTTACCTCATTATCTTCTTCGAATTTCTCATCATCGTATTGAGAATATTGATCTTGATTATCGTCATCAGCATCAGATAAATTTTTTAATTCTTCGCTAGTTTTGTCCTCAAATTTAGTTGATTGAATGTGATCAATATTAAATGAACCTTCTTCTCTTTCAATTGCTGTAATAGCATCTTCCATCTCATCGATATCTTGAGATGTAACTGCAGTACTTTCAGTTGTTGTCAAGGTTTGCTCATCTTGTTGTTCAATTTCCTTTTTTTCTTCTTCGCTCATCGAATTCTTTACTCGACTTCCATATGCTGTTCTTGGTCTGTTGGAAACATTAAACGTTGAACTATTTTTTAATTCCAATGCTAATTTAACGATACAGTAGTAGCGTAACTAGTCATTTCTCTCTAATTGCTGATACAGAAATGAGGTACTTTCTTTAACTATCTTAAATAACTGAAATGGTAACCATAATCTTATAGAATCGAATAATCTAATTAGTTTACCTTTTGCGAGCCAATTCAATCCCTCGTTGATTAAGAACGGGTATACTCTCGTCAGTTTCGCTCTAAATATGAACAAATATTTAAATGTTAATACTCGAATTATTTTATGCTTAGCTTTTAATTTCTTCATGTCATACTGTATGATACGTATAGCTGAGGTCTAGGAAATAATATTTTGCTATATTTAATAAGAAGTATGCTACATTAAAATGTTAGCCGTTACTTTTAACATTGATCATTATGAATTATAATATAAACACTACTAAACTGGAATCGTTAAGATAAATTATTTCTTTCACAGCTAAAGATAGTTACTAACATTTGTTTCCAGAGTATCGGTGATTGCAATTTTGGGCTTATTTGGTGATTTTGCTCTGGATAACATCTTTGCGGTTGCTAAGCATCTATTTATATTAAATATTTGACGATACTTAACAATTTAATACATACACGCGTATATATATATATATCAAGTTAAAATGGCACAGCTAACTTCAAGCGTTAATTTTTAATGTATGGTACGTAATTGTATACACTGAATGTCATGAATACCAAGCAAATTGACATACTTATAACAAGGTGCAGCACCATCTGCTCCAACATATACAAAGTGGCTGCCTAATTTCTGGCCTGCTCGATGCTTATACTCACAGCAAGCGCTTACACGAATATCTTGCATACCATTAACGTAAACGGTTAATCCAAAAGGTGATCCGCGATGTCGTCTTGAAGTAAACTTAAAGGTAGCTATAAAGTAAGATAGAAATTGGCAATAGATTAGAATTAATTATTGATGTTTCTCATTATAATCGAATATTAGTTACAAATATGAAGATTATAAAATACTCTCTTATATGTTATAATCGCGACAGTAACAATACTTTTCGTAGTAAAGTACCCAATCGGACAACTAAATAACAATTTTAAAGATTTCATAACCATAAGGGTTTATATCACGCTAAAATTAGACGAATATCTGCTAGCATCAGAGTTGCGTACTAGTAATTAAATATCATAGTTTGTATTTCACCAATTTATTATCAAAACTGTAGTTACTACATTAGTACGTATAAAATCATAGAGGATACTACAACATGTTTGAAACCTTAATAAAGTATATGCATATTTACTTATACTATACTATGGTAAAGGATTGATAATTCATGATATGTTACACTTCTTGCATTTCTAAATCTTTAGTCAGGTAAATCATAAAACTTACTATTAGGCGTCAATTTCCCTTTATAGATGCATAAAGTGCTTCCTCCACAATGCTGCTGTAGTACTACTACTTCGCAAAGTTGATCGTCTACGGTGCCCTTTAGGCTAATATTTAATCCAAGGAATTTCATTGTAACATTACATAAAGATTGTAGCTGAGAAAGAAAATATGAAAACAAAAACTTGTTATTATAATTATAACAAAGAATTCTTTTGTTGGTTTTAAATATTTGGTAAAGTTTAAATTTAAATCCAACGTAAATAAATGTATTTGATTGATCATGATGATTTTCTTTATTGACTTCTTACCTGCATTCGATTCCCAGCTACAAATCTTGTGTAAACTGGTATTTTAGGCTCTGATTTCTATTTCGAAAATAGTAGAATTGCATTTTAATCTCAGCCACAAAACAGTAAATTTAGCTATGGTTACACAGATATAACTGAAATTTGAAGACTATGTGATGAAACTTTATTAATACTAGTAGAAGTAGTAAAGAATAATTAAATTAACGAACTGTTTTCTTGAGTTTCCTCCTAGCGATCGATTTACGTGGAGAACGTTTCGGCTCTGGTGGCGGTCTTGGCTCTAAGGGTTTCGGTTTTAATAGGAGTTTTGAATATGGCGATTCTAAGCTCCCTGGATCTGTTTTATACGAACCCCAAGCTGATGGGTCATCGAAAGGTTTAACCTCCGATATCTAAGATAGAAGGATTATTTTAAATCTTAGTTATCTCGATATAAATTGAATGTGAAGGAAACAGCAAAAGGATCGGCTATTAAGTAGGCATCTTTATTTAGACATTACTTACATCTTGAAAATGTGATACAACTTTATCCTCGTCCGACATGATTGTGTCAATAACTTCATGAAAGGCATTTTTACTAGTTTTTGATTTCCTAGGTTTACGAGCTACGGATGCAGATAATCGACGACGTATTGGAGCTGTCTGTGGTCTTGGTGACAGTGCTATTATTTGCATATCTCTATCAGCATTCAAATTTTTACTGCGTGATTCCTACCGTATGCAAATGAAAGTTATGTTATTTTCTATAGAAAGAATTATACCTTTTGTATTACCACTGAATATCTATTAGATAGCGATAGTATAATAGGTATCATATTGATATTATCAACATAAGTAATGAGTTATTTAATTTTAATGTAACGTCATCAAACTGAATATTTAATATCATCCAAAATTACCATAACATGCAATACTAATCTATTAAATTTCAATACCTTTATCCGATATTCAATGCAACTTATTATTATTATTATTAATGATCACATGTGCTTGGATTCAAATTGCACTTTACCTTGATATCTTTGATTATTTTATCTCTTGAAATTTCTTCTAGTTTATTTCTAATTAGTAATCGATGATTTTTCTATTCAGATAAGAATAAAAAGATCAATGTAAGGTATAGGAAATTTCATTTTAAATCAATAGGATTATTTTAAATGTTGAGATCGTATTTTTTGATTAAATTTTTATCCATTATAATAATTATTATAAGTCAAAAATATTGTTATATTTGGATAAAATTATCTTAATATGACTTGTTAAATTATCTAATGTTATGTTTAGATATAATATTTTAGGCATCTACCTCCATATCAATCACTTTGTTTACAATAGCTGTTGCTAGGGCATCTTTTAAACGTCGCTTGTGCTCTTTACGAGCTATCTTTGCTCTCCAAGCTGCTTCATTAACCACTTCACCTTGTTTTGTTATCTGAAGTAAATAGTGTTAATTTAGTATTATTATAACAGCTGATATGCTAGTTGTAGTGTTTAGCTTCTGTTTTATAATATTACAATTTTGCTGCATAATGAAGTGGTAGTATAAAAATGAAAATTTTTTAATATGACAATTTTTCATACGTAGAATATATTATGGTAAATATAAGTTAAAGTTATGTCGGAATTTTATATTTATAATATCTCTAAATGCGATATTACAACGCTATATTGTTCGTATTGATGACAATCCTTAACCTTACAATTGATAAAAAAACTGTAAACAATTTTTAAATTGATGATAGCTGACTTACCAATCCAGTTTTTATTAGGTGCTTTCTTATTCTATTATTGGCAAAGTAGCCAGATAAATGTCTATCTAGTAGACTATTATAAGAACCTAAGGGACTATAATGCAAAGGTGATATTTAGTTAGAAAACATTTACTGTATGGGTAAAAAATCATATCCGAACTAATTGATAATATGGAATAGTCAGACAATGGCTAGAAAATCTAGAAATAATCGCATGTTGGACGTTCAATCGATAAAAAATAGAAATTGATTGACTTGAACAAAGAACAATTTTAGGTTATCCTTGGTTGTTTTGATGACTAGATCGTGAGTTTATAATAAAGTGATGGCATGACATGAACTCATTTTCATGGTATCGGTTTATCCACTTTAATCACTTGAATTAAGATGGCAGTCAAGTTTTTTAGTACGAAATACAATTATGGAATAGTGTACAATACATAGGAGAAATATAAAATTTACTTTATATGCGAGTGTATATTTAAATTCATGTTATATCATTTTTGAAGTAATTCTTAGTTTAGGAATGATTATAATTGCAATTAATTGTATGAACACTAGATCTGCTACTTTCCCTATTGAAGTAGATGATAATAAATCAGTCGGGATCAGTTGACGACAAGTAAGGTTATTGCAATTTGATTTTACTTCTGAATCAGTTTCTATTGCAATTATAATGAATTCAGTCACATTGGTATTATCAATACACTTTACAAAATTATGTACTAATATGTTAACGTCTTGAAACCGGGATATTAAAGGCAATTTGGACATCTTGTGCTTATCTTGATAGTTATCCATTACGAGGAAAAAATTTTAAGTTATCGTATTTTTATTGGTATACAATTAGTTCAATTAATTTTTGATAAGGAAATAGGGCGCTGACATTATATTATATATCATTACTAAATGATACGCTCTTAAAAAGTTGTATTAGTCTATGGGCTGATAAAATCTTAGTTTACTGTTAAGTATTGTCAATTTAAGTTAGGTTACACACTAAATTTAAATGATTGATAAATTCCAGTGGAGAAAATACAATTTTGGGTTTTGGTACTGAATCATTCTGCTATTTCCTGTATTGCATATTGTATTGTTGTTCCAGAAAAGGTCTCGATCTTGGTAAATTGAAGATATGAAAGGAAGGCGTAGTAAAGGTAGTATATTGTTTTATTAATTCTAAGCTATCATAAACCACCGGTATTACTACTTTATAATATACCGCAGTCTATTTGAAGGTATATATGTACAGTATGTGTGCCTACATGAACTAACGATCGTTTTTATACAAATTGTGTTCTAGTGGTTATTGATGGCTAATTCTATTGAGTTACCATTTGGAGTGTGTGGCTGCAAAAAGGTTTATGGAAATATACCAGTGATGTACCAGTAGTTTGGACCTGTCTGTTTATCACACTTGATCATCAATTTATGTACTGTAATATACTTCTTCTATTTTGTCAATCTATTAACAACGTTATAGTCGTTGATGTGATTTGATTCTGTAGTCATTTAGCGTTGGTAATAAGAGAATATTGGCAATCATTTGTATTAAAATAGGAGAAATCCACTTTTTCTTGACTGAAAGTTTTAATCGTACAGTTATATAATATAACATAATTGTGATAGTACGTGTTATTTTATAAATCAAACCTAATAATATCGATGATGTATGTAGAAAATAGAAAAACAAGAAAAACAAGGGACGACTAAAAGTATTAAAAACCGATCACTTTTTAAGGGTTTAAAAATGACATCCAAATCACCTTAAGATAAATGTTATGAAGAACAAAAAGAGGTAAAGATGAACCTAGAATTTAGGTCTATCTATTTTAGAAGTACGTATACCTTTGATCAACTTGAAACATCATGTTACGGCTGAACACTGCTTTCCGTGCGTCCTCTTTAAAAATTTCTAAATGGAGTTTTTCAAACTGCCAACATCAAGAGTTATCTCCAAAGCCTGACTAGAAAAGGGTTTACTTTTACTTTATTTACGATCGTATGTTGGATAGTCAAAGAGAGTATTCTTATATCTGAATTAGGCTACAGTAGTATCTATATACATACAGATGTATAATACATTGTATTTGTTTGGTTTGACTAGTATAGGTAGTAAAGATTTTAGAAGAGTTTCATCGGCTGGAAATTTTACCAGTAGTGTTCTGTACTGTTTATGTTGTCATGGTTACTGCAGAGCATGCGTATCATTTCAATTAATAAAGCAGCACTATGAAAAGGCTGCAGTCGCTAGGGAATCTCGGCTATTATAAGAAGAATATTTGTATTTACCATTCTACACTCTTTATGAATAATCAGCTATCAATACTATTGAATAGTACAGTAATAATTTTAATTTTAAAGGTGTTATTTTTCTTTCTATTGATAACCAACTGTGTACTGCTTGCAGCGCTATCTGTGGCCAATTCATTATGCCGCATTGACGTGGCACCTCAATCTTGCGTGGTATACGGTAGCGGGTAGCATTGATTCCGTGCACCGTCGATGAGTCAAAATAATTGGACGCTCTCCATAAAAATACATTCTATTCTATGAGCTTCCGTGTGATTAAGTGAAGCATAGCATGCAGTCGCCTAAGTTGATAGCCTGTATCCTTACACTGTACTGGTGTGGTACTCATCAATGCCTTCAAGGCCTTTGTGAGATTGGCTTCTGTACGCCATCGGAGTGCAAGAATAAAAACCCGACTCTCTAGCCCTTGGGCATCAATACTGACAAGAGTACGTGTTTTCTTTTCATTTCTATCATCGGCGTTTCAATTTCAATGCTTCATTCAGAGTACAGTAAATTCCCTTATTTTTGACTCAGTGAGTCCCTAGCTGTAGAGCGTCATCAGAGTCAATTGGGTCAAAGAAATCGGCTCGATAAATGCAATTGCTGACCAAAAGGCTGAGTCACCGACTGAATAGGAATCTCTATGTGGATT
Organism: Trichoplax adhaerens; assembly: GCF_000150275.1. NCBI lineage: Eukaryota > Metazoa > Placozoa > Uniplacotomia > Trichoplacea > Trichoplacidae > Trichoplax > Trichoplax adhaerens. The sequence continues at coordinate 3,590,986 of NW_002060949.1, forward strand.
ACTATTGACTTCTGGTCGTCGTTTACAATTAACTTATGAGTCTACAACACTGTCAGCTTTACACTGCACAGCAGAGTGGTGTCTATGTCACTATGCAGTACCATCGACTGTACTGTAGTGTCAATATCAGTCTAGTAATGTGATATTCCGACAGTGAAACACAAACTTGGCCTATTTACTTGGCGTTGAAATGGAAAATCGATGCTTTAGAATGCATACTGTACAACTGGTTCTGTTGAGAGCCATTTTATCGAAGTACAGTCGAGTTGGAATCATTCTGTCTGGGGCTGCTGTACAGTGTACAGTGTACAGTACTTTAGAATGCATACAGTACTGTACAGTACTTTAGAATGCATACAGTACAGTACAGTACAGTACTGTACTGTACAACTCGTTCTGTTGAGAGCCATTTTATACTGTAGAAGTACAGTATGTACAGTACTGTACACTGTACAGTAGAGTTGGAACCATTCTGTTTGGGGCTACTGTACAGTGTAATACAGTACTGTACATTGTACAAATACTGTACTGTACCGTACATGCTGTAGAGAAAAGTGTGCACTACTGTACAGTGTACAGTGTACACTGTACAGTACAGCAGTAACAATACCTTAATAGACAACGTGTCATTCAATTTTGAAGTGGTGACTGAAGTGAATTGTCACGGGCGTCAGGTCTGTCATTCCGGGTGTCGTTCGTTGCAACAGCGGCATGCTCACCCACCTCCCATCTACGTTTGACGTACAGTAGACTGTCGTGACCAGTGAGTGACTGTACTCTGTGTCTACTCACACAGTATACAGTACGATCTGATAGTCTCACTCGGTTAGTGGTGGAGCGCTTTAGTTTCGAGGAAGGAGTTGAATCCTTTACTGCTATCACTGGCCATTTTTTTTAGACATTAGATTAGGCAAAATTCAGTGAAAAATGTCACTGCTAGGATCTTTCGGAAGTAAAAGTTCTTTTCTAGTGGGCAGAATGTCCTTTGAGAAGCAAGAAACGTTGATTAAACTGGTTATCTTGTCTATTGCAGTCGTTCTATGTAAGATTTTAGGGCATTATTATTGATCTTCTTTGCCAAAGATGCATTTCAATGCATTTCACAGTAATCCTTCTTATTCAAATCTTGACCAATGTTAGTTCATTTGCTATCATTCAATAGTTGAAATGGAGTAAACGACAAGTAAAATACATTTGGATAGTATGGCTTGTTGGTTATTTTTACAAGTGGTAGTCTTGTAGGTGACAGTGTGCCCGTTGCTATTCTAGTCGTTACACTGGCATAGTCTATCCTACTATCCTATGCAGTGAACGGTACAGTAGAATACTTTGTAAAACGTTGTGCGTAAATGGTTCCTTTTCAATGTCCAGTGTACAAGAGGTATTTTACGTGCTCATAGCAGGTAGCGTCTACTCCGCCAATCTTACTATTTCTGTCTAAATCGATTTTTTTGTAGCTCTGCAGCCAAGTTAGACAGTGTTTTTCGACATAATTTTCTGGCCATTAAAGCTGTATTTTAGCCTAAATAATGAAATGAACTCCAATGATGATAACTATGGTTAAAAGTACGAGTACATGTTTGTGAAGACTTTTCTTTTAAAATTATGCTTTCCCCTACTTCATCTCTGACGTTACAGTATGTAGATTGCATCGGGTCCGATCAAGTTACCGTTGTTTCGCTAGTAATTTTTCATGCTATTACGCTATAGTATTGATACTCTAGTAGCAATGTGGTTAATCATAGCAATAAATCCTTCAACTATTCTCCTACTTTATTGTACAAACTTTGCAAATAATCCTCATTGTGATGCATTCTTTTTTAATCTTGAAGTAATCACTAACTCAAATATTAAATTGACAAGATGTCATACTTGATGAAAATGGAACATGTTAAATTCTAAAATTTTTCCATAGCTGGTTTTTACTAAGTAAGAAAGACTAATAGAGCTACTCTTTACCTTTTCTTTTTGCTACTTAGCGTTTGCCACTAGGCTGTTTTCAGTCTTACGATTCGAGAGTGTTATTCACGAATTTGATCCGTAAGTTCTGCGAGTAATTGATTTCTTATATAATTTAATATTCTACCAACGACTTGGTGTGGTACCGGTTCTAGTTTCTCAAATCGAAACAATATCGCCCATCTTAGGTACTTTAACTATCGTACAACTCGTTTCTTGGCTGAAGAAGGGTTCTACAGCTTTCACAACTGGTTTGATGATCGTGCATGGTATCCTTTAGGACGTATCATCGGTGGAACCATCTATCCCGGTAAGAATTTCATTGTCAAATATACTTGATCACACTTTTGCCTACAAATTTGAAATCATGCTTAAAAGCACGGGAAGTTCCTATTGATTACGCTACCATACAGAAATTTATATTCGTTATCTCTAAACCGTTTTCTTTCGATAATCCGAAAGATCCTCAATAAAATCACTGTCTGCATTCGTCAATATGATACAGCAATTCATGGATACTGACTGACTTAGATCAGTTCAAAATGTCCTTTGGAAAGGATCAGAATAGTCTTTAGTAATTTGTTTGGGTTGCTTTTATTTGATTATATAGTAATGAGATAGCTTACATCACGTTGTCAAACTATTACTGATTTACTAATGTGCGGCGAGCAAGGTATCGCTTGTTTTTTATCTGCGGTATCTTGTGCTTGCACTGAGTATCATTACAAGCCCGTATGATAAAGTGTATTAAACAAAAGAATAAGGTAATATATTATTATCAATACAGTACCGTATGATTAATGTAACAGTACAGATCAATTCCTTTATACAGTATATATAAAATTTAAACTACGCAAATGGCTATTCTTAATATAAGGTTTACGGATTATATTTGGCTTTACATAGTTATATGGTTAAGCAAAATACAGCTCTTTTCGTAAATGATGTAAAAAGAATTAAATACAATGCAATCGGATTGTTACAATAAATCGTCTCTGTGCACATTCCGTGCCACCGCAACTGTAGCCAACTTAGTGCGGTAGTATTCAATACTTTTTTTTGAAATACACTTCATACGAATGTATCAATGGAATAGTGAGTAGCTTTTGTTAACGATACAATCTTTATATGCAACACAGTTTCTCATTTGTTAAAATATTAAATTGAGTAAAATGTTATACGATGGTTGCTGAGCTAGTGCGCTAACAATTATGATAACTGGTATCATCATCGATGTGCTGGATAGTTAACTGACAACCATTGATAATATTCAAGACCACTTCCATATTCAGGATAGTAATCCATAGCAATCTTTCTCATTTATTCAAGGATTAATGGTTACTTCTGCCTTCATCTATCATGTTCTGAACTGGTTCCATATAACGATAGAAATACGAAATGTTTGCGTATTTTTCGCTCCCCTCTTCTCTTCATGTACAACATTGGTTACTTACGGCCTGACCAAGGAATTAAAGGTGAGATCGATACAGTAGGGTAACGAACAACTATGAATAGGATTTCCGATAGTTACAGTGTCTCTAGCTAGTTTTAGCAAGCTACATCAATATTTATTGGATAACATATTTTAGCTTTAGCGTAACGTGTATGTTAGGATTATAAAGAAATATAATTACAATCTACTGTATATTCACACGAGCTTTATTACATGCTAGCAGGTAAAGATAATCTTTGATTACTATATGAAATTGTTTCTAGTTTCAGTATAAGCGTTGAAATATTCGATTATATAATCTGATTTTTTCTTTGGGATCGTAGGACTCAAAGGCTGGCCTTGTAGCTGCTGCTATGATTGCAATTGTACCTGGTAAGTAACAAATTTCTTTCTCTTTCGATATCCTGTAAATAAGTAAAGAAATTATAGACTTGGATTCTTTACTAATAATTGACCTGGATAGGAATAAAAATAATTATGTTATTTTCATACAGGATACATATCTCGTTCTGTTGCTGGCTCATACGATAACGAAGGTATCGCTATCTTCTGTATGTTATTTACTTACTACATGTGGATTAAAGCCGTCAAGACTGGCTCCGTTTATTGGGCAGCAATGTGTTCTTTGGGCTACTTTTACATGGTAATAGCAGTAATACTTTAGCATCTAGCTGTATTTTCTAACACAGTGAAAAGTCAGTAAATAATAAGAAAGATTATGAACTTAAATTAATTACCTTGTTAGGTTTCCTCATGGGGTGGCTACGTTTTCTTAATCAACTTAATCCCAATTCACGTTTTTGTCTTGATGGTGACTGGACGATTTTCGCATCGAATTTACATCGCATACTCTACCGTAAGTAATTGATGAAATTATTCTATATGGTGTTAGGATAAGTACAGATAAGTTTGGTAGTAAATTTTCGCGCTACTGAATATTTTCAATCTAATTATCCGTATTCATATTTTACTCATGTAATCATTATAATTATCGATCCTATAAATAGATGTATTGCCTAGGAACTATTCTTTCCATGCAAATTTCATTCGTAGGCTTTCAACCGGTTCAATCCAGTGAACACATGGCGGTAATAGACGGCTACGTTAAATCGTTTCTTATATCTGATAGATGTTGCTTGTCTTAAGGACTACATTCATCATTCAATCACTAGGCTTTTGGTGTCTTTGGGTTATGCCAAATTTATGCTTTTGTTGAATACTTGCGTTTTCGCTTGTCCAAAGATTACTTTCAAATCCTGTTTAAAAACTTGGCAATTCTTGTTCTAGTCATAGTCGGAGCTGTTGCCATAATTTTGGGGATAACAGGCAGTATCCTTTGATCTATAATTTAAAAATACTCAAAATGAAAAATATTTCAACTGCGTTTCAATTTGACTATAACACCCTATTTACATGTACTAACCTTAACAGTAAATTAAAAGAAATTGCGCCTTGGACTGGAAGATTCTATTCACTACTTGATCCTTCTTACGCTAAGAACAACATCCCTATTATCGCATCTGTATCTGAACATCAACCGACTACTTGGAGTTCATTCTACTTCGACTTGCAAATGCACGTATTCATGTTTCCAGGTTAGGATCTTATCTTTTGATGATATTTGAATATAATTTATATTGTTTTCGTAGTAAATTTATAACCAATCAATTTCTTTCTAACAGCTGGATTGTACTTCTGCTTCAAGCATTTAACCGATGCCAACATTTTTATCATAATCTACGGGGTCACAAGTATTTACTTTGCTGTAAGCGATTTTAAGACTATCTTAGATAGACATGCAAGCGATAGGTAACGACCTTTGCTAATATAATTGCTGTTTTCAGGGGGTTATGGTTCGTTTGATGTTAGTGTTAGCGCCTGTTTGTTGCATTCTATCTGGTATTGGAGTTTCGTCCATTTTATCGGCTTTTATGAAGGTAACTCTTTTGCGATACTTTAAACATTATACGATGATGTTTCGGTATAAGTTAATCGTTAAAATACAAAATAGAACCTAGAAACAACACGCAAGGATAAAAGAAATAAACGTCAGGATACTTATCCTGTCAAAACGGAGGTAACTAGAGTTACTTATCTATCGTAAACTTGGTTAAATTTTAATTACCTATGGTTCTATTGGAGCTAGGTTGCAGTTTCTGTCATCGGCATGATGACCCTTTTCCTGATTACATATACCTTTCATTGCACCTGGGTGAGTAGTGCGAGTGCTATGTTTGTAGTTTGCATAGTAAATCATTACCGTTTTAGCTGAATTTATTGTATTGCAATCCGGTAATTTGTATAGGTTACATCTGAGGCTTACTCGTCGCCATCTATTGTTCTCGCTGCAAAGCAGTACGACGGCTCGAAAATTATATTTGATGACTTTAGAGAAGCTTACTACTGGCTACGTGAAAATACTCCAGAAGTATTACAAACTTATCATTTTTTTTAACAGCGCTATTCTTTCACTACTTTACACCTAAATTTTATGCTTTTATTGTAATGTCAGGATGCAAAGGTTATGTCTTGGTGGGATTACGGGTATCAGATAACTGCCATGGCAAATAGAACTATTTTAGTTGATAATAACACTTGGAATAATACTCATATTTCGCGTGTGGGGCAGGTTTGTTTAATATTGATATAATCGATTATTAAACTAAATTAATTTTTACTATCACGTATTGCATTATTAGTGTAATAAATGCTAAATTTATGCCTTATCTTTATTTATAATACAAGGCTATGTCCTCTTCTGAAGACAAGGCATATGAAATTATGAGAGAGTTAGATGTTGATTATGTCTTGGTCTGGTTTGGCGGACTGACTGGATACGCATCGGATGATATCAATAAATTTCTGTGGATGGTACGAATCGGTGGTAGTACGGAAAAAGGAAAACATATCAAAGAAGAAGACTACTACACAAAAACCGGTGAATTCCGTGTCGATAAGGAAGGATCTCCGATATTACTAAATTGTCTTATGTACAAGATGTGCTACTATCGCTTTGGTGAAATGTATACTGAACAAGGTAATAAATCATCGTCGTCAGTATTAACATCTAATGCGTGCGCTCTACTAACAATATACTCTACCGCATGTTTATAGGCAAACCGTCCGGTTATGACCGAGTCAGAAACGTTGAAATTGGCAATAAGGTAGTGAATTAATGATGGTAGTATATTTTATATAGTGATAGGTCCTCAATTATATCTATGACTAATATACTGGTTATTTTTACCAATATAGGACTTTCAATTGGACGTTCTTGAAGAAGCTTATACCACGGAGCACTGGCTAGTCAGAATTTATAAAGTCAAAAAATTAGATAACAGAGGTTTATAATGACTTTCTCACTAAAATTTGTGTGATTGTTATACAGTATTTGACGCAAATCAATAAAGTTTTCATATTTCTTCCAAGTACTGACGCTGTTGCCTTCTAGTTAATTTCTCGATATCAAAAATCGATTCTTGACAAAATTGTACAAGCATGTATTCTAAGCAGGTTTAGTCGCATTAGGTTTTAGTAGTTAATAAGTATCTGATAAGTAACTGCGCGTAAAGCCATCAATTGAAATAGACTGAATTTTCTTCAACACTTTATTAAAATTTTATCATCAGACAACGTAAACCATTTATATAGTTTAGGGAACAGAAAACGAAATTATAACAAGTTTTTTGACTTTAAATCGGCGTATATCACCGTCACTCAACTGATAACAATATAGCCAGTAGTGTTCGAGGCCGTATTTGCTCTTGCATCTAAGAAGAATATTATTTACAGACATGGAAATAAATAATATCAAATTAATTTTAATTTTGAATGATAATCTCTGGCAAGAAATCTTCAGTACCACAAAGTAATTCATTAAAAGAAAATTGCATTGTTTGGGATAAATCATAAGGTACTTGATAGACAGTAAACTAATTTATATTAGAATTTAGAATTTTTAATAAAGCTAAGAATGATAAATATAAATAGATTGTAGTAGCTTTTTATCCCCAATCGGAATAATTTATCCAACTCCATTTTATTTTGGTGGAGTTTGAGATCCAGTATCTGTTTCATTTTTCGATAAGTCCGCATCTTTCATTGTTAGATTTGGTGAACTTGTTTGACGAATAACAATATCCGATGCTCTTAGTTCGCTGTAAATATTAGTTGATGTAATTAATTTCAGTGATAAAGCAAAATACTTTTCAATTATAATACATGTAAATAATATTATTAGTGAGTTGCTAAAGCCGTTACGTTGAATTACTATCAATCTTACGTATAAACCTGCTACGTGCTAAGGCTTTAATTGGTATAACATTATATCATCGAGAAAGCGCAGCACTTACTGAGAAGGAGTCAATTCCAAAACAGACGAATGATGCCTTTTCTCCCTCTGAGCGTAATCGTTAGAAGAATCGGTTAGCTGAGTTGTTGAAATTTGAAACGGTACTCCTGGATTGGTAACAATTATTTGGTCGGCCAATGGATTACTTCTTCTGCAAGCAATGTGACATTTTAAAATATTATTTTAGTGGATAGGAAATGCAGAAATAAAATCTGCAACTAGAACAAATGTATGAAAGATAGCTAACTCTTACTTTTCACGCTTTTCTCCAATGGTACGAAGCCACTGTAGTAGATTGAAGTCTGCGACACCTATGGCATTATAACAGTAAAATATAGTATATATAATCGGTTTCATTTTACTTTTTGCTTCTGAAAGAGTAATAATAAGTCTACATAGGTTTTCTACCTGATGATAAGCCGGGGTTTGTTTGACCGATGTAAATATATAACAACAGTGTTACTGAAATATTAGCTAATGCATATCCCCAATTTGTGACAAAGCATAAAATAATACAGCTTACGGCCTAATAAAACAAGACATATATATATATATATATACCTTAATAAATTACATTTTCTATATTGAAAAATGCAATATTATAACTCTAATATTTATATTAATTTAAATTTTAATTACCCCAGCGAATGATAGCCATCTATTGCATAATTGTGAAAAGGAAGCTTTCGGTTTTCCACTTATTTCTAATATTATTTCTAAGTACAATTGGTAAAAATCATTGTTTTAATTTCAAAAACTTTACTCTTCAGTAGAATCAATGTTTTCCTTTTTTACGCTTTATTTTGATAATGAATAGTAAATTATAAAGCATATCGATATGGAAACGGACTAAGATTAAAGTAGATTTTTAATACCTTCAGTTGTCTTATTTTGTGATAGCAATTGTTGCTTATCATCATCGTCATCTCCTATTGCTTCCTCTTGAATATCTGCATGACCATTAAAATTTTTGGATTTTTTGTCGTCGCTAAGACTATCCTCGATCTTATTATTTCGCTTTTCATCGGTTTGTCCATCATCGTTAATAGTAATTTTAACACCATCCTGCTTAGAATATGTCGCTTGATGGCTTAACGTGCCATATTCCTTACGGTCGATGCTAGCTTGCTTAGGAAGTGGTACAGAAGGGCTATAGTAGGAACTCATAACACTTTTATTTTTCCTCTCGACTTCATTTAACGATTTCCAGCTGTCATCTTCAGTATCATGCCAAATTGTTCTTTCTTGCTGTATTTCTTGCTGCTTATCATAACTCATAGCTAATGCAAAGTATGAATAATTTATTGCACTATAGGTAATCATAAATGGCATAGCGACAATTGGACCGAGGGTATTTAGATGACCAATTAAAATAAAAACGAATGATAATAATCCAATTATAAGGGTTGCTAGCCAAGGTTCTTTATTTGGTCCTCGCTAAATATATTAGATAAAAAAAATGGCCAAGCTATTGGTTAGCACTCATCATATATAGATATATATATATATATATATATATATAAGCATTACGAGGTTTTGTAGCTATAGTTGTTTGTTAATTATTAATATCCTATACGTATCATTCTTTGCAATATTAATGACGACAAGGATTTAATATAGTAAGAGTAATTCAATTTACCCCTTTCGATAGATTTTTTAGGATAGGGACAACATCATCTAGTGCAATCTTTTGTAATACCCTTGGGGCCCCGTATAATCCTCCAAAACATGATGATAACGAAGAGATATATAAACCTATCAGAAAGAGAACAGTAATCCATGATACCTATTTTGAAATTATGAAAGTAGTAATTTGAGTTAATTTGAGAGACGAAATCATAGTAATGAAGATTTTTGCTAGATTACATAGTACTGTACTTACCCTACTAGCAATTAAATAGTCACTGACAAGGGCATCGTTTGTACATACTGAACCAAGTAATATGGCAAAAAGTAGGTAAAGGAATCCACTAGAGTAAAATCAATTAATCTCTTTTAAGTCCATAGTAAGTAAGTGATGGGTATAACCTTAATAATAATGCCATTAAAGTGACCTATTTTAATTTACCTTACTGCTAAACTAGTTAGCGATCCGGTAGGTATACTTTTACCAGGATTTTTCAAATCACCACTCATATTTACTCCTGCCATAACACCCGTAGCAGTAGGAAAGAATACACCAAATACAGTAGAAAACGATTGGCCGGGTTGGAAATGGGGCCACGTATTATTGATAACCGTTTCTAATTTATAGCCAGTAATACCAAATGCTGCAGTGTAAAAAAGAAAGCAATTATGATTGATATTTAAGTATCCATTCTTACATTTCAACAGTTAATTTTTCCATCAGAATGAATGATAATTTTTCATACCAGCATTTGTATCTTTGTGAATAAATGTGCCTAAGACAAAATCTACAACTGCTAAGCCCAAAAGTCCGAGTAAGACTAATTGTAACTTGATAACCCATTTAACACCAGCTAAAACAATAGCCAGAAGAACAAGTAGTGTTAAAGTACTAGTTAATCGAATAATCCAGATATTTTCTGTCCGAAAGACACCAGCCAGTGATTCACTAAATCCTGTTATATATAACGCTGTACCGACGGCCTAGTTGCAATACGATATAAATTGTTATTGGTTAAAATAGAATGGATCAGTAACTTAATTTTAAGGTTAGCTCAATACTTAGTAAAATGGTGAGAAAAAATATGATACCAGTATTAACTACTCATTGAAATGGAAAATTTACTTGTCCGAAACAGTATAGAACGCCAAAAGTTGCACCCCATCGCCTTCCAAGGACGTGGGATAGCAAAAAGTAAACGCCTCCACTTCCAATTCTCGTACGTTCACATATACCAATAGTTGATAATACTGTAATTAAAGCTATGCCAAGTGTAATAAGGATGATTACCATGGATAAAATAATCCCGGCGTTGCCCTATTGCCCATATACAGGTAATAATGGTAATCATAATTTATGTAAGTGATGATTCACAATAGCAATGTTAAATTTTTTAACTATAATTACTTCATTCAATTTAATTTTTCTAATGCATATATGGTATATCAGAGGTGTAATGTATAAAAATAATAAGTTTATTTTTCTAGAAGAAAGATTTTATAAGCAATAACTATGACATTCGAAATTTGATACTCTTATATCACAATGCAATAGAAATTTTACGATTTAATACTAATTTATAATAATGCTCGATTTAGTGGTAATAGTAAGTATAGTAAATGCGATATGGTATTCATGGAAGATTTTTGGATTAATGGAAAAATATAATCTCTTGAATAGCTATGTTAAAACTACCAGTTGTTTGCTTTCAAAGATACATTACAGTACCATTGTACTAAATTCATTTAAAATTATATTACTATTTACAGTTGGTAAAATAATAAATCAAAGAAGAATTACTATCTATACGTTTATATTACTAGCGTCGAGTTGTAGACACCATCTTATCGTTCATTATATAGCATTAACAATGATGTTTAAAATGTACCTCGTATAGCATAGGCATAGACGTAAAAGAAAGAATGTAATTCATAGTAGTACTTACAACCATCCAGCCGGTCCTAAGGAAAATGACCACACCAAAAATATTAATCATGCAACTAGTAAATACGCCTATATTGAATGAGAATTCAAAAGGAATCAAAATTATTGTTATAAATTAGTTTTCAGTGCTTAATATACATGGAAAAAATTAAAAGATAATGGAATGTAACGAGAATAATTTGTTGCATGTCTATAAATTTTAGTGTCGCCAATGCAATCATTAAAATAACAATTTTTAACGTATATCTATGATTATGAATAGAATCGCTTTGGTTGATTTATTTCACTAATACCCATATATCCAATAGTGTTACTAATTACATTATTATGATTAAGGCATAGCTTAACGTTACTTACCGTCCCATGTACCAAATAAAGCGGGCTCTCTGACGAAGAAATTTGCTTTCCACCATGGTTGGAAACCTTTTGCCTAATAAAATACCATTAAAACTTTCATTTCAATATCTTTCATGAAACTAAGTATTGTTAGTAAGATACTATATTACAGTGTTGTTTTCGTGTATGTATCATTGCGCAACTATCAAGATACCATTAATTTACTCATTAAAACATAAGACTGTTGTATTATTTTCCTTGAAGAAATAGATAGCATTGGTATAAGAAATATTGATCACAAATGAGATTCCAGTTAGGATAAAGAAAAAATAAATATGATTAGCGAATGATATCGCTCAATTATTGATAATCAAGTGAGCTTCCACATTCGTATATCATTTTAAGAATAAATATATACCGGTTAAGTTTCAAGACATAGCAGACGAGTGTTGTAAGCATTGATGGCCATAAATTTAAACATGAATTTAGAAGTAACAATAGAATAGAATTAATTAAGGAGTAAGCTACTAAACCATTTCCATATCCAATCATTTCATTTTTTTTTTATAGTACATCTTGAAGGAAAATACTATTTTTGATGAATGGATAACTCCACCCCCTGTTAGAAGCAACAATTTCTATAGTATAAACTTCTAGCTATTTTTTGGCGACCGATAATAATTTAATTTATAGGAAAATTCGTGACGAAATCATAAATATAATTGGTATATTTTATGTCTTTTGAAGTCATTCATTGGGGGTATACTTGTATACGTGTAAAAGTATTTCCGTGAAAATTATTAACGCCAACTGTAACTACTGGTCTACTAAGGTGATATTACAAGTTATCCATTTTCTATTAATACCGTATTTCTATCTCTATTTTAAAATGAGTTATTCTTAAGCAGTGATTACCCAAGTAAGGTAAGCTGGTAGATTACATAATCACTATGTTATCTATTATTTAATGCTTCCAGTCATTTTGAATACAAATAGTATTTTATCTTGAACTGTTAGTGTAAAATGATTTCCAACGTAACTTTGATTCTAGGATAATCCATTGAAAGAATAAAATAGATATCATATCGAATGCTAGCCAAGCTATAGTATAACTAAATGACATTGTCAATATCCATTAGAGTTAATACTTTGATCGAATGCATACATATAATTCAATCCTATGGGAAGAACTAATCTACAAAGCCTATAGCCTCTATTGTGATATACGTATAATTCGATATCACCATCTGGCTCATTATTTGGATATTAATAATTAAAATTATCACTTGGAAGGTAATATCATTAATTGTATTTTTCCTTCCATCGAATTGTATGGTAGAAAAGGGAAAAGTACCAATTATAAACAAGTAAATAAGCATCTGGTCAATCTAAAATATCTTCTACACTATATACCTCTCTATATTATTCCATACGCTATATATATACGGGTATTATCATGATTAGGAGAAGAATGCAAGAAATCTTTTCTCAAACTATTGTAATAAAATTGCCTAAAATCCGTTGACTTTGTCTAAAAATAATAGGATAATAATAAATTGCGTTAAAAATGCTTGAAATAGAGTATCCATTAGATTATGATCACCAACTAGTTCATGAGTTCATAAGGAAGAGATTTTCCTTGCCTTCTATATATCCCATCGTAAGCTTGTTCAATTTTATGATCATCATTGTGAAGAAGAAATGGTAGTCTGGTAAAGGATTCCGGGTAGAATAGAATAGGAATAAATTGTGATCACTAACCGTAGGTCAATGAGGAAGAAAAGTTTACTCTACCATCTCAAAACCCCATTATAAAACTTGTCAAATTCGTCTAGGATCATTGGGAAAGAAATATTGCGATCAGGGAAGGGATTTTGAGTCGATTAGTATAGACTATCATCATCAATGATGGACCCATGTCAAAGAATATCTTTGCTCTTACAATTATGCCAAATATTTGAGGTGCCTAAGAAATCAACCATGAGATACCTTTCTATGTAGCCTATTACAAGCTGGTTGAATTCTATTTTTATTATAGTTATTGAGAAAGAGAAAATAATGGTTATGAAAGCGATTGTAAGTAGAATTAGAATAGACTATAATAATTACAAGGGTCAATTAGGATAAAGGCTAAAAAAAGAAATGTCTCATTTTGGTTACAAAAGTATGTTGAATAGATTTCATTTATTTTGATGAAAGTGGTTTAGTCCAGATTAGTCATTCGATATTGTATTGCTGCGCTTATTGCATTTTCCTTTTCAAAAGTAGAATCGATTAAAAGGGCCAGAGATAATACAGTTCAAGTAAAAGACTAAAACTATGACAGTATTTTTATTGCGAGGAAATATTCAATTTGAAATTTTATTTTCGAGATAGATCGCATTTGAGTATGTTAAGTGTCTATAGAAGTAATGTGGCCGTGGTGTACCTTATTTCGGTGATAGGGTTCATCATTAAATCTATTTTCGAGATAGATCGCATTTGAGTATGTTAAGAAAGTGTCTATAGAAGCAATGTGACAGTGGTACCTTATTTTGGGTGATAGGGTTCGTCAATAAATCTATTGGATGTTGAATAGATGGCAAAGCGTAGTTTACAGTTTGTGCCTCGTTGGATAATTTTAAAAAAAGATTGTCAACAACTAAAGTACTCCAATCTAATGGTAAACAAAATAATTCGAAATTGTCGTCAATTCTATCTATAGTATTTATGGAGTGGATGCGGAAAATGGATGGCTATGACTTATAGAAAGAAATAAAAAGCAATGGAAAATATCGAATTTATACATCAAGTCTATTGGTATCCATAAGGACGTTTCCGAAAAAAATGTTGAAGGTTGGAACATTGGCCGGTAATATTAAAATATCGAATTTCTACAGCAATCTATTGGTATGTTAAAGCAACATGGCCTGTTCAATTAATTTATCCGATGTATGAGAGAGAGAGAGAGAGATATACACAAAATCTATTGGTAACTATGTCGATATGGACGTTTTCATGGAATGTTGAACAAGTTGGCCTATAAAATTCAATATCCAATTTCTATACAAAATCGATTGGTATCCATGTCGATATGGATGTTGGAATGGATTGTTGGAAGAAAATGGGGCCCGTAAAATGAAATGTCTAAATTATCTCCAGAATCAATCAATCGTAAAATGTTTAATAGATCGACATTTGTAGTAGATTGTTCTTCAAAATAGGAGAGAGAAAGACAAGGCTTAAAAACATTGAATACAAATAGTATTCCATTCAACTTGAACTGCTGCATCTAAGCACCAGACTAGTTGTCCATTGGCATGTCTAAATTGGAAATTTCTTCTTTCCAAGTGACAAGAAGCAATGTTGTGGGCAAATTTTGTTTTTATTGACTTTGACAATATAAAAAGGAGCATTGAATAGGGACAACATCTGTAAAGTAATGTAAAGTAGGCTCGATGTAATTGTTGAATGGCTTTTAAAGCTATTGAGTTATTGCCTCTATCCTTTGCAGCTTATAAAAGATACAACAGCAACGACAAGAAAAAATGAAAGTAGATTGTCCACATTGTCGGCCGATTGGAAGGCACATCAATCGATTGTATCCTGATGGATTGGTGTTAAAGTACTTGGATGCATATGAAAAGTAAATAAAAAAAAAGAAGAAGAAGAAGAAACTGCTCCTTCTTTGCATCTATCCAATGATTGGCCAAGATTAATTATTACCGCTAGTTTAATTGATGGAATCAAAAAGTCCTACGCATCCATTTAGTATTCAACGCGTTTGAATAAATGGATAAAAAATTGGGGCTATGAATGATTCAACAATTGTTGACATTGATTCAAGAATGATTAGTGGCCTACTATTTTTATATCGTCGTTTACTCGTCTTACTTAACGATTGTACGGTTTAACTATTTCAATCAAACAGTTTTGTTATTTAGTTTAAAAGTTGAATTATTTTTTTTTCTTTTCATGAAGTAACGGAGAAATAACTTTAGTATTTCAAAGTGATGATGATCGTAGTTTTCATTGAACCTATTCTATTGATTTTCTAACTTCCTGTAGGCAAAAAGTAACTTGTACAACATCACAACTTTATCATGTAGTCAAAAGGATAAATTTGAAATGAAACTATTCAAGTTGACAATTCAAATTATCCATAAGTGTAAAAAAGAATGAAATTAGCTGAAGGAGAGATAGTTGAAAATGCAATTCTAACTGTAAATAAGGTTACGCAAGGAGTTGAAAAAATATCAGAATCCAAAATAATCATTCATGCAAAGTGTTGAGGTGGTTCAGGAGAATTGCGTTTTATTCTTGGTAAAGGAATAAGTGTTGTAGACATTTGGTTATGCTATATCTGTCATGATTCAATTAGAACTAGCTTTAATTTACCTCTCGTTCTTCGTCTTCTTCGAATAAATCTTTCATACTTTTCCCTGCTTGATGAGATGGAGTTGTATAAATTTCTAACGGGCTATTTGTTGATGTTAAATCAAGACCTTGATCTAGATTGCCATCCGATGTCTGGACTTGATGATGATTTAAATTAGAGTTATTTTGATCTGAACTTTCCATTTTACTTTAACTTGTTTAAGCTTTTTCAGGTAGAACATCCAATTGATAGTATAAGTTATATATATACAGGACTTGAGAGGAGTTGTTGCTGTCTTCTATGATACAGTAATTAATGTCAATGTCATGAGCTAATTTGCACTTCTCTTTAGTTGCGGCTATCAATCCATAAGACAAAAATGAAAAAGAAATTGAGAAAAAAATAATTTCATTTCTTCCCTTGTTGAATCAAAGTAGATCGATGAAGAATAGTTGCATTATTTAAATTGGTTATTTGTTATGCTCTAATAAAGAAAGAATAAGGAGATGATAATTTCATAAATTTATATTGGATTGCTGTAAAAAGGAGGTAGGATTAGAACTTGAACTCTTGATCGTATCCTAGTAGAATCGCTGAGTGATATCCATCCGCTAGAGCTATGGAAAAGCGATGGAAAGGTCGAAAAGATTGCATGGTTTAACTACATTTGCTCATAGACGGTAGTCATGACTGTTTCTACCGTCTCTACTTTCAGCGATAATATTGGAAGAGAGAATGATCCTATTTTGAACTTTCGATACCTCTATTAATATTCTCCTAGAATGGCGAGATGGTGGACACTTAACGAAAGCGATGGATAAGCGATTGAAAAGGGGAAAGTAAATCGGCTGTTCTACTCGATCAATAAACGAATTAGTGGCATGATGACAATAGTACAAACTTGTCAATCTCCATTTCTACTTACAACGATTCAAAATGGATATTAGTATCATTGCAATTTTTGATCCCTCTGCTAATCTTCACCTAGAAGGGCGAGATGATGCTTATGAACAAGGAGTATAGAGAAGGAATTGCAGAAAAGGAAAAAAATGAATGGGGATGTCCATAGTTTTACTCATTACTCGATCGATAAGGCGAAATCATGACACGACTTTAATCTCTACTTTTAACCATGGTATTGAAGAAGAAAGACATGATGATGGTTTGATTCTCTGATTTCTTGGATCTTATCCTAGAAATAGCGAGAGCTGCGGACAAGCGATTGAAAGGGAGGGCAAGGGAAAGAATAAGGACATTGATAGTTTTACCAGATCGAGAAAAGGATAGATGAAATTCTATCTCTACTTCTAAATACAGTGTAGAAGAAGAAAAGGATTATGATTTCGAGGGGAAGAATGAGGATATCGCTAGTTTTACCAGATCGAGAAAAGGAATGAGGATATCGATAGTTT
Organism: Trichoplax adhaerens; assembly: GCF_000150275.1. Lineage (NCBI taxonomy): Eukaryota > Metazoa > Placozoa > Uniplacotomia > Trichoplacea > Trichoplacidae > Trichoplax > Trichoplax adhaerens. The sequence continues at coordinate 3,608,425 of NW_002060949.1, forward strand.
TACCAGATCGAGAAAAGGATAGATGAAATTCTATCTCTACTTCTAAATACAGTGTAGAAGAAGAAAAGGATTATGATTTGAATGTATGAAACCTTGCTCAATGCTCATGTCCTTCTTGGATGGCAAGATGATGGGCGGGAGTTAATATGATCCAAGGAGGGAAAGGACAAAGATGGCGATTATTTATTTTGACTACTGTAGAGGAATAAACTAACGGATCAAATCCTAACGACACGTTCAGTCTCTATCTCTACTTACTACTACGGATTGAAGAATTTGGACACATGATTATGATTTGAATCTTTGATATTAGTGCTGTTATCCTCTTGCAATGGCAAGATGATGTTGATGAACGCAAGTTGGAGTGATCCAAAGAGGAAAAGGACAAGGGTATCGATTATTTTACTACAGTAAATGGACCAACTAGCGGATGAAATGATGACGATAATTTCAATCTGTACTTGCGACTACAATATGAAAGAAAGGGTATTGAAAATGAAGGATCCGATTCTAATTTCAATCGCTGCTACCTTGCTCCTATCCTTGTAGGATGGCGAGATGATGCTTATGAAGGAGAATGGCAGTGATCCAAGGAAGGAAAGGATATCGATTACTTTACTACCGTAGATGGATCCATTCAAGGCTGAAATGATAGAGACACCTTCAATCTCCATCTGCACTCGCAACTACGCTATTCGAGAAATAGGATTCGAAATGAAAGGCATCATGATGATTTGAATATGTGAAAGCCTGTGCTAAAAAACGCCAGTCCTATTCTGCTGGAATAACAAGATGATGTCCATTTATTATCATTTTTAAGAGGGGAAAACCCAGTCTGTCCATCATCGTATTGCATCCCAAACAGACTGGCTAACTGGAGTTTCATGCTATGACGACCATCATGTCACTGCTGAATATCGTCTCTATCGCAATTTTGAAGTATCATGAAGGTATCAACATCATTTGTCATGAAGGAAAAGGATTGGATGAGGAAAATACCCTTACAAAACGTTGGTTTATCCTCCTTTCATTCAAATGAACTATGGTGATGATCAAGGTGGACAGTATAGCAAACAGACTGCTATCGACTAATGTACGCTTAAAGCCAAACGATGATTGTCCATTTTGAAAAAGGGAAAATACGCCTGGATGAAGAAGAACAACTCCAACTGAAAGCATGGTCATCCACGGCCATTTTAACTGGGAGAATCAAGGATGAATCTTCAGTTAGAATGACAAGAGATCAACTTACCCCTAGTTGAAGATCATTTCCATTCTTCGATCATTCTTAAACGATAAAGATGGACTTTATCCTCTCGCTCGTTTGCAACAAGCGAGGAATGCCGACGCAAGAAGAAGACGGAGAGAGAGGGGGAATAAAATGAATGCAATCGCAATCGCTGGTCGATTTAGCGATTGCAATATCCAATTGGTTGACGACAACGAGTAAGTACTTGCTGTTTGCCTAGTCCAAGGTTAGTCTAATAGAGAAGGGAAGTGGATCAAGACTTTCAATTCTATCCATATAAATAACAAGTTATGCAGTTAATCAAACTCTTTTTTCTCTTACTGCTGATTGAATCAATAGGTAAGACAATAGCTAGAAAAGAGATCATAAGGCGTAGAATTGGTTAATGCACCTCCTGGTGTTCTTTATTGATGCTGTAGAAATGGCGATGGGATACTATCGCCAACCAAGCTACGCAAGTAGTCTTGCTATGCTAGTTAGACTTCTACTAGGATGATGATGTCCATTTCTCATGGCAAAAGTAAACATAACTTCTCTCTTGTCTGTTTATGGTAGTCAAGTTAACAATCTATTGTCCAGGTCGGCAACAATCGTTGAAGAGAAATTGTATAGCGGCAATAGAGTAGTATTTGCATTAATGGTTGCAACAATCCTTTCCTTCTCTTGATGACGATGATTGACAGAAAATCATCTCCTTATTATACGTTCCATTTCGACATTGAAAGAAAGGCTTGCTCTCGGCTAGACGGGGGTCCTGCCCAGCCATTAATGGATGGCCAGCCGGAATGATGCAGGCTAAAATTGCATACAGGTTGTACAAATCCATGCTTGAATGAGTAGTCCTTGTCTAGGCAATGATGATAGGTCTAAATTGGCAAATTGGAGGCTAAAATTGCTTACAGGATGTACAAATCAATGCTTGAATGAGTAGTCGTTGTCTAAGAAGTGATGACAGGTCTAAATTGGCAAAATGCAGACTAAACTTTCATGCAGGTTGCACAAATCCATGCTTGAATGAGTAGGTCTAAATTGGCAAAATGCAGGCTGCACAAATCCATGCTTGAATGAGTAGTCCTTGTCTAGGCAATGATGATAGGTCTAAATTGGCAAATTGGAGGCTAAAATTGCTTACAGGATGTACAAATCAATGCTTGCATGAGTAGTCGTTGTCTAAGAAGTGATGACAGGTCTAAATTGGCAAAATGCAGACTAAACTTTCATGCAGGTTGCACAAATTCATGCTTGAATGAGTAGGTCTAAATTGGCAAAATGCAGGCTGCACAAATCCATGCTTGAATGAGTAGGTCTAAATTGGCAAAATGCAGGCTGCACAAATCCATGCTTGAATGAGTAGTCCTTGTCTAGGCAATGATGATAGGTCTAAATTGGCAAATTGGAGGCTAAAATTGCTTACAGGATGTACAAATCAATACTTGAATGAGTAGTCGTTGTCTAAGAAGTGATGACAGGTCTAAATTGGCAAAATGCAGACTAAACTTTCATGCAGGTTGCACAAATCCATGCTTGAATGAGTAGGTCTAAATTGGCAAAATGCAGGTTGCACAAATCCATGCTTGAATGAGTAGTCCTTGTCTAGGAAGTCATGAGAGGTCTAAATTAGCAAAATGCAGGATAAAATTTCATGCAGGTTGCACAAATCCATGCTTGAATGAGTAGGTCTAAATTGGCAAATTGGAGGCTAAAATTTCGTGCAGGTTGCACAAATCCATGCTTGAATGAGTAGGTCTAAATTAGCAAAATGCAGGATCAAATTTCATACAGATTGTACAAATCAATGCTTGAATGAATAGTCGTTGTCTAAGAAGTGAGGAGAGGTCTAAATTGGCAAAATGCAGACTAAAATTTCATGCAGGTTGCACAAGTCCATGCTTGAATGAGTAGGTCTAAATTGGCAAATTGGAGGCTAAAATTTCGTGCAGGTTGCACAAATCCATGCTTGAATGAGTAGGTCTAAATTAGCAAAATGCAGGATCAAATTTCATACAGATTGTACAAATCAATGCTTGAATGAATAGTCGTTGTCTAAGAAGTGAGGAGAGGTCTAAATTGGCAAAATGCAGACTAAAATTTCATGCAGGTTGCACAAGTCCATGCTTGAATGAGTAGTCCTTGTCTAGGAAGTGATCAGAGGCCTAAATTGGCAAGATGCAGGATAAAATTTATATAAAAAAAAATATATATATATAAAATTTCATACTGATTGTACAAATCAATGCTTGAATGAGTAGTCGTTGTCTAGGAAGTGATGAGAGGCCTAAATTGGCAAAATTTCATTCTTCAATCAAGGTCGGTCTTTCCACTATGGCTTCCATCTTGACATCTGTGTCAGCGAAAGTCATGAGCGGATGTCGACATATCATGGATATCTAATAATGATAGAGATCGATAATTAGATCAATTATAAATCCTACTGTATCACTACCAATAAAATGGATCTCCAGTTGTGTCGGCCCAACAGGGACTAGTAGAATAAAATGGATGATGGAGAGGGGGTAAAATTCCGCATTGCTTGTGCAATTGCATTCTTCAATGAATATGGCATATTAAGCGATTCCGGATCTCGCCCCCCCCCCCCTCCAAAAAAAAGTCAAAATTTCCATCTTACTTCTCTGTCAAGCAGAGCCATGCATCGATATCGATACGTTATGGATATTAAAGTAATGTATATCACTACCAACGAAATTAATCTACAGTAGTCTGCGGCTACGCCGACTAGTAAAAGCAAGTAAATGATGGCAGCTGGAGTTGATATAGGGCAAAATTGAATACGGACACAGATCTTATTTAAAAAATTCATTATTGTAGTCAGGTTTCTATTTTAATCATGCTTTCCACCGTACTTCTGTGTCAATGAAAGCCATGAAACTGATATTGATACATTATAATTATACGCATTATACGGTATATATATACAGGTATATACAGTTATTGTAATGAATGGATATCCCTACTAATAAAATTGATTGATCTACAGCAATTAGGGATAACACAGACTAGTACAGCAAGTGGATGATGAAAATTGCAGTAGATAGAGGCTAAAACTCCATACGCGGTGTAAAAATCAATCCTTGAATGAATATGATATACGAGGTATTAAGCGGTCACAGATCTCATCCAAAAATTTCATGATTTCATAAGAGAGGTCTCTGTTTTAAACTGATATCTACACGTCAGGATGTAGAGAGAGAAGCCGACTTGCTGCAGACTCTCCTAATTTACGTAGCCCAAAGATAGTTTACCCTCAAGACTGTAATAAATACTTTGGCATATTTAATCCTACAATGAAGAATAATCATATGTATAATAAAAGAATAATTCGTCCTAGTTATGATGGCTTCAGCTTCCATGATTAAGGTTCAATAGAATTCACTTTTCCAAATAGGAAGCCATTGGGCCTAACACATTCATACAATTTAGCATATTCTGTAATTGTATGGAAACTTTTTTATTTGAAAATCAGCCTGATCGCGCATCATTTAATCAACTTTGAAGGCAATAGACTGTATTAAATACAGTAAATTATTACACTTGAAATGTTAGACACCTTCATCAACCTCATCTTATGCCAATAGTATTACATTCGCCTTATTCGAGCGATGTTAAATGTACATTAAAGTTAACTGCTACCCAGACAATGTCAAAGTCAGCAGATCACATCGATCGATATTCGTATCATATAGTACATTGACTACATTGAACAGTAAATATAAAGAATATGAACAAATTCATACAGCCAATTGGGTAAACTACAAAAATAAATGGATATATATTGTCGTGTCTATAGATGTATCATAACATCCAAGGCTAAATACCATGTTGCTGATTTTACCTGTATAATCAATTCAAAAAAACAGGGCTTCTACATTCAGAGTTCAATTCGATATTATTCGACGGTACTACAGTATTTTACAAGGACTCAAGGAATGAGAAGGCTACAGGAAATGCATTCCTTTTCTTTCTCATTCCACTGCACTTATAGAACGAGTAAAAATAAGAAACTCAGTCTATTTTCAAAGAAACTTTACAGGTCTTTCAAGTCTTTGGTACACCAAACATGCTATCTGCTGCGGATATTGGCGTCATGAAAGTAAAGCATAATCGCCAAGTACAACATATTATAAAGTATATCTATATACATTATTTTCGTCGCAATCCTCATCCAATTGATATCGTGAGCAACTGCACCAATTCTAGCTTGTGTAAGCTATATACATCGAACTTTAAATTGGATACGGCTTGTTATGGCTGAAGTAATGGTGTATCATCGTCTGTAGGCAATTTTTCATCATTATCACTATCTTTTCCTTCATCGTCGCTTGGAGCAAATGGGTTACAAGAATTTGGACCATTATAACTTTCATTGGTGCTAGCAACAACATTATCCGTTTCTACATCATGTGAATTATCCTCACTAGTCTGTTCTTGGCAATCCTTTGACGCAGGCGGTGTAAAGGCAGAAGTAGCACTACTGTGGAATTGGAAGGTTTGTATGTCATTGCTTTCTTCTTGCTGGCTATTATGATTGATGCTAGCAGTGGTGGTGCTATTCCTATTCAGTTCGATCAATTGTATGCCATTAGCTGTTTCTTGTACGGTATTATTGTTGGCATTGGTAGCAGTATCTTCCGTTGAGATATTCAATAACAGTTCTTGTTCTTGAGTCGATCTATCGCCAGATTGCTGATTACTGGCGTTGTTATTATTACTAGTTGATGATGGTGTGTTAACGTCTTCAAATGGAGATACATAATTAGTGTAAACACTGGTAGGAGAAGGTGGCCTGTATGCTGGAGGATTATAAACAGGCGGTTCGGTCACTTCTGGAGGTATTACGGGTTCTGTTATGGCAACATCGCCGTAATATAAGAATGCCTAAAATAGAATCGCCACATTACTATTTGTTCATCACCTCAACATTCAATGCTCTATCATCATTACTTTTTAACATTATTCATTACCTCTTGTTGATACGATTGTCTTACTACATAGGCCATCCTACAGCACAGTACTGACATCACAGAAGAACAGACAGCTTCTAGGCAAGTGATTGCTAAAATACAAGCGTACATAACTACCGCTATATTAGCGTCGGCGACGGTTAATTTGTTCATGAAGGAAGTTAAACCGTAGGCTGATACAATAATTCCACCCATCGAAGCGATTAGCGATACCATGGATGATAAGAGTAACGAACCAATCTATCAACAAATGATCGAATCGCCATTACTATCAATGATATTCAAGCCATACATTATTCAACAAATGATCGTATCGCCATTACTATCATTGGTATTCAAGCCATACATTATTAGAAATCATGCACAGTAAATATCCCATGCAAAATGGCAAGAGTAATCAACCAATCTATCAACAAATGATCGTATCATAACTACTATCAATGATATCCAAGCCATACATTATTAGAAATCATGCACAGTAAATATCCCATGCAAAATGGCAAGAGTAATCAACCAATCTATCAACAAATGATCGTATCATAACTACTATCAATGATATCCAAGCCATACATTATTAGAAATCATGCACAGTAAATATCCCATGCAAAATGGCAAGAGTAATCAACCAATCTATCAACAAATGATCGTATCGCCATTACTATCATTGGTATTCAAGCCATACATTATTAGAAATCATGCACAGTAAATATCCCATACAAAATGGCAAGAGTAATCAACCAATCTATCAACAAATGATCGTATGACTATTACTATCATTGATATTCAAGCCATGCATTATTAGAAATCATACACTGTAAATATCCCATGCAAAAAGACTAATCAATCAATCTATCAACAAATGATCGTATGACTATTACTATCATTGATATTCAAGCCATATATTATTCAACAAATGATCGTATCGCCATTACTATCATTGATATTCAAGCCATACATTATTAGAAATCATACACAGTAAATATCCCATGTAAATAGACTAATCAACCAATCTATCAACAAATGATCGTATGACTATTACTATCATTGGTATTCAAGCCATACATTATTAGAAATCATACACTGCAAATATCCCATGCAAAATGGCAAGAGTAATCAACCAATCTATCAACAAATGATCGTATCATAACTACTATCAATGATATCCAAGCCATACATTATTAGAAATCATACACTGTAAATATCCCATGCAAAATGACATTCATGAATCTGTATCATATAAAAAGATTTTGTGTGTCCTAGTATCAGTTCATAATTTTACATAAGCTAAATTAAAAATAATTTGTTTCTTTCCTTTACATGCAATCGACCTTTTATGCAATAATGCAAAGTGTACATCACTTACCATACAATAAGTCTTTTTTGACGTTGTATATACGCAAAGAACTCCAGAAATAAAGTACTAATGAAAGAAAAAGTAGAAATAAATTAGTCGTTTAATTAACAAACCATCCTACGCGTTTATAGGTATACTGTAAGTTGTCTGCATCGACTGCAATTGTAGTACGATACTAAATGTGTTTCTTTCTTTTCACGATAGTTGGAGTAGTATTTATTTCCATGAAAGAGTCATGAAGATATAATCGTATTATTCATTCATTTATTTTATCCAAGTTTGGTATGGTCTTAACTAAATATGTTCAGCAAAGCTGCGATGCTGAAGTGGATAATTTCATTGTATAACGATACAATCTATGGCGAAAAATGATTATAATGATGATCAACAACTACTTCGCCTTAAGAAGGCGGCAATGAAAGAATCTCTTTACTTTCATACTATTGGCATAGAATACATTATAGCTTGCAGAGTATGAGTTGGAGAGCCGAGAAAATCGATGTATACGACATCTTTCAATCTGTTCATGAGTATCGATACTAGGATAAGCTTGTGCTACAGTTCCCCTTGTATTGAGAGAGACATAGGCTAATTCTAGTCCGCGCATTTTATCCAATGGCGGTATTTCTGTCAAGCCCTGAAACAGGATCGTTATTTATCACTTTACTAAAGTATCATAGATCTACGCGTTGATACTCTTTTCAAAGGATAACAAATATCCTCCATTGGAGATGCGACAGGAAACAAGATTTGAAATAGGTCAATATTGAATAATAACGTCAATTAAAATGTACTGTTTAGTCCATTAACAGGCTTACAATGCCTAATTACTATGCGTATTAAACAATCCCAATCTAGCCATTTTCTATTGATTTTCAACGTTCAACGACAGTCTACATTACATAAATGTGGTAGGAAATAAGAGAATATCGTTTGATTCTCTTGAAAAACATCAGATCACTACATTTTCTCCTTAGGACAGTACACCCAGAGTGCAGTGAAATTGAGGCACAAGTTTTCCTGCTTGACTGTTTACTACATAACTCAGTCAGTACTGGAATAATAGTCAATGATCAGTTTAACTGTATGTTGATGGGTCATTAATGTAATCATCCAGGCATTTCATTTTCATCGCTTTCTCTTTACTATTTTATCGTCCAAGTTATTATTTTACTATTCGAAAAAGTTGCTCCGCGAGCGACAGCGTAGCCTGACACCTAAGACTTGACCTTGAATGAGATTATTGACTTAAAATTAAATTGATTGAATGCTACTAATTAAGTTCTGCCTTGTGAAATGAACAGAATGAAAAGATATTGCAACGTGATTCTATTCTATTAGGGGTTGGTAAAACCGACAACTTTGCTTGATCAAATGCGGACATTACAGACTGCGAGCTCCTACTAACGTCTATACTATCGTGCGAGCATCGCTTTATTTTCAAGTCGCTGTTTTCAACGATCACACATTTTGGTCTTGCTGTTACTGCTTGATCGACACTGTCGATTGATAATAATGCCGTACACAGTTAAATGGCTAAAATCTTATATAGTCGTTAACGGGAAGGACATGAGTGTGAAATGTTCCGTAGCAATTCTTGTAAATTATCTTTGATACAGCATCAACAAGCGAGTTGAACGTTCTTTTCAGCTTTTTGGTGTTTTACATCCATCATCAGTCGAATGCCATGAGTCAATGGCTACCGGTTACAATCAGTTTACCTATCTATCGCCTAAAGTTGAGGTATTATTGGTAGACTTTCTATTTTTTCTTCTTGTAGAACGCTACAAGAGCATTTTAGAGCAAATGATTGAGCGCAGCAGAGGGTAGGCCTATTCCACCACTGATTGTGTATGGAATAACATCATCTCGGCATGGTACGCGTATGATTGATTACTAATTGATTAGGCGTTTGTTCATGGAGGAAAAAAAGAGTCAAAATGGTCTCGAAGCCCAAGTATATATATATATATACACTGGCTACTTGACAAGTGTTGGACATGACATTTGATCGCCTTTTAACTAAAGCATAGTCAAGTATTGATCATCAACATATCGTACAGTATTGCAATATGGACGATTTTGCAAGGCTGTAGCACTCAATTGGATCTTCATGCTCCAATATTCATCGCAGTGGTGCGTCTTACGGTAGATTAGGTAAATACATCAAGACGTAAGTAAATACAAATAAGTAACATCTATCAGGCAATTAAGTATAGAAATAATAAGAATGTTCATACAGCACAGTAAGGTACAATCGATGTAGAGTGGCTTCATTTTGAAAATCATAGGATAAAGGATAGAAAGTAGTAGGCTAATCGATAAGATGCATCATCGGTTATTCCACACAGTATTCCACTGCAGTTGGCGACATGATGGAATAGCACTATCGTGGAATGGCGTCCATTTAGGCTTGATTTAAAATCATCCGGTTATGCTTATTTAGGAATAGGTTATTGAACGATAGAAAACAATTCTCTGTGTGGTGTACTGGATCTACTAGTATCTAGTCTTTACATGAGATCCTCATCAAAGTCGATGGAAAGACAAATTCAAGCCGTTGCTAACAACAGGCAACAGCATAGCGCCATCGACGAGTGTTGATGACACATAGAAGAATACCTCTGGTGAACCTTCTACCCATGCTATCCTACAGTATACCCTACTACAACCATTCTATGCTATCCTCTTTCCAATACAAAGTAAGATAGACTGTCATCATTCAAATGGATGACTACTGATGATGACAAGATGAGAATTTTCTCACTGCATAGACTACAAGAATGCAATGGTCTCCATCTTGTAAAGGATGCTTTGCTCCACTCTCCACTTACCAGTAATCCCATCCATATCGGTGCACTAATATAAGTGATTGAATTGCTTGTAGCTTTAAACAGTGTTACTACACCCAAGATCATACTAACAATGCCTGTAATCGTTTGAATAGCTCCTAGGATGAGGACTAACTTTTGTTCCATGATGAAAAATTGAGCAAATGATGATCGATGTCCAGTTTTAATTTCTTCTTTTCCGACTCTTGCGAGTCCTGTCCCAGTTGCGTTGTCATCGCTTGTACTTGATTCTTGATGTCTAACATCAGTCCGGCCGCAGTCCGTAACATGCGGACCAGTTTGCCTACCAGTCCCGTCCCGTTTCGGACCGAGATGATTGCTTGACCTCTGTCCGAGTACACTAGTGTGCCTTGGATCTTATCCACTAAGTTTACTACGACTACACGCTATGTATCCGACACTATACTCAAGTCTTCCAGACCATTTGGGGTGCGGTACGTTGTAACGGAACGGACTCGTTGGTGGCACGTGATCGTGCCAGCAATGGTTGTATACGGGCACAGTCATGACTCCAAGACTCATAGTATTACCTACAAGTTTCTGGTATAGTAGAATGCAGTATGAGACCGACACACTCAGTCTGTTTCATGGCATGTCATGTACTGTACCGTACCGAACCGTACCATACCGTACCATCCATGAAAATGGCTTTCTTGTACAGTAGTAGTGCACTTGTACGCAGAAGATGGCAAAAAATGATCAAGACACAAATTCCAACCTCCCATATAGATAGTGTATATTTATTTCTACACTTTAGTGCACATAGTTTACAGTCAACGCTTTGACAAAGTGCCGCAAATCTCCAACAACGAAAGGAAAAAATTGTCGAGATGTAGCCCAAAATACTTACGCGTATGCTTTCCGTCCCTCCATGACAACCATTCAATCTTTTTAAAATAAATAAAATAAAACACGCGCTGCATCATAATCACTCAAAAGTGCTTTAATAATATTCTTTACCATGGCAGTCAACAGCACCAAACTTATCAACTCTACCATAACATTTTACACCTTACAAATGTAGAATCATTTATATCTCTGTTATTATCGTCTACATCAGTAGTGTTAGCGACTTTAATGAAAGCTACAACATACACATAAAACAACAATCTAGCTCAAAGGCAATCCATATGACTATCTTCAGCGAGAAATACTATAAAGAGCCAGCCAGCTATTAGGCTCATTACAAACAATATTGTACTATCTTTAAATTACATTAATTTTCAACTTTCTTCCAAACTTTCAACAAAATGGAAATAAACTAACAGTCCATTTTTACATAAGAAATAGTCTCAGGCCAAACAATATAGTGGCGGGGCTCTATCTATAATTAATCGATCCGATAGCAATCAGATACATAAATTGAAATGCCAAAATTTTATACAAACTAAATGTTAAAATTGTAGGTCAATATTACCTTCTTGGTGTTCATTAAATGGGAAGAGAAATCAATATACAATTTCTATAATAATTATAGTCAGAAAAATTCATAGATATGTATAGATGTATCCTTATATATATATATTATATATATACATTAGCATAGAGATAGACAATTTTTACATAACAAGTCGATTTTAAAGCTCAATTAAATCACTAACGTAAAAGTAGTACTCGTATAAAGGAATGCTCAGATCTACACCCATAAATTACTGGAGAGGCTATGTATCCGACCACGATACACCGTAACATGCATATATACTACGCTAGTTGTCAATACTAATGTTAGAAATACTGTACCAACTAATAGATGTATGAACCTCCAAGCTACACAACCTTTCTATCTTGATAATGACCATAAAATAATCTTGCGTTAGTTTCATAATTTAAATTGAAAAGGAGCAGAAGAATTGTACATTGTTATCAACATTAAGCAGATGCGACAGTGGAAAAATAACAAGCTTGTCTTGCACATAAGTCAGCTTGCGTCTTGCATTAGGCGCTTTCTTGGGAGCATACCTCAATAATAATAATAATAATAATTTCCATCGAAACAATCGCAACCCAATTATAATTAACGACCTTTTTCCTTAGTTTCAGCCAAGCCTTTCGATTTTGTAAAATCAATCTCTGTGTATGCTTTTTCTTCTACCTTAGCTGGCTTTCTAGATCTTGCAACAGAAGACGACATGGGAACATTACGCTGCATAAATGGAGGAGCTACTTTGGATGGACTCCTAGCACTGCTTAAACGTCCCCCTGATATCTTTTCACTTTTACTCGGTCTGGGCATCTTGTTATGTTCAACATCGACATATTGCACGCCTTTCACATCGCTGGATCGTTGAATAGTTATATTAGGAGATTCTGCTTCCATATTAACATAGGATGATGATTCATTCGACTTTGTAACATGAACACTACCGCCTTTTTTAGTAGTGCCTTTTGTTTTAGACTCGCTTTTGCTTGAGCCAAAATGTTCATCACTGCGTGATACACGTACCGAGCTAGGACCAACAGCTGAAGTGTTATTGCTATTAGTAGAGCGTGTATTTGTTGAGCCATTGTTATTATCACTACTACTTCTACTTCTAGCATCGCTATCGGTATTAGTTTCAATGTAATCTACAAATTCTTTTTTACCACCAGAATCGCTTCTTTTACTAGTAGAATCCATATTCATATAATCTCCCATTGATTCCTTTGAAATATCTATGTCAATATAATCAGACGGCTTATTATTATTGGTATCTTTCCCAGCCTGCATCGTCACATAATCTCCGCCACTGGCCTGACCAGGTTGCATTTCAACATAATTACTGTCCTTGCTTTGAGCTACACCACGTTGCATGTTCATGTAATCTCCAGAATTAGAGCCACTAGACGATGTCGACTGTAGCTTGGCTTGTTTGCAGTCCTTTAATGACTTCCCTTTATCTACACTACTGTATTTATTTCCCTGGCCGGGCATCATATTCATATAATCGCCAACACTCGAAGACTTTTTGACAGGCTCCATATTAACATAATCACTGGACGATTGACTTACGACTTTTCTCGGTTCCATATTGACATAATCACTAGTGCTAGTTGTTAATCTTTTGCTAGCATCACCCTTTTTGAAATTACTAGCTTTATTTTTTGTCGGTTCCATATTCACATAGTCTGCTGACGCATGCATTTTACCAGGTTTCATATTTACATAGTCTGCTGACGCATGCATTTTACCAGGTTCCATATTTACATAGTCTGCTGACGCATGCATTTTACCAGGCTCCATATTAACATAGTCACTAGATTTGCTTGCTTTCAGTTTTTGTTTTCCGGGTTTTACATTAACATAATCGCTTGATTTATTGCTGCTACTACTTTTACTACTTTTTCCCAGGTCTATATTAACGTAATCAGGTGATTTGCTTGAACTCACGTCTGATCCACTTTTAGCTTTAGATTGGGTGGAATGGGACCCTGAACTTTGCATATTCATGTAATCAGCGTTCGTAGAACTACCCGACTTTTTTAAATCGACGTTGACATAGTCAGAGGTAGCAGCACTTTTAGTTGTCTGCATACTAATAGGAGCAGTGTTTACATAATTGGGTGCTTCAGTCTTCGCTTTAATTTTGGAGCCCTTGGATACCCGCTCTGTTACTGGATCTAGATTAGTACCTTTCTTATCCATAGAATGTAATCTTGGACTTGCGGTAACGACAGAATCAGTAGCTGGCGATATTTCACTAGCTTCGGAAGAGCTTCTCGACATGTTCTGACCATGTGCAGTATGACTCTTTGGAGGACGATCAAATTTTGTTATAGAGGAATATGTTCGGGACCGACCTTGATCGTCCGGGAGGTTTGCGCTACTAGCCGACTTGGACCTAGTATGAGCAAATAAATGTGAAAAAGAAAAACGCTTTGGAGATTTTTTATTAGTCCCATCACTAGGAAAATTTTCCGGTATCTCATTCGTTGTAGTAATCGAAGGGAGTACATTTAATTTCGTATCATCAGTAGCTTGGGGCCTTCTTGGTCGCGATGGCATTGTACTGGATCGCGAACGATTTTCTTTTGCACTTGATTTGCCGTCACTATCTTCTACACGAGATGAGTCTGGTTTCTCAGTTTTACTAGTCCGCATAACACTATTATCAAATAAAAGTCATGCATTTGAGAAATTATAGATTAAAAATAAAACTTTCAAATAGATATTGCCGCTTGAAGTTATCTTACGCTAAAGCCTTTTCATGAATTAATTCTGCAATAGCCTTGTCATCAACGTCCATCCATAACTCGCCAGGACCAATACATGATGAACGACCAGTTTCTATAAAGAAATAGCTATCGGAGTGTCCGCAGCGTCGAATTGATGAATATTTCAAAATTAAGGGTTGTTTCGTATTGGCAGATCCCAAACGGCATAACTTCATTTCCATTGGTAATAATTCCAAGTTGTAAGCACCGGCTAATTGCTTGGATTTTGCAATACCACGGTCTGAGAGGGTTACTTGCCAAATATTTTCTATATTAGAAATCAGAGGTGATAGATTATTATATTTATGAGTGAAACGATTTCTGTCCTATTTCATGCGTAAAATCGCTCAATTTAAAATCTAAATAAACAGTATTGAGAGACATTTTTATCAGCTATTTCTAAGCATTTTCTACTCTAGTTTAATCTTGCGTTGCAACATCATATTCTTACATTATACAGATACCATACATATCAATGGCTCAGATTTAAACATATAGGCTCTACTAACCATTACTTCTTGATTTATGGTGTTTAGGATTTTTCACTTCTTCAGCAGCCACTCGCCAACTTTCCAATTCTTCTGCAGATTCAGCGTATAAGCCGTAGCAATCGTCATTGGTGTAAAATCCTAAGCAGTACTGATGCTTATCGTTCGATATTTCCGTAACTTTATGACAATCTGACAACTGAATAACACTCCGTGGTTGTCCATTTTGATTAAACTTTTTCTCATTATCGTAACATTCTAATCGACCTGGACCGGCTTCAGAATCAAGACGCAATACGTAATAGCGTTTCCTTGAATTCTGTGTTGAAAATATACAAAGAATTGCCAATTTCAAAAATTGCACAGTTATTATTATGCATTGTACACTCTATGGTATCACGCAACGATCTGTGGTGTATGAAACAACTTGAAGGAATTTAATCAAAAATAATGTAAGATTGTAGTTTTGTTTTCTTTTCTACGTGTTATATCATTAACACGCTGCTACATGATGCCGATATGTGATATAGAAGCTGTGATATTTTTATACAAATTTTTAATTCAATTTGCCAGCAATGTTCACTAAATAAAAGCATGGACGCCTTTAACAGATGATAACCTGCACCACTGTCAGTAATAATATGGGATCAAAATGTAACTAGAATTATGGATTGACTGCTACATATCGATTATAAATTCTTGCAAAGAAGATGACAATAAAATGAAAAAAATTGATTTACGTTTTTACCTTGATCTTTTTTAGGTATCCACGTTTTCTAACATCAGTAGTTCCTTTCATTGTGCTCATTATTTAAAATATATTCTATATCAAAAATTGAACAGTCATTATGAAAGTATCTATCAAGTGGCTCATTAAGTGCGATACTGCTCAGCTAAAGCAAGCAATGAAACTATATTCTCAATGCATGCGCAATAATCCAATTTCTATTTGTCAATGAGACTAGAGGTAAAATTAGGGTATACCTGTAAAATTAAATCGTCCTTTTAGATTGAAAGTAAACATAAGTGAAATATGCTTTCCAGTATTTAAGGTTAGTACGGAGACTGAAGCTATTTCATAGGTATGTCAGCTTATAACTGAACCATAAATGCTTCAACCTTTGATCAGGATAGACATACGGCAATGCTAGAAAAGAAGAAAAGAGATTGTTAATACATACCAATTGGTATATTAGTATTTCTTCTCATGAGTGACTGGCTTATGGGTTTTATAATCACAGACAACACAACATTAGGATTGTAACAAAACTATAATAAATTGTAACTGCCTAATTCAAAAAAATGCAATCAGACTATAGCTTTTATGCCTACGGGCATAGTAGAGCATCGTATTGCATATTGCATAACAAACGATGCATTTCGAGCTATATTAGTTACGTAGTTGTTTTACGCCTTTCTACTGATCTTTTCCATCACAATGTAGGTAAAAACAAAACCAACGTCTTTGATACTGTCCATGTTGTTATTAAAAGATCTTTCAGTTCGCTCACTTTGTGAAAGGGTAGTCTTCATAACTAGTCCCCCCCCCCCATATTTCGAATTGACGATATGGAAAATATTGAACTTTACACGGGCGAAGTTGTCCGAGCGTCCGTACGACTGGTGTTGACTGCTTACTGACACATTACTCACTGTAACGTCTGTCCAGTCCAGGCCAATGCAGTATCTCCAGTACTGTACTAACGGTGATCAGATTGTCGGTACAGCAGTTGTTATTCGTTAGTCGTCGTCATCAACGGTTTTCGGTAAATAATTTTTTTCAATGTCGGAGAACGGGCGGCTAATTTGCCTCGTTGACGACTTTATAACGCACTATACTCTGTTATTGGTTACAACAGGATACACACGTATTGACGCCAGCAGTTGAAATTTTTCATTTTTTTTACTGCCTAATTGATACTGTGTACTGTGTAGTAGAGTCAAGGAGCTCGAGATGCATCAGAATCAGGTGATTTCCAACAATCCATACTGCGCTTACAACCATCCTAATATCATCAAAAGGATCTTCATTCTTGACCAACTCATTACAGCATGCATCTACAATAGGGTGATGATACTGATGATGACTATGAATTCAATTTGAATGTTATAAGGCTTGGCCACTTCAAATAGCTAAATTTGGAGTTGATCGGGAGAATCGTGGCTGTATTTCTATTTGTCATGTCTACATTCTCGTGTCAGTTACGTGTCACAGAGTGTCAGAATATTCAAGGAGACGATACACGCCAATATTGTATCATGTAAAGATATATCCAAAGATATCTTTACTCTCTCAATAACTATAGAATCAGAAGTAGGAAGAGAGCAAAAAGAATTCACTTGCATCTAATGATTGCTAGAACCTCATGAGAATTTGAATTCCTTGGGTCATTGCAATACTTGGTATTGAAGTATATTTGATGGTAATAAAATGGAAGATATCTACGGATGATGCGTACTGTAAATTGAATTGATATGGTTGTGATAAACATGAACAACTGCTTGAACGCTTCTTCTACAGCAATACGTCCATTTTTCGTTGCAACGAAGCGATCCTCAAGGACAACTTTTCTTCTCGGCCACTCAAGTACAGCATTGTCGTTGATAAACAATAAAACATGCAAACAGGGTTGCCGACACGCAAAGTAGACCGTCGCAACATTTGTGTAGTAACTACATTCAAAAGAAGAGTTTCAATTTTGGAGAAGACATTTACTACTTGTAGAATGTAGAAATAGAAGCCTGTAGGGCCGTCCATGCCCCCCTAAATCCAATAGCATGACTAACAACGTTAAAGCGTTTGGTCTCATTTTTCCTTGCAGTCATCGACTACTGTCGGTCCTATCATACAGATCCAGTAGAGTAGTTGTACAATAGGATTACCGTGGTGTACAGAGGGCTAGCGAAACGCTGGAGTCATTGGTACTAATACGTTGAATAATATATCTTCTCAGCGACACTACATAGGCCGACTGCGTCTCGCAGCAGTCCCTCCCCTACTTTTGGATATTCCTTCTAGTGTTTAAAGCATCGATGATTCGATACCGCTGCGCGAGACATTTCAATTTTTCAACCAATACGATAACTATAGCTTACCCCTTGACGATAAATGGTAAATTAGTGTTGAATTGTACTGGTGTTACCAAGACAAAAAATCAATGCAAGCAGCAAACTGGATCAAAATTCAATCATGTAGTTGATGTTGACAGGGCGAAAGTGAACAGATTGCAGAAAAACTACTGTACAGTCCTACGCGCTAGAAAAGATTGACTGTAGACTACAGAAAAAGCTATCACCCATGTTTTCAATTGGTGAAAGCATTCCAACTATAATTATAATCAATCAAGTGGTATCACTTACCCGCTTCCTATGTTAGTGACAAGAAGATTGAGTTGGTCAATTTCAACACCAATATTGTTCCCAATTTGGACGTACAATAGAGTAGGTTCCAACTATTGACTACCGTGATTAATAATAAGTGGCCGTCTTTACCGAGAATATCGCATCTGGCAAGTCGTAAATACGGTAATGGAACGGACTTTTATTATTCGTATTAGCACCTTGATGATTGGAGACTTTCGACTTGGTCATGCCCGATCGGTGACGTACTCGTTGCAGTCCGTCCCGTCGCCCGACCGTATGTACACAATAGAGCGCTTGGAGGTGTTAGTGTAGTCTACACTCTACAGTACGTACACCGACCAGAAAAAATACTACAGTCTGACTCATCCTGTACAGTACTGTACTGTAGCACAGCAAAGCACTGTACACTGTAAAATCTGCTTTATCCTTTTAGCGCACGAAAGAAGCCCTTCTTCTTCTACTCTTGAATATGGAAATATACAACAAGTAATACAAATTAGCTGCAGTACTTTGTGGCATCGTACTCTTGCATCTAGCTATCTTCATCACCACAGTACTGTACTATTTTCTTGCAGTCATCATGCCCTACTCCTAGTACTATACTGTATTGCCGTGTACAGTACTGTACTGTATAGTGGAACTGGACACCAGTGCTCCATACAATCCTATTGTTGATTGTTTAATCGGCGGGGGCAGTACCGAAAACGAATACTGTACAATGTACCGTACATCCAGTGTACAAAATACTGTACAGCACGAGAAAGTCCCATACTGTACTGTACTGTACAAAACGCTCACAGTACAGTACACAGTACTGCTATCTACAGTACAGTATATTATTGTATTGACTACATGTGTTCCACAGTATGCAACTGTGCGCAGTAGCAAAAATACTCCAACAACGTGACAGAGACCAAAGCGATTATAATATATAATATATATAAATAGTATTGATTTATTATTACTATTATACCGTCTTGACGATGGTACCTTTTTTTAGTAGAAAAGGTATCAACATGCAGAAAGAAACCTTTCTGTATTATTTGCAGACGGGATACTCGTCTTGATTAGATGCATCTACCAATGAGTTAAATAAATTTACCACCATGCTATACTTATACGAGTATATCTTTACCATTCGCAACGGGTTCATTAATGAACAACTTACCAACTTAATCTACCGTCTATACTGGAAGTCAATCAAACACCAACTCACTACATTATACACAGTAAACAGTAATTAATTTACGGCTACAAATTATTCCATCAGTCATTGCAATACATCGAGGTCAATGATACGCTTAGCCATGATAAAAATAAGACATTTTTGAACATAATTTAAAACTAATTTATTTAATAGTCGCTAAAATTGCGTTCATGGTTGGCTAAAAAGTGTCCAGGATATAATCGTTATAGAGTAAATACCAAATCCGAATAGGCCGATTGAAAACCAACCAAAAGACGACAGCAGATAACTTCCAATCAAAGGAGCTATAGCATTTACAAATGCATCTGTGCTATAACTCAGACCCAGCATAGCCCCATTATCAGCAGCAGGTACAGATTTTGTTAGAGTGCTACTAAAGATGACGTTGGCTATGCTAGATACAATGACTTGAGGAACGATTACCAAACATAATCCAATAATACTGCTTACGAAGTATGACTAAGATAATAAAAAAAATGAAGACATTTTACAAAATTAAAATTCGTCCAAAACGGTTAAAATCCTATCAATCATAGGTATTCTATATTATCAATCAACTACTGTTTATCCCAGTTATTGGTAAAATGTTTAAGCCAATCGGTCAACTACATCTTGCCGATACAATCAATCTGAGTTTATAATTAATTATCCCATTTATAGGCTATAGCTACACAAAAGTAGATCTTACCATTGACAAATAAACTATGGATTGTACAACAACACAGCCAAATAGTATTTTCTTATCGTCGTATCGTTTGGTTAGCATTTCAATTAAAAAGCCTTGAACTAGCTGTAAAGCAACCAGAATTAAATTCATTTTCAAGAATTTCTGACTATAAAAGTGATTCTTTCAGCGTTGAGCTGTATTCAACTATATATAAAAGATTGTAAAATTGATTTCATTGGCCTTACCATGCCTAAAAGTCCGGTAAAAGAGAGAATTAATCCGTTCTGTTCTGGATTTAATCCAAACTCATCTATAGCCACCAGGGAGAATAGCGAATTGAAAATGCCAAGCGGAAAGCCGAACGCAAGTTTAATTATCATTAAGAAGCCAATTCCTGGGAGCTTTAGAAGCTCAATAAGTTTCGAAATGTTCAATAAACTATCTTTGCTCTCGCTCTCTACTGAAAATGATAGTTTAGACGGAATAATTTCATATTAATAGTAACCGAATTTGAGATGCGGCAAAAAGGGCAAAAATTTAGCGTCATTTGTCAGCATAAGTACAGTAGAATTATAAATACCGGATGTCTCCGGTGCTGAAGTTGCTAGTGTCTTAGTTTTTTCAGGTATCACAAGGAAGATCGAAGCTACGCTTACTACTGAAAGAAAGCAAGCAACGAAAGCGGCAGACTGTTCATTAAAGCGCCTCGTGATCACTCCGCCAACCATTGGACCTAGTATCATTCCTAAGCCATAGGACAAACCTAATTTACCGAGAGCTCCAGCACGTTCTAGTTGAAAAACGTTACGTACAATACATTTTAGTGACCTAATCGGGGAATACAGACTATAAAATAAGATAGTAAAAAAGTGTAATGGAAATAAACAGACTAATCCTCCTTTACATTTACGCTATAATTAAGTGATAGAAAATAGCCATACTACAAATGTTTCAATAAAAAACTGTCATCAATGTCATGATTGTGTACTAAGAATTTACCATCGCCGCTGGAGCAATCCGATATAACCATCTGAGCTCCTATAAGAACAATTTTTTGTCATTGCATAGGTTAGTACAATTAAGGTCAATCAATTGTATTATTATATCCTATCCTCAAACGAATTACTAATTACATTGACACTTGTTAAATTAATCGAAAGATATAGTAAAGTGTTGCATTAGTTATAAGCAATCCTGTCAACTCGAAGTTTCTAACCATGCATAGCATGCAAAAAGATAGATGGTAATCTGGAAAGAAATAAGAGCGGGATTGAATACGCAAGACCAAGCAAGCCGTAAGTAAAAGCAGCTCCGATAAAAGCGATCATCAGAGCAGCTCTAGTACCAACTAAATCGCCATAACGACCATAGATTGGCCCTCCAATCAGTTGAATGACCGAAAATGTGGTCTGAAGGTACCCAAAGGTGACAAGATTAACCTGTAATTTCTTAGATAGAAACTGTAAAAAGATATTGCGTTAAAATGATCAGTTATGACGCTACCATGATTATTTGAAGGCCTAGTTTAGGTGAAACTTTTTTCATTTCTTCTATTCTACGCCCGTTCATATAAAAGACTGTACAGTATAAGAATTACCGGTAATACTCCTGTCTGTATCCAATAGGCAGTCGAATACAAAAATATATTAAAATGGATAGTATATATTATATATTTGATAGCCGCTTTGCGTTTCTTGGGATCCATGTGCGCTGTCTAATGATCTTTGAAGCAATTTTGCTCTTGAAGTATAGCCTATTATTTATTAATTAATGTTAATTAGATATAATCTGCCAATAGCACTTTCATTTCCTTTTAATACCTAAATTAAGTCAATTGAGCAACATTGGTATGGCGATTCACCCTATGACACGTAGCGAGTTATGCCATGTTTATGTTGTAATTTCATATCATAAAATGACGAGTATAGTCATATGATGAAATTTTAAAGCAACGACAAAGGTTAATGCTTTCAATTCATTTTGTATCAACTGTAAATAGGTATTCTATAAAATTTTTGTATATTTTTCTATATACATGTACTAGTATAAATGCAGGTTGCTACTGCTGTACAGTATGTGTACAATTGATGAATGGATTTATGGTGTTTAGAAAGGCACAACATTTTTTTTTATGGAACAGTAAGTACACTGTATATATGTACTGTATACTATAGTAGCAATCTGTACATACTAATCAAAAGTGTACATCATACGAGATGATGAATTGCTTTCAACGCACTTTCGATAATACGATCCTCGATTGCACAATGCATATTGGTTAAATGATAGTAGTTTTAGAGGTAATTTCTACGAAACGATACTGTAGCCCATACTGCATGTTGTTCAATCGATGAATTGCTTTCAACGCACTTTAGATAATACGATGCTCGATTGCACAATGCACATTGGTGAAATGAAAGTAGTAGTTTTAAAGGTAATTTCTACGAAACGATACTGTAGGCCATACTGCATGTTGTTCAATCATTCATTTATTAGTTATTACTGGTATGCGATGAATACAGTACTCGTCTAGTCGTATTCATAAATTAAAGGAAATTAACAACCAACTACGGATCTGTCTCTTAAATAATCGTAACAAGATGTAAGCGTATAGAATTATTATTCATTAACTACCGCCTACCGGTACGCGAATAGTTATCGGACGCTTACGGCAAGTAAGGTATACAGTATAATATTGCATTACTGTACAAATAAATCATAATAAGGACAGTCTCTACTTTTATTCTACTCTACTGTACCACTACTACTGTATTTGGCAAAGCAAAGACCTGGTCATTTTGACCAGTCAATAATTATTTACATGCTGTCGAATCATTTCAACAAAAATTCGATTCATATACATTGTATAGTATGGTAGCAAAGAGATGCTAAAAAGAGACTCGTGGCTCCAATTTCAACTGTTTTTTTACCTTGTAACAATAGTAACAATTTACTGTATACGAGTATAATAATTGTTACCTTAGCAAGTCTACTTCCTGAGGCGCAAAGTAGGATTATTTAATATTGAATTTGGGGCAAATGCTGTAGGCCAAGCCAGATCCAATGACGTTCATTAACTTAATCAACAAAATGTTTACACGTTAATGTGAGAGAATTTTGCTAGTTGTTGATTGATTGAATATGGTTTCGCTGTTATTGCACATCGACTGGAAAGCGATTTCTTACGTCTCAAACATCCTGATCCAGTACTACAGTACAGCAGTATTATATTTACGTACTGTACTTTACTGCACAGTAGTCTACTATACAGACCGGCACGCCTATACTGTAGATTTAAATTAAAAAGAGAAAGATAAACGTCTATGGTCACACCTGTGCCGAGTATACTGTACACTGTACAGTACACTGTACGGAATATACTGTACATACAATGTACTGTAATGAACGGTCCGGGTCCGGTTCGGTACCGTACACTGTACTGTACTGTTACTGGGACTAACTGGAACTAGAAGGAGACCAGGACTGTTTCCTCCCTGGGACAGACGACAGACATACTGTACAGTACTGTACTGTACTGTACTGTAGTCTAGGACTTATTGGGACTTGACGGAGACCAGGACTGGTTCCTTCCTCGGACAGACGACAGACATACTGTAATGTTATAGTACTGTAGTCTAGGACTTACTCGGACTTGACGGAGACCAGGACTGGTTCCTTCCTCGGACAGACGACAGACATAATGTTAATGGACAGACATACTGTAATG
Organism: Trichoplax adhaerens; assembly: GCF_000150275.1. Taxonomy (NCBI): domain Eukaryota; kingdom Metazoa; phylum Placozoa; class Uniplacotomia; order Trichoplacea; family Trichoplacidae; genus Trichoplax; species Trichoplax adhaerens. Next base: position 3,632,502 of record NW_002060949.1, read on the forward strand.
AGTTGACGGAGACTAGGACTGGTTCCCCCTTCGGACAGACGGACTCCCCCTATTGAATGAGGCCGTCAACATTGAAAATACTCACCAGTATGGGATGGATCTTCCGTGTCTGTTTTCTAATTCACGGATACTAATTGAAGTAACATCGATAATCTTATGTAACTATTTTCAAGCAGAACTTACGGATCAAAGTTGATCCGAGCTTAGTAGTGAATAAGATTCAACGTCATATTACTTCATTAAAAAAAAAATAGTCAATTCAAAATGGAACTCCTGCATACGAAAGTACTGCCACAACGAAGTGTTTGGTACAATATTTGGACCAGAAGAGGCCGGCGATGTCTGTCCGTCCGAGAGTGACCAAGTCTTCTTCGAGCAGTCGGAGTCGACAGTGAAGTTCAACACTGCAGTTAGGTACGATACGTTTACAGTACTGCGCTTTCGATACAGTACGACTACCATAGACCGCTGACTGCTACAGACTATAGAGGCTCAAGCAAACACCATCAGTACTGAATCGCTTGTGGAAGGGAATGACCCAAAATGGCGTCACTACCGATCATGGTAAGAGTTGAGAAAGTTGATCATTGTTGCTACTATTTTTTACAAGCCAACGGCGATATTTAGCTTTATTCTGTAGCGTAATAATTAGCATAAGGTAGTTCTACGTTAAGGCTTGATATTAAAATACTAAAGTGTATGAGTATTCGGACAGTATGGTAAGGTAATAATGGCTTATTTTTGTATACAAAATTGCATATCAATGCAACACAAGCATGATGGTGTAGATGATATCACGTAGGGCTTACTGGATTGAGATATAGCGAAAGCCAATCAATTAAATTAACCTTGAAATCTGCTCTTATGTTCAATTGCACTGAAAAATTCATCTATTTCAATTTTATGGTAAAGGCTGGACGATTCATTGCTATCACTCTGCCTGCTGGTTCTATATTGCTAGCAAACACGTCAATGGCTGACTCTGGAAATGATACTATTGATCCATCTGAGGTATCGTCAATTTCTTCATCAAGTGCTGCTTTCTCGGCAGTTGTAATCGCCATTTACTATGTACATACATGTATGGTCATTGTTGCAGTAGATGAGATTTCTGTGCATGCAGTTGGCCAAATCTGCTTTGCATGCGTTGTACCATCCCCCATTGTTAGTGTACACGATAACATTACTGACTGGTAACCTTTTTTTCCGACAGCAATATCGGACTAATTTTAGAATGGCATGCATATGCATTCGTATATATCTTACAGTTAGCGTATCGACAAGAAAACAAGCTGAACAAAGGCTATATCGAGGCATACTGATGAATTAACAAGTTCAAAAATATACGTAATACGTATGCTATATAGTAGATTGAGTGCAATAGCATATTCGTGGTCAAGAAAATACCATATCCATCATTGTAAACTATGACAGACATGATAGTATGCCAACTTCTACAATAGCGTAGTGATTAGTCCTATTGCAATAGTAAATGATTTGTACTATGTATTTTATCCGATGCTGTTGACATTGATATTGATGCTCATTGCCTATACTGTACAGTACGTCGTACGGGTACAGCAAACACCCTGCTAAGACGTGATTCCATCGTACTAGTGCAGCAACAACTGAGATAAACTTACCACATACAACAACCAATGAACGAATTCTAAAATATTGACTGGTGCTTTTTTTCTAGTTTCCTGTCCTGATTTATTTAAATTAATGATAATATTATTAATGGTAAATTGATTGCGTCATTTTACTATCCTAGTTACCAATCTATGATGTGGAAGAAGCATCCGTCAAATACCCTAAACGAACGAAATCAACATTAGAAACTTACGTATCGACTACAAGAAAATCTGTTTATGATATTACTAGGCAATTGATAGTAAGCATTTCTTCTAAATTCCTAATTAGAACTGAATACAATTCAAATAGGCAAGCTATAGTTGCACAACGTACAGTATATAGACTAAATGAATGAGCGTGATGGATTCATTAACTAATTTATGCAAGGATATAATGATGTGTTTCATACTTTTTTGTTATTAAGGACATAACGCATGGAGTTAGGAATTCTGTCACTAGTGCTAAGGAAAGAATTACTTGTAAGTATTTTATGAGGTGTTGTTTCAATAACGATTCCGCAGATACAAATTAACTGATTGCTACAGATAATAAGTAGACTTAATATCTGACTGATGTTTTGCTATCTCTAGCTACGACACAAGATATCATTAACAAAGAAGGCCTTCTGCCTCGGGTAGGACTGATTGGATTTGCAGGATTAACAGGATTTGTCATAGCTGGTCGAAGTAGGTTACATTTTAAGATTTCCATTTTATACCCTTCATTTAAGTAATAAGGACAATGAGAATAATCGCTATATATTTCAATGATGCAGGGAAAGGAATTTTTAGGCGCTTTTTCTATCCAGTTGGCTTTTTAACCGTTTCGTCTATGCTCTGTTACCCAGTTGAAACTGTCAATATTAGTAGAAGTACCTGGAGATATGCAAAGCATTGGTATAGCGGTGATCCTATTGATGAAGTTCAGGTTAATACGCGTTAAGAATTATGAAAATACCAAGCTGTAATATCTGTTAAATTTTAAAATTCTTTCCGCTTTAAAGGAAAAAAATGGTGACAGCCTACTATCAATTGCTAATTCGATAAAAACAACCGTTAATAAGGGTCTCACTACATTATCATCTTCGCTTAACTCTAATGATAATAAGACTGCAAGCAATTCAGAAAATGAAGAATTGGAGGATACTGCCCCTGCGGTCAAAGATAGCACTGATAATATCGTTAATGAAACTTCGGAAACTACTGAAAGCTTAGAATTAAGTAAGGATAATTTACACCAAGATAATGAAGAAAATCTGGAAGTTTCACAAACGATTGATGATAGCAACAAAGAATCAGAACTTGAACCTGAACCACCTGTTGACAAGAAAGAAACGGAGCCTAAAGTTACAGGTGATTACGGGCAGTCAAGCCCAGAGGATGACAAGAAAGAAATGAAGCCTAAAATTATAGGAGATTACGGGCAGTCGAGCCCAGAGGATTCTGACATGTATACCACTCGCTAACAAAATGCCAGCGTTTTAGTTATCGTATTTAATTAATTAAAGCAGATTTCAATCTATTCCTTCATGCTCTGCGCAAATGAATATGTAACTGTATCAATGCATTAAGGTGCATTAGACTTTTTCAAACTTATCGAATTTTAAGTGGTAGTAACATATTTGCAACTGCGCTGAAAAGCTTATCACACTTTTTTATTACATCTGGTTTAATAGTGATAGAATAAAATAAAAATATGTATTATTCAAAACCGAAACAGAAAAATCTAAAGAAGCATGGGTATATTTATAAGTCAGTAATCGCATGATTTATGACCGAAGTGCCATGTGCCATATAGAATTATCGATTTTCAGATAAATACGAGTATGTTCTGAGTAGTTTTAAACTTTTAGTGAGTACGATAGAAAAGTAATTTTGACATGATAATACTGCATACAATATTCGTGGTCTTGCTTGTTGAAGTCGACAGGGGAAGAATCATTTCTAGTAACTAAACGTGTTAATATTCTGCAGGCGTAATAGGCGCTCAGTACTGCAACTAGCAAAATACAACTAACCAATTAACCATCATAGTTTACACACAACTAGCAAGACTTCTGACAAGCCCGCATAGAAATGAATTATGCTGTAAAGGGTTATTATTTATCACCTTTATACCTATAAAAACGAGCGATAGACGCAGAAAGTTACTCATAGGGTGTTTTATTTCACAGCCGTACAATTGTGTCGCAATCAGCAAGCTACCTTCATTCCATTTGCAATTATGATTCTGCACAACAGCGTTGTGAATAAGAACACTGCAGTTACTTGACGATTTTTGATACAACTTACATTGAGAGCAACTGTAAGAAAATAATCGGTATTCAGAAATAAATTTAATGACGAGGAAAGATAGAACAATTATGGAATGGAAGTGCTCTTTCTCAGTAATATTATTTGTTATAGTATTCGAAATTTTCAACACCTGCCTGAGCATTACATGCTCACATATTACGTAAAGACAGGTTACAACATTATTATTGATGTTATTGAATGCACAATTAAGTCTTCGCGTTGCATAGTGTACATTGATATATTACATGATTAAATCGACGTATGATTTGTTTATGGAGTCAATCACACGCTGGTTCAGGTTCATCCTGAAGTTCTTCCTTTAATACATTTACATGAACTTGATTATCAAATAAATCCTCTGCGATTGGTAATTCGCAAAAGTGATTATGTGATTCTTGACGGAATATCTCTATATACAACTTTCCATTATTAAGTATCACAAATAACAGTTGAGAATATGCATCTTTACAGGCCCTTTGATAAGCAAGCTTGGTCGATTTCGCTCTACTATTGACAATATTGGACAAGTTACCTAATAAGCAATAATCATGTTAGTAAAGTAGCTTCGTTAAGTTTCAGTTGTAGTAAGAAGACATTAATGCGTCTTTAATGTCAAGTAGGTCTGTACTGTAATATACCTTTAAGTGCTGGTTGCAGTATACACAACAAATAATTATCTGAAGTAAGATAAAGCCAGAGTACGCACTATAATATCTAAGTTATATGCAAAACTGAATCAGATTTACAATTACAATCAATAAGGATGGATTTTTTATAGGACTTTGTAGCTTGTTAGTATACTTAAACTGCCTATAGCCCTGACAATCAACAATCATGAGTTAACAATGACAACGGTGATACATTGGATAAATTACAGTACTATTTTTTGATATTGAAGTTGTGGTGATGCATCATTAAAATACCTGGATCGTTGGTATTAGGAACTATTTCCGCTAATCCGTCACCGATGGCATAAATATCCGAATACCTTGGGAAAGCCATTCTTATGCGACACTGCATACAGCGAATTTGTTTGCTAGGCTTTTCGTCGGGCTTATTTAGATTATCAATTTTCAACTGTTGCAGAGATTTTTGATCTTGTAAAGAATCCTCCGTTTGATCTACTTCTCTCAGCTATAAAACGCATACAGTATTGTATAAAATAAGAGTCTTTAATTAATAAAACATTGCCAATAGACGGGAAAATACTTTAATTTGAATTTGTAAATATTGATTGTCATATCTTTGGGTATCAGGAACTAATAATAACTCGTTCATATATTGCGCAGAATAATTTCATTCTATTTACTACTATTACTGCATGGTAATATTGATGAACGTAGTATACAACCTACCGAAACTATATTTACCGACCAGCCATTGAAACCAAGGTAAAAGTTAGCTAAATCGTAACATTTCCAAAGAGGCAAAATCATTTTAAAGGCTTGTTTATTTTTCGGATTAGCAAAGTTGACCTACGAGGTGTAAATAATTGGAACACTATTTTACTCAACCATTTATTTATACATCTATAATAAATGTTTATTGTCAGTTCATTTCTAATTGTAAGTACTATTCTCCGTTAGTGCTATTACAAGGCGTATTATACGTACTTTATAATGAGGTAAAAAAGTAGTCTCGCTTTGCTATATAATGCATCGTTATAATATACGCGTATTAAAAGTATGAATAATTCTATGTCAGTTATGGTTAAGATAGACCAAGAGTTGGATAGCATTTCCAATTGTTATCAAGTGGTTATGCAACTAAAATATATATTAGACTATTCTACGTCTACCTTTAAATTTCTAGTCGTATTTTTATACTATGCGCATACTAAATGAGTCCTATTTCATTGCAATTATTATACAATGAATCGAACAAGCTATCCTCTCAGAAAAGTCAGTAATTTTCTGGTATTAATTAACATCAAGTCCAGTACATATCGACAGATAGATAGCGCATATTGTATATTTTGCAAAAGTTATTATTCACTTTCGCTGAGCAAAAAGGGTATAACGCAACTACATTAAGCATAAACTATGCTATTATCAACATGCTGCTATAAATACTGGTGTACCTTCATTGCTCGGAAACCTATAAACCATCTGCCATTGAGTTCCTTTTGTGCTTGAATGGCAGCCACTTTGGAATAATACTGAACAAAAGCATACTGGGCAGAAGCAAACCCTTCATCTGCATCATGGAAAATGAACTACGAATTAATTGGCATCAAGATTTCATTGAAATTAGCATCTATTACCGTAATAGTAAGATTGTAAGTTACACCGAGTACAATGAGATCTTTAATTTTATTAAGCGTACAGTTATGTTCCGTTTTAAGTACAAGACGTATCCGACTTGAGACTGACTTATGGCTCATGGTTGAATTTATAGTGAAGTCATACGACATCACATTCTTCCTCTTCATGTCCTTAATTCTAAGTTGTGAGTGTTGCTACTGAATAACATATATACCTTTAGATGGTTCGTTTTCGAAACATTTTATACCACAGATCAATCCAAAGGCGGAGCAAATACTTTCTAGTCTTTCCTGAATGATTTAATAGCATTGAGTATCTTGAAAATTTTAAAATTTTAATCCGTATGACCGATCCATTACCCGTATATCAATATGTTTATTTACAAAGTTATGATTACGAATTGATGTCAGCGTAGGTTTTATTTTTAGCACGCATTAGTAGTGCGCTCATCGTATATTGATGATCTATAATATAATCCTACCTAATAATAAAGGGATGTTCGCTTTGACCGTTACGTAGCGGAAGTATCTATATACTGTACAGTAGTAAGAAACAATCTGGCTATGACTTTCCTTTCAAAGTCTTGCTTTGTATAGAATATATACCCGTTCAAAATTTGAAGGGAAACTTTACTAGTATATAGAATAAGTGCGGTGATGACTCAATGTAAACATGTACAATTAATCAAATCTATCCACCGTAATTAAAAATGGGAGAGAAGTAGAGCCAGTAGATAACGTAGCTTGTGAATGGCTGGGGTAGAAATTATTTTACAGCAGAGATGCTGTTCATAGACACTCTGATGAGCATTTTACTGAGTATATCATGCTCCAGTAATGGTGACTATTTTTCACTTGGAAATGCAAGGGCTATACGAGTACGTACAAGCACGTAGCATCCTACAGTACAGTGCTGGCCATCGTTGCAGTATGCCACCGGTAGGTTAGCGTAGAGCGGCAATTGTGCAATGGCTAGCTTGTATCGGACAGTTTTCTACCACATTATGAGCCTTTGAAAATTGGCTAGCACTGCGTAGAGCAGCATCTATCTTTGTAGTCAATGAACGATGCCTTAAAGTAACGCGGGGCGAGTGATGATGTTCGATAATGCAACAGTGATTTACAATTTTGAATAGAATGAATCAAGTCATTGATGGAATTGACAATCGCTGCTACGCTATTTAGTCCTAGTTATACCTGAATATTAGCAGAAGAAAGAGAAGAAGGGAAATTACTGACGAAAAGCGTCTTGGTATAATCTGGTTGATAAAAATCGACAATTTCCTTGACCATTTCCATGGCATTGAATGTACTGTATAGGAGCGCTGCGGTAAAGCGTTGATCAAATGGACTAATTCCTTTAGCAAGTAGTGGTTTCACCCTTTGCAGCCAAGGCAATAAGCCTGTGCTGTAGTCATCATGTCGTAGCCAAAGGGACTGAACTTGAGATTTGGTTGTTTAATGGAGAGATTGCAGCAGGGGCAGAAGTTGAGATTAGGGTGTTGAATGGGGAGACTGCAGAAGTTGAGATTTGGCTGTTGAATGGAGAGACTGCAGAAGTTGAGATTTAGCTGTTGAATGGAGAGACTGCAGAAGTTGAGATTTGGCTGTTGAATGGAGAGACTGCAGAAGTTGAGATTTGGCTGTTGAGTGGAGAGACTGCAGAAGTTGAGATTTGGCTGTTGAATGGAGAGACTGCAGAAGTTGAGATTTGGCTGTTGAGTGGAGAGACTGCAGAAGTTGAGATTTGGCTGTTGAAGTTGAGATTTGGCTGTTGAATGGAGAGACTGCAGAAGTTGAAATTTAGCTGTTGAATGGAGAGACTGCAGAAGCTGAGATTTAGCTGTTGAATGGAGAGACTGCAGAAGTTGAGATTTGGCTGTTGAAGTTGAGATTTAGCTGTTGAATGGAGAGACTGCAGAAGTTGAGATTTGGCTGTTGAATGGAGAGATTGCAGAAGTTGAGATTTGGCTGTTGAATGGAGAGACTGCAGAAGTTGAGATTTGGCTGTTGAATGGAGAGACTGCAGAAGTTGAGATTTAGCTGTTGAATGGAGAAACTGCAGAAGTTGAGATTTGGCTGTTGAGTGGAGAGACTGCAGAAGTTGAGATTTAGCTGTTGAATGGAGAGACTGCAGAACTTGAGATTTGGCTGTTCAATCCACAGACTGCAGCAGGGACTGAACTTGAGATTTGGCTGCTCAATGCCGATGAAAATGATCTTTTACTTGTTTTGGCTGGTGTTGATGTTTTGAACTTTGATGGATTTTGGTGCGTAGAAGTGCCCATACGCAGATTTTGGCTTGGACTAGTGTATGAATTTGCAGTGATGACTCGATCTCTACCAGTACTGCAATACAGTTACTAGCATGGAATAGACGAGTAGTGGATTTCCAGTACAGTACACTGAGTACAGTGGACTACAGTGCTGTACGACGGACATACGGACGTAGTCCTACGTCCAGTACTCTGTAGAGTACGTACCATGGTTAGTTGACAGGCTTTGACGGAAATGAACGAATTACGCAGGCGTATTCCGCCAGAAGCGGAAGTGCGCATCCGCATTCCGTTCCATTGGGTAGTTTACTGGGCAGTGAGCCTCTAGTGTCTGTTGACGAGGTTGTAGGTTGTAGACTGTCGTCTGGACTGGTAGACAGCACAGTATACTGTCTTCAGTATTGTACAGTACAGTGTACAGTGTACAGTACCACCCTGACGTACTGTAAGGGATGGACTGGGGTCCAGCGCAGAGTGTACAGTACTGTGCTCTCCAGTATTTGTACTGTACACTGTAGGCCAAGACGGTCGAGATCTCCTTCAACCACTACCAGTTGGAAATAGACCAGCGACGAGCACAACCAGAGCGTCGTCTAGACTCGTAGACAGTACAGTATACTGTCTTCAGTATGGATGTTCGGGTTAGCAGCGATTGGTCTACAGTCCATACTGTACAGTGTACAGTGTACAGTACCACCCGACGTACTGTAAGGGATAGACTGGAGTCCAGCGCAGAGTGTACAGTACAGTACTGTGCTCTCCAGTATTTATACTGTCTTCAGTATGGATGTTCGGGTTGGCAGCGATTGATCTACAGTCCATACAGTACAGTACAGTACAGTGTACAGTGTACAGTACTGTACCACCCCGACGTACAGTACAGTGTACAGTAAGGGATGAACTGGAGTCCAGCGCAGAGTGTACAGTACTGTGCTCTCCAGTACTTGTACTGTACACTGTAGGCCAAGACGGTCGAGATCTCCTTCAACCACTACCAGTTGGAAATAGACCAGCGACGAGCACAACCAGACTGTCGTCTAGACTGGTAGACAGCACAGTATACTGTCTTCAGTATGGATGCAATGGCAGCGATTGATCTACAGTCCATACTGTACAGTGTACAGTGTACAGTACCACCCGATGTACTGTACTGTACTGTAATGGATGGACTGCAGCCCAGCGCAGAGTGTACAGTACTGTGCTCTCCAGTATTTGTACTGTACACTGTAGGCCAAGACGGTCGAGATCTCCTTCAACCACTACCAGTTGGAAATAGACCAGCGACGAGCACAACCAGACTGTCGTCTAGACTGGTAGACAGCACAGTATACTGTCTTCAGTATGGATGCAATGGCAGCGATTGATCTACAGTCCATACTGTACAGTGTACAGTGTACAGTACCACCCGATGTACTGTACTGTAATGGATGGACTGCAGCCCAGCGCAGAGTGTACAGTACTGTGCTCTCCAGTATTTGTACTGTACACTGTAGGCCAAGACGGTCGAGGTCTCCTTCAACCACTACCAGTTGGAAATAGACCAGCGACGAGCACAACCAGACTGTCGTCTAGACTGGTAGACAGCACAGTATACTGTCTTCAGTATGGATGCAATGGCAACGATTGATCTACAGTCCATACTGTACAGTGTACAGTGTACAGTACCACCCCGACGTACAGTACAGTACTGTAAGGGATGAACTGGAGTCCAGCGCAGAGTGTACAGTACTGTGCTCTCCAGTACTTGTACTGTACACTGTAGGCTAAGACGGTCGAGGTCTCCTTCGACCACTACCAGTTGGAAATAGACCAGCGACGAGCAGAACTAGACTGTCGTCGACACTCGTACATAGCGCAGTATCCTCTCTTCAGTATGGATGTTGGGGGCAGTGGTAAAAGCAAGTTGATACGTCAACAGTTGCGTGTTGGCAGATTGCAGTTGGAAGTGGTGCAACAATGGCTTCCGTAAGCGCGTTCACATACTTCTTCCTCTCTTGGATCCTCTATCAAGCCAATGGAGCCACCTTTAAAGATCGAGAAAAGGTACTGTAACTTGATTTCTACCTGTCGGAAGCAAGTGGTAACACTTGGGCTTGAAGAACACGACTTGATTCGACTTTCATTTCTCCCTATATTTAGATTACCATGTATGTGAATAAAGTGGGGCCTTACTTTAATCCACATGAAACTTATCATTATTATTCTTTGCCCATTTGCCGTCCTCAAAAGGTAATTCAATCTCGTCTATTCCATTCCATTCACGGTTATCTTTTCGTCACATTAGCACTTTTGCCACCGTAGACTACTGTAGGGTAGACATCGATAAGGTATCTTTTGATCCACCATCGATACAATCAAGATGCTTTCTACACTACATTAGCCGACAGCAGCATAGAAGAAATCTTGTACACAACGAGTTTTGCCATCGTAGACTACTGTAGGGTAGACATCAGTAAGGTATCTTTTGATCCACCATCGGTACAATCAAGATGCTTTCTACACTACATTAGCCGACAGCAGCATAGAAGAAATCTTGTACACAACGAGTTTTGCCACCGTAGACTACTGTAGGGTAGACATCAGTATGGTATCTTTTGATCCACCATCGATACAATCAAGATGCTTTCTACACTACATTAGCCGACAGCAGCATAGAAGAAATCTTGTACACAACGAGTTTTGCCACCGTAGACTACTGTAGGGTAGACATCAGTATGGTATCTTTTGATCCACCATCGGTACAATCAAGATGCTTTCTACACTACATTAGCCGACAACAGAATAGAAATCTTGTATACACAGACACAACGAGTTTTGCCACCGTGGCTCATCTTGTTGCAAGTACCGTAGACAATCGAATAAATTGAGTCGATTCCATCCACTTGATGTTAGGTCAGAAAGACCAATCGACAGTCAATCAATGTACTATGGCGATGGAATCACTGTCTACAGCACTACAGATTGCCATCATTGTACAGTACAGCTACTTTTTGCTATCAATCTAGTTCAATCCAGGTTACCATCTTTTCATTGAAATCAATTCAACGCCTACTTGCTTACAAACTTTTATTGCATTTCAATTCAAGGTGGAACATCGCAGTTTAACGTTAGGTGAAGTCTTGAAAGGGGATCGAATGGCTGTATCATCCTTTAACATCCGATTTCGAGGTTTGTACTCTACTCAACGGACGACATATCCAGTCTAGAGCAATCATACTGTACTATCTTGGCCATCGTTGTTCATCTCATCTAGTCTTGACAAACGTATCAAGACCAGCTAAAAAATTGCAATCAATTGACATCATTTCATCAAGCATAAATAGAATAGCACTTTCTTCTATTGATACCATAATATACAGACAAATCATTTACTGTAGTACGTTGACATTCACTCTAGTCTTGGTACTAATCAATTAATTAGGTTACGAAATGACAATAATGTTGATACACTAGCGGACGCTTTTCAAAATCCATGCCAATGAGTAGCAGTGATTATTCATCGACGAGAACTATCCTGCAAAACAAATCAATCTATCAGCTATACTGCAGTACATCACTACCATGTTGATATTTCTACAAATGTTAGGCTTAACCTAATACGATTGAATCAATTTGTGCGCTCAAAATGGAAACTATTACCCACAATTGAATGGAATAGTTACCAATGGATAAATCATCATACCTGTCGTTGTCATTTATATCTTGTAACTGATCTCCTACAACTACACTACATGACCAACAATATCCCTCATAACCAGACTAGACTTCAAGTAGATCGTTGCTACTGACTTGCAATGGACAATTTTCATGACTTGTACTATACTGTAGGCCTATCGAAAAATGCCATCGATCATCCCGTCTTGATATTCTACATCGCAATGACTAAAGCTATTGCCATGTTCAATTAGCTAATGGACAGTCTTACTATCAATTCTTTTTTAATCCAACATCAATTATTTCTTACAAATGGCGACATATGACGTTGTTATATTATCCAACTGATGTCCTCTATACAAATCACACTATCCTATTCAACTTTTTTTTTCAATCCAATTAGGTCATGTGAATGTCTTGTATCTAAACTAAGGATTGTACTACCAATCCATTTTATCGAAAGTTGTACCATGATGATAGATGATAGTATAGCAATGTGTTCAATACAAGTATGAATGGATGAAATCACCGTATAAAATGGAAAATACACCAAGTATCCATATTTGCCAAAAAATTAGTACACTCTATTGACAGAAATGACGATAGTACTGTCATAAAGTAGCCAAGAACTACATTGTAATGCATATCTCATGGGTTGATTTGCAATATTAATTACATCTGCCTTACATACAAAGTATGCAATATTCTATTAAAATTAAATCTTCTTACAAGCAATGCCCAAGATCTACTTTTATCAAGGATGTAATATACCTAACTATACTCATCAGTTCATTCATTCACCATATCAGTAAGATAATGTATTAAAACCATATTTTCATCCAATTAACCCCTTCAATAGGTTCCAACTTCCTGCTGTTGAATTCGATCATCATGGCACGATACCTCTTGTTTGTTCTACATTGACAAATTCTTCAAACAATAATATAGTAACACCTTGACCAATTTTATCTTACAATCAACATCGTCTCGATATTCCATCCAATTTCTTCCATACTCTATCAAAGTATTTTTAAAATAGATTCAATTTCCTTTTAGGCAGTATTAATTAATACCTGATATACAATATCAAAGTGTTAGTTTTGATTTCAATTATCCCAAATTATAATGGACACGTATTTCTTTAACGCTTACAGAAATGACCGTGGTAGTCTCAACTTGCTTGTAAAAGTACAGTAGACAGTATTCTACTTTCTTCTTGTATAATAATGACGCATTGGAGATATTGTTAATACGTAGAAAATGATTCGCTCGCTATTCATTCAAAATCACACTGTTTCAATTTCAAGCCATAATACATAGGCACTTGATAAAAATTGACAATCTTAACAAGTTGACAATTAATTACAACTCATGCTACTTAATAATTCAATCGAATAGCAATTAATATATTATGTTGCTTTTACCATCGAATATTTCAAATTTTTACTCCAACTACTGTACCTTGAAACAATATCATACGTCCTACTTTATTATATCCTGATTAATCTTAGCAATGACGTATAACAAATAAGCTTAACTATTGTCATATACATTTCATTTCTAGAAACATTCAAGAATAAAAAATTATGTACAGAACCCTATGAAAAGAAAGACATCGACAAATTGATTCATGCCATTGAAGAACTGTACTTTTTCGAATTTATTATCGGTAGATTGACTTAGGATAAATTATATAATCACTATAAGTAGCGTGTGGTCTCATTAGCTCCATAGCGATCAAGTGCATATAGCCTAAACAATTTCGCCATAATAGAGATTAGAAACAGTAGTCTTATCACAATGACCACAAATACAAATGTATTCATATCATTTGCGCTATAGATGATTTACCTATTCGCGGATTTGTTGGTCACTTGAAAGAAAGTGGTTTTATTCCCCATAGTCATCAAGTATATCTATGGGGACATTTTGATTTCTTTTTCGAGTATAACATGGATCAGGTTTGTATCGTAAATTATCCAATTCATTTTCATAGTATGATTGTGATATAATCGCTATGCTACAATATTACAACTATATAGAATATCCTTGGTACACTAACATGCGTATTAAAAATTATCCCTTTTATCGTAGCTTATTAGCGCAAATGTTAGCATGTCCAATGTCAATCCGATAAGCCTAGAAAACATTGACACTTTTCCGGCTCAAATCACCTATACCTACAGCGCTACATGGAAAAAGACCAAGTTATTACCATTATTGAATTAATTAATTTTGATTCGTTGATAACACAAACTTCATTAGAAAAGAACCACAGCTACTACTATAGCGTTCTACTTCGTATTAACCCTGGAATACAAACTTATTCATACCGTCTTCTATTTGTCCCTTTAGGGTTGCATATTCTCAGCGGATGTCAAAGAAAGATACATTTTTTCAAAAGTCTCTTGAGGTTGGTTAAATCGATTCTTTGATCATTTGCCTTCCTAATTGGCAATATTCTTTTCTGAGTTAATATTACTTTATTACTGATATGCAGATCCATTGGCTTTCCATTATCAATTCAATTGTACTGGTAATCCTCTTAATGGGCTTCGTAGTAATCATACTGGTTAGTAATATCGATTAGTAATGGTCTTCTCTGATTTTAAACCTAAATAATTCTGATTGGTGCTTACAAATTAGATGCGTGTACTAAGGAGCGACTTCGCTCGTTATAATGTTGTAAATGATGAAGAAGACAGCTTAGGTATTTAATATCTCTAATATCTTTATATATCGTGGAATAATCTCATCTATAAAGTGTTATCATCTACTTTAGATCGGGATGATAATGGTTGGAAGGTCGTCCATGCTGACGTATTTAGACTACCAAAATACAAGTCTTTACTATCGTCTATGCTAGGTATACTGTAAATTGTCATTTGATAATCATATGCTGGACTTATAACAGGAACTGTGGATCTTTTATTGATTGAATTCAAGGCGTTGGTTCGCAATTTCTCTTAATTACTGGTTCAATTTTAATCATGGCTATGCTAAAGATGTTCAATATTCATAGGTCAGTAGTAGATTTGATAACGTAATCTCCTTGTAATTATTTCTTAAAGTACTAATTCATAGCCTACGGCAATATAACTTCTAATAGATTACTTATAAATGTTACCAACTAGGCATGGATCAATTAATACTGCCGCTGTATTGATGTATGCCTTAACATCATTCGTCGCTGGTTACGTTTCAAGTAATTTCTATAAAAAAATTGGTGGAGAAAATTGGGTGTGGAATATTGTATTAACTTCAACGTTATTCTCTGGTAATTAGTAACTATCACTTCTGCAATAGTTCAATTATTGCGAACTTAAACTTGTAGCTTGGAGATATAGAGCTTTATTTCTAACTTTGACCCAACTGTTTCAATATATCTATTCTAGCCCCTTTATTTCTTGTTTGGAGTATCGAAAATTCCGTTGCTTGGTATTATGCATCCACCCAGGCTCTGCCGTTTACTACTGTTATGATTCTGGTATTAATTTGGATGTTGGGTAAATTTTTTGATAATATGCTAGTCAGTAATTCTGCTGCATTGTGTTTAATTAGTTAAACAAGATCTGAGCCATAATTTTTTCTTTCTTTAGTTGGATTCCCGTTAAATGTTCTCGGTGGGATATTTGGTAAAAATTATGCGATATCATTCAATGCTCCTTGTCGGACAAAAAATATTGCTAGAGAAATCCCATCTGTGTCATGGTATGGATTAATTGTGTACAGTACTTTACTAACAAGCTATTGCACGTAAGAGCTAAACTGTGAACTACTTATTTCATTTAGGTACCGCAGTGGCCCGATACTAATGTTAATAGGCGGATTTATCCCGTTTAGGTACATTGTACAATGATAGAATCATTATTTATAATCTAGTCAATTAATTATCACCTTCTGGATGTTTTTTAGTGCTGTCTCGGTGGAATTGTACTACATTTTCGCGACAACATGGGGACGTGAACAGTACACCCTATACGGCATCTTATTTGTTGTCTATGTTATCCTATTAAGTGTAACTGTTTGCATTTCTATCGCACTGACTTATTTCCAATTATCAAATGAAGACTATCGCTGGTGGTGGCGATCTTTTAACAATACCGGGTTAGTATATAATTTTTGTAACCAATACCTTATCATTAAATATCGTAGATATGGATTCTTTGTAGCCATAGTTTATTAGAAAAGGATTACAATTTTGGCCACATTTTATTCCTATTGTAACTAATGTAAATGCCTTTCTTTTACTTACAGATTTGCGAGCTTCTTTGTATTTGTTTATGCATTCTTTTACTTCGTCAAACGCTCAAATATGACTGGCACTTTGCAAACTTTTGAATTTTTCGGTTATACATTATTAGCTTGTTATGTCTTTTACCTAATGTTGGGTACGGTATCTTTTTACGCTTCACTAACCTTTATAAGATACATCTACTTAAACTTGAAAATGGACTAAACTTGTATATGGTCTATGTTAGAGTCAGATAAATTTTATACTGCTGTATTGATTTATCAGCGAATCTAATGTAAGTAAACTGTTTAGTGTAACCGTCATTCAAGATTTGCTATTGATGAAATGCTATTAGGCGAAACAATTAACTTCATCCAATTGGGCATAATGAATGGCTGATTACATACTTAGCTGTAATTATAGCTTATTAACACCTTTAAGAAAGTTTTATGTAGCTAATAAATTCAAGTTGCAATAGCATTAATCTTTCACAGTCATATGGGATTTTCAGTGGAAAATAATAACATATTATATAACTACAGTGGTTCTGTACGTAGTCGCTATTTTATACCTAGATTGTACGCTCGTGTAGTTAAGGTATTCCCCTATTTGAATACATCTATGAATTGTTTGGATGTACGAATTCTGTGTATTTACTACCTATTACCTGTTGGTTCGTAAAAATTAGAATGTTTGGACAGTTATAGTATCTGATTACCAATCATTTTAAGCGAAATCGCCTTGTTTGTTGTCGAATCTGTATTTCACTTGGCGTTGCGGTAGTTTGAGCATCGTTATGAATCTATTCTTAACCTTTTTAAATTTGTTATTGCTGCTGCTACAACTACTGTACAAATAATCCAAATAAAATGAGATTGAATAAATCTTTGTATAGTATGATTATTCATTTGGCTATATCTTTCTATGTCGAAAAAGCACTATGGGAAATAGTATTCTAATGGACTTATATATATATATATATACTGTATGTGCATTCGTTTCTATTGTTTGTATCACGGTAATATAATATAAGTTGTAAGACTACGGTAGGTATTGTATCTAATTGATAATTAATAAATATTACGAACGTAGTGAAATCTTAAGTAGAATATTCGAACATATCTGGCAGGCTGTGAATAAATGGAAACGATTAAAAATATCGAAATAATTTTTGGCTTCATAATGCGCAACTTAAAACTTTCGTCTTTACTGATAATTGTAACGCTACAACGATATAAATGATCTACTCTGTTTGTGCCTTTAATAATGCTGTGGTTTAAAACTAATGTATATGTCACCGAGATAGGTCCTCAGATAAGTAGAAAATAAGGTCACGCAGAAAATGTTATCACGTACTGTAGATTACACTGGAGATGTTACACAAACGAGGAACTTATGTTTGCTATGCTTTCATTTGACAAGACGCATATTGTTCTGTTCTATTACAGGTGAGAAGGGATATAATTTCACTCATTGATATAGTTAGTAAAAATTATTATCGCTGTCTTATTACATAATATTGATATTACCCATATACTGTACATTAGAAATCTGTAATCTCATCTCTATTATAGAAAGTCAAGTACATTAACGATCGACAATATGGCATTACTAGTTTTCGTTACTTATTTGTGAACATAATTGCAATTATTAAATAAGAATAGATCAATATAAAGAAGCAATATCAAATATAACAGAATCTACACTTAATATCGGGATATCACCGGCAAACACAAAGTCAGATAGCAAGAATACTTTATACGTAAACCTGAAACAGAGTATAACTAAATTATTAATTAAGGATCATAACTTTAGTTATTAAACAAGAACGATGAATTATTCTAATCAAACATCCCGATAAACATATCATCATATAGCCTAAATTCGTTTATTAAGAATAAATAATTACGGTATAATTTACGGAAGTAAAGTAGAGTTGAATAAATATTATGGAGTCTGCACTATAGTAATCATAAGTTTCTTCTAGAGTTTTTGGTTGCTTGTTATGCAAGGCATATAGAGAAAAAAAGTTATCATAACTTCAAAGAATAATATATAGTAACTAACATACTAAGTTTTACGTCATAGCCGATTCAGAACAATGAGTTTAACTTCATTCTGATCAACTCTTGTATTTACAAGAAAATACAGTAATTTAATTTGTAATACGCTTACTACTCCTAGTTTGCGCTTGTTTACATTTATTTTCCGGTAAATAAATAAGTCAGACAAAATCGACTGTATCTACCTGCAATAAGCTATCAATCAATTGATTATTAACTCAACTTTACTGTAGAATACAATTTGAATTTTAAATTAATAATCAAAAATTACGATAAGTTAAAGCTTATTTATTTAGACTCTTCTAGTTGTACAAGGTGTCAAACATTGATATTTCATGCTTCAGTATCGTTCAATTGTTTATTAATAAACATGAACGCAAGGGCTACATTAAAATGATACCAAAATAAAATTAAAATGATCGTTATAATTATTGTTATTATTATTATTGTCACAGTATTACTGAAACTCCCATCACTTAAAATGACAGATGTCATATATTGATCTTTCTATATCAAATAGCGTTTTTCATTCTTTCACAAGTAATTTCATTTACAAATTTCAGGATGATGCAATAGCATATTCTTTACCTAGATAACATGAGAGATAGAGTGAGATTAGCCACTTCTTGCCGAAATTTGGCACTCTAACTAATTTAAATAGACAAGAAATCCTTTAACTTTTATACCTACATCAATTCAGCAAGACTGATTTAATTTTTAATCAATATATTGCAATACGTCATAAATCTGTTGTAAACTTTAAGCTTTCATCCAACTTCTTCTTCTGGAATATTGTAAATTATAAAACTTTTGTTAATAATATTAATTTTGCTTACTTAATTTAAGCCATTTGATCATCTATGCGGTAATATGATATTAAATGATACAAGAAGTTCGCAGTAGAATACTATAATATATCGATACAGTATGAAAAATTAATACTCTTATTCAAATTAATGACGTTATTATCGTACCTTTCGAACTTACTCCTACTACTCGACTGTTAACTACTACAAGTCATGATTGACAGCTAACTTGTAAACACATAGATGTTATTAATAAAACCAAAATTTAAGTGGATGGTCTACAAGTATATCTATTAAAAATTAATAGATTAAATAAGTCCGGCTATTCAAATTATATTCGCTAATATTAAGTGCCAATGCATTATTAATACAATCCATAAACTATCGTAGTTATTGAATAGTTCTAATCACCTGCTCCGGAAAATTATTTTTAATAAAGTTTACGTTAATGCAAGTCCCACTACCGGTATGTGATACAACGATTGTATTTTCGCCTTACTTATTATTTCTAATTGAAAAACTGTCTCAGTTCTGTGATAATTATTAATTCTAATTAATTTATAACAAGTATCTTTATAGGAATAGAATTAGTATCAGTGGCATCAATAATGATTACTAATCAAATATCCTAACTATACGATTCCGTAAGTATAAAGGTATAGCTATAATTGGATAGATTGGAATAATAAGGATAAATAGCATCCAACGTTAGACAACCTCTTTTACAATAATAGATTATTATTCCAAGTAATAGATATATAAGAATACATGATTATAGTAAAATCATAATATAACTTGCTATCAGTTCCATAAGCTTAGTAAAGTAATTAAGGCTAGAGTGGATTGAATTGACATCGTTTTCATCACCAAAGAGGATACGAAGACAACGTTGGATCGATTTTAATAGGTCACATCAAGAGATTTTAATCTCTTTTTACTCAATCTTAATGTTATAGACAAATATAATCTATCATTGATTGCCGTTCAATTGGTCATTATGCGAATCAAAAATAAGCCAATAACGAGATGTAATGGCGATGAAAAACTTCGGCCGAAAGTAAAGACACTTTTTGATAAAGGTCGACTCTGGATAGCTTGTTTATTAGTTTATGGCTTTTTTAAAATGATGTACATGATTATTATGTCTAAGATTTGGTATCCAAGAGCTTTCTGCAGAGCCGCAAAATTAATGGATAAAGTTGTTGAAGATGCTCGCCAACGATCTAAACTATCAAAATGGCAGGTGATGACAAGGAACTTTTTCAATAAACAAAATTTACTATCATTAGCTACGGATCCTGATCAAGTTGCCATCTTTGGCCGACTATCAGTTGGCGATTTAGCACCACCTGGTGTCTTATATACATTAGATAAAGAAGTATACAATTTTCATCAGATATTTCAACAATCGCCTATGAATATCTTTGTCTTAAATTTCGGTTCTTACAGTTGACCACCGTTTCGTTTTAATATCGATAAATTTGCTCAATATGCTCATTGGTACGGTCAAAAAGCTGAATTTATTACTATTTATATCGCCGAAGCGCATACTACTGATGACTGGTATATACCTGATTTGAATGATGGAGCTGGATTATGCTTTCATGCGCCAGATACGCTAGACGATAAAATACGATTAGCCAACAATTTTAGAAATGATTTCTGTTACAAGTTACCTTTTTATGTCGATTCAATGCAGAATGATTCGATGAGAGCTTATTCAGCCAAACCAGAGCGGATATATATTGTTAAGGACGGCAGGATTGCCTTCAAAGGTGGTCCAGGTCCATTTAGTTATGCACTTGATGAAATAGATGATGCTTTACGCAAGCTTTAAATATCGTATACTTAATCTTACTCTATTTCCATAATATGAAGCTACTAGCTCGAAGCTAAAATTGTTCTTAGAGAGCGCTAGCGGATGTTGAAATATGGAAATAGTGAAGAATTCGATCTAATTTGTCGGAACTACCAATTCTATAATGTCAAGAAAGTCTTGTTTAAGAGTATAGGCATAGATGATACATATATGTAGTGCATTATGAATTACAATTATTATCGCAATCACTTATTAGCTGCTTGACACATTCAAAAAAATTTTCTTTAATAGGGGCACTATCAACATTAACTGTAGATTAACAACTTAACAGCTAGCTATGAAATCTAATTCGAAAGCAAATTAAATACCAAACTCGTTTTAGGTACTTTAGGTGCTTAGTGTGACTCTATTTTGCGACTGCTTATATTTATGCCACGGTATACCCTTATAGTAAATTTCTATTAGCTATCACGTACCAAAATTGAACCTAGTATCTTCAGTATAGAAAGACACTATACGTAGAAACGTTAGATCATGTAATCGGTTAATTTTATGAGAATCTTTTCGAAAATATAAGTAATAAGCAATTTGTATTATTACAGCTGCCCCACTTTGATGTTATGTACTGTGTTAATATTCACGTATTATCAACAGATAGTTGAGAATTGATATGTTGATGATTGAAACTTTCTCGTGTTATGAATATTGATAATAAATTTTAACTGTTTCTCTGTCAATAAACAGTCTAATTGATGAGTATTGTATTGGTCATTTATTAATAATGCTGCTTTGTTATTTTGGATTACTTTATACTTGAGAAGTGATGTTTAATTTAGAATACTTTTCTATGGATAGTTTAATGTGAGTATATGCATGTACAGTAATGAGTCTTAAATCAACAACTAGGCTACATGTTTGTTTTTATAGCATTTTAGAACGAATGCAAGGAAATCTCAACTGTAAATGGTATCTACTAATTCTCATGAAAGCATTCCCATCATTCATTTTTTTAGGAATGTATTAATCACCAGATAACCTTTGTACAAATCTAAATTGGATGTAATGAATATAATTAGGTTATCGTAGGTATACTTAGAGTGGTAGTTAATGGAAAGTCAGCTAAATAATAATGATGATTCAGGATTTCTGTAATTGCGATTAAGATACCATTTTAATATCCTTTAAGGTGACCTCAGTTGTTATAGTTTTCATAATCTAACCATTTAATTATACGCTAAATTGCTTTAGCTTACTTTGATAATATTATCATCTTGACGTATATACAGTTGGATACCTTTATAAAATAGGATTCAGCATTTGCTTATTAAATTATTACTGGATATATTCTTTAAAATTTTCGAAGGCAGATTATAACCTAGAAATAAGCTGTTTTCAACTCAGTCATTCATCCTCAGAATATGTTAATGAGTATCGTATCATATGAACTTGATTACTTTATGAAATGGGATATATATGATTACTTAGATAATAATTGCGATAATAGGTTATGTGGAGCTACAAGATTTTAGTAGATATTTCTGTTAAATTTAAATTACATCGTTCCACCTATACATTTCTAAATGGGGATCATTGATGCACTAGTATTACAGTAGTATACTACATATAAAGAGAAGGTATGAAGTTAAAATCGCACAGTAGCTGGAATTGAATAATCATTACTATCGATTATATCATCTAACCAAGCCTGCTACTACTGTAGCTTAAACGCTACGGTAGGTTAGGCCGCTTGCCTATGGTAATTATGTACATAGAACTGGTCATCTAATGATTATTTATCGTTAAATTTCCTTTATTTTCACATCTTCCTAACGCTGGACTATAATACATTTCTGGAGATGGTATAAAACGAATATGTATATACTCATATATATATAAATGATTGAATTAATATTTATGTTTATCAGTGAAGAGCTTTTACTATAACAATCTATTGCTCTATCTCCGTTGAGAGCTATACGAAACCTTGGATTTGGTTTATACTTTAGTCTACTACTGTCTTGCTTGTATCCTTTAAAAAGATAAATCCGTTTAGTAGTTATGATGCATTAGCAAGATTTTGACTTTTTTTATAGAGTAGTCCCTGATATGATACAGGCGTATACAGTACAGTGTAAACATATGCATAACACTACAGTACTAATTTCCTCGCAATTTTGCATATTTATTTTTATTTTATACCACTCTAACTTGATTTTCTCAAGTACTGTAGTGCATAACTTACTGCAATGTTGCTTCGCTGCTAATAAATACTGTAGTATTTATGAAATTTTACGAATAGTAGTGTGTCCTAATTTTAATTATAGCTGGATTTTTTTAGGATTCTAATTTTGTAATCAAAACCAAGCCATTATATGTAAATGCAAATCAAAAATTATAGGAAATAACTTTTTCAAGGTAACTTTATTTGCTATTCATTTTTAAAGATTAGGTTGAATTTACAACATGGTCGTGGTATGGCTAAAACATAACATAAATAGTTTAAGAACTTTATTGAATGTATTTTAATTATGATAACTATCCGTAGTTGTATTTAATCATTAAACTACACACTGTAGGCCAACATGATGAGATAGTCAGGTATACACGATTACTAGACTATCCGTTACTACAATCCAATCGAGTTTGATCTCGAGTTAATAACTTCATTATATCATGTAGAACTATCTACATCAGCAAATTCAGTCTACAAATTGATAATGACATTCCATTACGCAATTATTATTATTCTACAATTAGATCGTCTAGTATAAAAAGATGGGTGCTATTTCCTGTATACAATATACTTGTAATGTAATCCTTTTTTTTTGGTTTGCCTTGCAGCAATTTGACAATCCTAGAATATTTTTAGATTAATCTCATTGATCAATTGAAATTAAAAGACAACGCTCGAAGCTTGCCTGTCTTTACCAGTATGATTGGAATCAATTTCGTTTTCACAGTATTAAGTGAAATGATCGATTTTGGCATGGCAGACAAGACGTTGCAATTTGGATGATTTTTGTCCTTGTGCGACTTGTTCATGAATCGTTTCCTGTCACCTAGACTGTGTAAGTCAATGGACCTGGATTACCAAAATAAAAGTTTCAATTCTATACTGTATATGTATCATTTCGGCAGTACAGCATCGACCAGTTGATGACGCCATTTGCACGCGAATAGGCAAACACCGTAATTAAAATTAGAAATAATGGATCAAAATTTTTTGGAGCCTATTTTTATTCTAACATCTAATCTTTCGGACTGAATAAAGAAGAGACTGAGATTAATTGCTAGCAGTGACCATTGATCATCTGTATATTAGCTTCGTTAATATAAAAAATATTTCATTGATGATGATAATTAAGTCGTGATGCAAGATCGACAAAGTGATTCAGTTTTCATGGCCATGGTGGTCAAGAGTACGATCCAAAGTTGAAGAAGTGAATCTTTTGTAATTCAAAGTTATCACCACGAAGCATAAATAATTATGAATTAATCGGTCGATGGAAGCTGCATTTTCTATATAATCATGTATGATTGTAGGTTAATTAATTCATTAATTCATAAGACGTGGTTAAATTATTGAATAAGAAATCCCATTTACTATTACACTACATAGACGTGAACTATTCATGGATGATTTGAAATTTTTGCTAGGAGTTGTCATTAGTTCCAATTGGAATTGTAATGGACTAGAGTTTATGCAATAGTATTGAATAACGATAGAAAGAGTTATAAATAATACTCAAATTGACACTAACAACGTTGACGATAATATCGCATTTCAACCAGTAGAATCATTTGGAGCTCGCCCTGTGAGCAATCCAGCCCATCTTTTTCACCTCATCAGCTTGCAACCAGGTTTACAAAGATGGGTAGATGTGAAGCGAGTGACAAGAAATGGGTTAAAAGTAGGAAATTACAACGGCAATAAAATAGACTATTCACACAAATAACTAATTTTGCTTTAGTTTACATATGGATTGAATTTGCATCATGATTATCAATTGCTTGTGAAGACGTCCGGTGCATATTGAAATGTCCACGACACCAGTTGGTCATACCGGTTGCACAGTAGAAGTGAGTACAATAGTATGCTATACCGTCGATGTACTGAACACGGGGGTAAGGGTTGAAAGCTTTTCACCGCCAGACGTTTCGCGTGACATTGTGTTACTTCTTATTGGCATTGGAATTGGCATTGGAATTTTTAATAAGTCGTCGCCTGATGGTGCTGGGATGTAAAGTTTTGCCTGTTTTATCCTTTAACATCGCTGCTAATTCCCCACTAGCTTTAAATGGTGACTCTTTCACCGCTTCCAGGATCAAATCGTCCTCCTCGGGGGTGGTTTTGCGTTTCCTACCCGTCTTGAATTTTTGAATTTTAAAGGAACGCTGGCCTTGAAAGCGTTTGACAATCCGTTGAATAGTGCGTTTACTAACTTCCATTCGATCAGCGATCTTCTGTCGAGTCCAGCCAGCTTCATCAAATGCCATAATTTGTGCTCTATCACAGCATGTGAGTAGCTTATGTTTAGGAGCCATCAAGTTTAAAGCGATTAGTAGCAATTGGACAAGGAAAGCAATGGCAGAAAGAAGAAACGCCGCTTGACCCAGTGCTAAGGAAGGACAAGATTTTGCGCACGACGGATCATTGCGGTGCTTTATATACCTTGCTATCCGTACAAGTGGACACGCTATGGTACACTCTGACAGCCTACTGTATAGTATTCTATGCTGACGTTGTCATGCCATGTGCTAAGCTTGGCACAGGATGGTATGGCCGATCGCAGAAATGATGTCACCTGGAGATCGGGTTATTGGCTAATTAGGGAAAATGATGTCACTATGGCGCGCCGAGAGTACTGCCTTCAGCTGCAAGGGCGTTGTCACGGGTGACATTCTTTTTGGTGGATACAGCCCATACCGTACTACGTGTTGGCCCACCGTACTGTACTGTATTGTAGAGAGTCAGTACTAAAAGAAAGAAAGATGAGACTGCGCACAGTACTCTGCTTGAACTGTACAGTACGGTACTATACGGTGTAGCCTGTCCACTAAAAAGATGATGTCACCCGTGGCGGTTCACTGCTGAGCTGTGGGCACTACTTGAGGCATGGAATGGCGACATCATTTTCAATAAATTCATCGCTCAGATTGACCTCATGAACAATATCATTGGTCACAGGACTAGTTATGGGCAACTCTAGTTTACAGTAATATTAAGGTTAAGCAACAGTTAGCCTGGTTCAACTGAAGCCAATCAGGTCATCCGATTGCAACGCTCTGTAGCAGCTGATCTGGAGCCATATCTGACTGATTGCAAATGTTGCAGTTAAGTTGGATAACGACAACGATTGCGCAAGTGCACATACCAGTGGCAGGTATATAGTAACAGTACTGTACGTCATCATCAAAAATATTTCTGACTGTAAAGCGTAAACATCAACCCCAGAAATATCTTGGGCTATAGTCGACTTTGCATATAGCTAATAATTCCTAATAATTCTACGAATGATTAGCAATCGCAAGACCTACAGTACATCGTAACAACAGTCTAGTAGACACTAAAAGCCGTCAAAAAGAAATGGAGAATTAACTACTTGTTGTTATACATCGATGTAGTATAGTATTTGCTCATCAAGCCTACTCCCGCTTACCACCAACATAACACTTGTGTACAGTACACGGTAGCACACCCAACTCTGCCCAAGCTCGCCTTCAATATTCAGAATACTGTAGTTCTTAATCCATTGGGGGTAAATGGCAATGCATCAGAAAAAGGAAACCAGCCTTGGCTGGTTCATGTCTGCATATTTCATGATGTATGGATTATTCAAACTTATCAAATACTTTTTAATATTAAGGTATTACTATCCTGCTTCTACAAGCCATCTTCAGAAACGGATGAGACCTATCGTGCGAAAAAACTTGCAAGATCAAAAAGTAACCTTATGGTCTTATTTAAGATCCAATTTTTTAAATAAGCAAAATCTTCTCTTTCTTGGAGAAAGGTTTAATTTTGCCTCAATAAACTTTCTTAAAGTTGGACAACAAGCTCCTAAAGGACGATTATTTACACTTGATCAGCAACAAACTGATTTACAAAACATTTTTAATCAAAGCGCCAAAAAAATTCATGTCTTAAACTTCGGATCCTATTCTTGACCTCCATTTCGATATGAAATCGATCGCTTTATCGATCTGGCTGGTCGATTTAGTAATCGTGTTCAATTTAACACTATTTATATTAAGGAAGCTCATGCCGCCGATGAATGGGCACTACCAGTAACGAATGAAAATCTTGGCGTATGCTTTCTTCAGCCTAAGAAATTAGAAGCTAGAATAAACATAGCTAAAGAATTTATTAATCGTTTCCAATTTCAATTACCGTTTTTTATCGATTGTATTGAAAATGAAACGATGAAAGCATACGACGCTGTACCAGAACGATTATATGTAGTCGATGATGGAAAAATCGTTTATTCAGGCGGTCCAGGTCCATTTGCTTATAGCCTAGATGACATGGAACAATTTTTAGAGAAATACGTCGTAGAAGGACAGAAATCGTCGTAAGATTCGGATAAACTCTACGGATAATTTAAATATTTATATGTGTCATTCGAGTTACCACTAATTGCAATAGATAGCATATACATTACAGGCTTGGTTGAATTGTCCTTTCAACTTCAGTAACTAAATAGTGATGGCCTTAAGAAATTCCAGGGTTGTCGTACAATGTTGAGCTGTATGACGAAACAAGAAATTGTATTTAAAGCGTATTACGCACAGGAAAATAACTATTAATTATTATTTTAAAATTTATATCTTGTAACGTACTAATGGATGTGCAATGCAATGCACATTATGCATTCGTGGCTTTGTTGGTGATTAGATAGCTTTTACGTGATATAATGAAGTTATTTACTTAAAACCAAACTGGAATTGGATTGTAATAACCGAAGATCAATTAATCATGTACATACGTATATATGTCTATCTTTACCCAACACGCTGGCTTACATTGCTTTTAGCGAGTTAAAATGCAATTACAGATATCTAATGATCTATTGAATGAAATTCTTTTCAGCTATTGACACGTATTGTATTTTTAGTTAGTCATAGCTTGTTATCAATGTCACCCTTGCAACGAGTGGTAATAAAGATACCAACAAAAATTCCTTCAGGCGAGTTATTATCTATTTGCATTACAACAATTTAATAAGCAATGAGAAAATATTGTTATCGACAGTCGATTTACATAAAATGATTTCGTAAATATTGACAAGTTACAATGCTAAAAGTAACATAGCTAAGCTTGTAGTAAATTTGATGTGATTACTCTAGATTCCGTATGACGGCAGAAATCTTGTGAACTACTCTTTTTCGTTAAAGTGAAAAGAAAATTCGACAGATCATGTTTAAAAATACAACTACGTGTAAATTCAATTCATTGAAGTTAAAATACAACAAAATGTTACGACGATACCAATAAAATTATGTGTATATCCCAAATTGCAAAGCTGTACCATTTGAAATTTATTTAGTGCAATAGTAAGAGGAAGGGTATATATTATAAGTTTCAGTGAAGGATTGTGGAATCGTGGACGCTCGCTTCCATGCGAGCGGGTTCGAATAGTGCTTGTAAAATATCGATTTATTTAATTTTAAATATCTTTATTTATAGTACCGATGAAGAATAAGCAAACAGGGAAAACGTATTTTAGCTAACGCTTCATTTAAAGTAGTGTATGTTTCGAAAACATGAACGAATATACTTACATCGGTTATTTAAGATTTAGAATTAGGATAAAATAAATTTATAATTTTGAACGACTTTTAGTCTAGGATAGACTATACTGTATTACATAATGTTTATTAATCTTTATAATATAAATTAAATAAGATTAGAGTAGAGTAGATTATACAAATAGAGGTGCAAATACTTACTAGTAACTTAGTACTGTCTGTAGATTCGTGGCACTGTACATCTACCGCAAGTGAATTATAAGACGGACATAAACAATGGGAAATCTAGTAATGCTTAAAGGAAAGACCTCAGGAATACAATGATATTTTCCTAGTTTAGAAAGACTAGATAGCAGAAAAACTTAGTACAGTAATTACCATTTATCATCTTTTTCAGTCCTAGTTCTGCAAGACTCTACATCTATAGTACGAATCTCTCCCAAGTCCCTTAATACTTCTCTTCAATATCTCCATGTTACGCACTATACAGTATCTAAGCAACTAGAAAGTTCTAAATAGCTGAAAAGTCTTTATATGCTATTAAGATCTGGTAGTTACTAGACATGAAAATTAAAAAATATTGATTACGTTATAGTGCATAAAGTCTTTCTGTAACTTAATTCTTCCTAATATAGTTGTATGTCTACATGGATACTCGCATACGTGTATATATAACCACTATGTAGTCAGTCATTAACCTTAAAACTTTAAAGTCGAAACCAGACTATTTGGTAAATACTCCAATGAACTAAACTCTTTTAAAGAGATTTCTCGACGATATCTTTATTTGTGGATTACTTTGAAAATTAGATTTACGACAGGATTATGATAAATAAAGGTAATACAGTATACCCTATAAATATTTTGACATTTAATCAATTACAGTTTATCTATATCCTTACTTAGACAAGAGTAGTTATATTTAGTTCGCTAGATGGAGTAGTATACGTAGATTACTATGTTGAGATAGATAAATATACAGGATTAAAATAATAGATCATCAGTTGTTACAATTCAATCAAACTTGGTCTCAAGTAAAAACTTCATTTAAGTTCTGTAAACGTATCTGTCATTAAGAAGTCTACGAATACTTCTCCATTCTGATACTACAAAATTTAAAGTAATTCCGTAATTACTGATATAAATGCAATTTAGTTCTCATGTTAGCCTTGTAGCTCATGGCTACAAGATATTAATTTAAAAAAAAGTAGAATAACATTGAAAGACTAATATCGAGCTAGGATTTTAAGTTTCTATCGAATTGCATTCCATAGTATTTAATCGTGTCTTAAATGACTCGTATAAGTATTTAAATTATCCGTAGAGTTTATCCGAATCTTACGACGATTTCTGTCCTTCTACGACGTATTTCTCTAAAAATTGTTCCATATCATCTACACTATAAGCAAATGGACCTGGACCGCCTGAATAAACGATTTTTCCGTCATCGACTACATATAATCTTTCTGGTACAGCGTCGTATGCTTTCATCGTGTCATTTTCAATACAATCGACGAAAAACGGTAATTGAAATTGGAAACGATTAATAAATTCTTTAGCTATGTTTATTCTAGCTTCTAATTTCTTAGGCTGAAGAAAGCATACGCCAAGATTTTCATTCATTAATGGCATTGCCCATTCATCGGCAGCATGGGCTTCCTTAACATAAATAGTGTTAAATTGAACACGATTACTAAATCGACCAGCCAGATCGATAAAGCGATCGATTCCATATCGAAATGGAGGTCAAGAATAGGATCCGAAGTTTAAGACATGAATTTTTTTGGCGCTTTGATTAAAGATGTTTTGTAAATCAGTTTGTTGTTGATCAAGCGTAAATAATCGTCCTTTAGGAGCTTGTTGTCCAACTTTAAGAAAGTTTACAGTAGCGAAAGGGAACTTTTCACCAAGATGAACAAGAGATTGCTTATTAAGAGTATTGGATCTTAGAAAATGCCAAGTAGATATTTTTCGGCCTTGCAAATCTTTCTCACATGCAGATTTTATCTTTTTCGGATTATAATAAGGATTATCGATAGTAGGGTAGTGGTACTTTATTGTCAAAGCATATTTGAGTAATCTGAAAAATCCAATGATCATGAGATAGGTAGACTTGAACCAGCCATAGGAGGTTTCCTTTTTCTGTCCAGTCGTCATTGGCTCCAATTATTAAATGATACCGTTATTGGTATACTAAATGAATATTAATAGTGCAATATACTGTGTGTAAGCGTACAGTATACTGAAAGTAACAGCTTTGATCAGTTCTATTAGTTTTGGATATTACTCTGACTTTACCTGCTAAACTAGTGCTTAGCCATTACAGTGTCGATTAGACGATGGCCAAATTTCTAGTTGTTCATTATTACTGCTGTATCCGTATCTATCTACGGTATATATAGTATAAGATAGATTTATATATATATAGTGAGTATACTGATAGTGAAATATTCTACTTACTTAATAGTTAGTAAACAAATCGGCGTAGTATCATAACTGTGGGTCTATTACCATACGGTACAAACTAGATTTCTTATAATAATAGTTGATATACAGAATTTCTAGTAAGACTTTTACCAACATGTTCTGTAGCACGCCGTCCGTCGTGCCGTATGTCTCGTATCTCAGACAGTACCACCGTGCTGAGGCTGGTTTTTGGACTCCTGAGTCGACATCGAGCCAGCCAGAGACCCCAACATAAGCGATACCAATATTCTTCTTTTTTTTCTTCACTACTTCCCGTTGTGTTTCCACCATTATTAGTCGTTAACGTGGGCACGATAGACTTTGATGCACTAGTAAGCTTACCAAAATCGAATCTTTCTTTACCAAAGCAGCGCATCGTAAAAAGGAGGGGTTTAGCTAGTACTAGCACTGGGTTTAGTTCATAGTTTGAAATGAAATCGATCTACCGTACTCTATTTTAAGGCATAACTCAGTCGTTTCAATTTCAAAGAAATCAATTAGGCCTATAATCTGGACCTGAAATGATGACATCCCTCATCCTGCTGTCCTTCCGTTTAGTATGTTTTAATCATAAGTATACGATATCGTGCAAAATGTCTGACTTCAATAATAGCGAGCTAGGGACATACTAATATAATATAATGAATGGGTCACTAGCTCTACAAACTACAGTATTTTGAAATACTAGAATTGCGTGTACTTCTTACTTTAGCATTACCGTACTATAGCAGAATTACTTTAGTATACTCTACAGCTATGCAAAATCTTTTAAAAGCATCTTTATTTGCTGACTATATACAAGTACGGTTAGTTTGCTTTGCAACACGATAGTAATAGTGCTAAAGAATAATCCAAAGAATTTTTAAATTTATCAATTATAGATCTTTATTAATTCGTTAATATAACTGGAATAACTATTAATTTTGAATAAAGCAACATAAACTTGTATGCTGAGATAGATATCGTATACATGACTAGTAGATTATCGGTTATTGCAATCCAATCCAAGTCGGTTTTAAGCAAATAACTTCATTATATCATATTAACGTAATCTATCTATTTCATTAACACGTTTACGAGTGTATCTCGGTTTCAAAGCTAACCCTAAATTAAAAACTATTACTGTATCAGGGGGCTAAGAGGATAACAATTTAATCTTTACTTTAGTTGTACAATCGTGTCAAGCAATTATATCCGTTGTAAGATAGAAAGTGGGTCAAGGTCTCTTCAACCTGCTATAAACCGTAATTAGGGTTATTCTCAGTCAGTTAACGAGCTGATCTATATTCATTTCTTCTAATAATATTAAAGACTGGAAGCTGAAAAAGATTAATACTGAGCTACACGTTTAAGTTTCTATGTAATTCTATTTTACAGTATCTAGTTATTTCTTATAAATGACTTTCATAAACATTTGAATTATCTGTATAGTTTATCCGAATCTTATAATAATTTCTATTTTTCTACAACGTATTTCTCTAAAAATTGTTCCATGTCATCTACACTATAAGCAAACGGACCTGGACCGCCTGAATAAACGATTTTTCCGTCATCGACTACATATAATCTTTCTGGTACAGCGTCGTATGCTTTCATCGTTTCATTTTCAATACAATCGATAAAAAACGGTAATTGAAATTGGAAACGATTAATAAATTCTTTAGCTATGTTTATTCTAGCTTCTAATTTCTTAGGCTGAAGAAAGCATACGCCAAGATTTTCATTCATTAATGGCATTGCCCATTCGTCGGCGGCATGAGCTTCCATAATATAGATAGTGTTAAATTGAACACGATTACTAAATCGACCAGCCAGATCGATAAAGCGATCGACTCCGTATCGAAATGGAGGTCAAGAATAGGATCCAAAGTTTAAGACATGAATTTTTTTGGCGCTTTGATTAAAAATGTTTTGTAAATCAGTTTGTTGCTGATCAAGTGTAAATAATCGTCCTTTAGGAGCTTGTTGTCCAACTTTAAGAAAGTTTACAGTAGCGAAAGGGAACTTTTCACCAAGATGAACAAGAGATTGCTTATTAAAAAGATTGGATCTTAGAAAATGCCAAGTAGATATTTTTTGACCTTGCAGATTTTTCTCACATTCAGATTTCATCATTTTCGGATTATGATAGGGATTATCGATAGTAGGGTAGTGGTACTTTATTGTTAAAATACATTTGAGTAATCTGAAAAATCCAATGATCATGAGATAGGTAGACTTGAACCAGCCATAAGAGGTTTCCTTTTTCTGTCCAGTCGCCATTGGCTCCAATTATTAAATGATACCGTTATTGATTCACTGAATGAATATTAATAGTGCAGTATACTGTGTGTAAGCGTATACTGAAAGTAACAGCTTTGATCAGTTCTATTAGTTTTGGATATTACTCTGACTTTACCTGCTAAACTAGTGCTTAGCCATTATAGTGTCGATTAGACGATTAGACGATGACGAAATTTCTAGTCTATCATTATTACTGCTGTATTCGTAATTGCGTATCTATCTATCTATCTACTCATTCTACTGTACAGTACAGTACAGTACAGTACAGTACACCAGCGATTCGTAGAATGGAGGGGTTTACCTAGTGTTAGTACTGTAATGACACGACACACGAATGTAGCTTATAATATTAGACTAGTTTATTAAGAGAGAAGAACAGTCAAGAGTGACTTCTAGATGAAGACTTGTTAAGAGTACTCCAATATACCATAGAGATATTTACTTATCCTATTCCTAGGATACAGAAAACTAACTTTAACTTATCTAGCTGTATAGGAATGCTATTGACTCAGCTGCTGCATGCTGTGCATGATAGCTGGTGGACGATAAACTATGTTCTACCACGACTAGAATACAGCACATGAACACTAGTAGAACCCGCTGACGATATACTTCGCTTATTGTATACAGTCGGTGTGAGGGTACGTATACTTGAACTTGTTTACTTTACCTCATACAATCGCTATAAAATAGCTGTAAAGTAAACTAATTGTTTAACAATTTATCTGTAAACTAGCTCTATTAACAGATAATTTACAGCTATTATATGATTGTTCACGAAGTAAAACTACAATGTCTTTTTCTACTGTACGTAGATGTTACGATACGTAAGCTTGTTCTAATGAGGACCAGTTTTTAGTTAGTTGTTAGTTAGTCAATTAGTTTGTCAATTGCTATTAAATTGTCAAGACTATAATCTTGATTGTCAAGATTTCTTCAGCAATAAATAGTAGTCAATCCCTGACTACCACGTCTACACTATCAGTGAAGCTATAATTATACTATAGTATTCAGTCGTTGGAACTAAATTATTTGGTGATACAGCTAATCTCGCCTCTTAAAGTCAGTAAGAGGCGTTCTTCATAAGCATTGGCGTGTGTAGACTACTTTGTCTCTAGTGGTGTGTGACAGTAGAATATAGAATAAATAAATTTTATTTTATACGGTACTGTACCAAAGCTGAATCTAATGGTGTGGATTAGTGTCGATGGCATAAGCAATAGGAGTAGTAAAGTGCAAAATAAGAATAGTAAAGTAAATGAAAATAAGATAAATGAAAGCATGTATGGAATACAGTCGAAAGTATATCCGATAATTTTACAGCTACTAAAATATGATAATTTATCTGAATATTACATATATTTCATGAATAACAGCTGAAATTTATATAGTGATGTCATAATTTGTCGTAAACTAATTTTGAAATTATCTGATGTTGTGTTTGGATAAATTATCATTTAGCGTAGTAGCTGTAGATAAATTGTCATAAAGGTGACAATTAATGATAATTTATTTCAACATTACATGTACAGTACTGTATTTAATGAGCAGTCGCTGAATATATATGGTGTTTGTCACAATTGTCATATCCTAGCCATAAAATTATCTTATTATTTATGCCAAGAATATCATATATCGTACTACTGTAGTATTGTAAGACATGAGCTGTGGTATTAAACGGAAAAAGTTCCTAGACATATCATCTCTAATTCAGTAATATACTTGTTCAGTATTCGTAGATTACATCACATCCCGATGGTTAAGATAGGATATTACCGCACTTTCTTATTTATACGAAGTGCTACACTTTTTAATTCTATTCTGTTTGTTTATAGTTACAATCTATGAACGACTAATGTTATGGGTTAGATATTTCTCTGTGAGTCGTTGAGGCTTTCGCTTTAGTCGATTAGATCTTTGTATAGAAATAGCAGTTTCAATAGCTGGTGCCTGAGATAACTCGGTGCCTTAGTAGTCTCTTGATTCTGTACAGTCGTGGGATGTACTCGTGTTTCGCGTTCATTATTTTCTGCCACAGGCATCTTACATATTCATTCGGAATTTGTTTTTGTTCGAAAAGTCTGCTCTCATGGCTTCAGATGGGTGAAGGAATCGACAGTTCTGTGAACGTACCTTACCACGATATATCTCACCAATAGGAGTTTGCATCACGT